>NC_090921.1:459906780-460209810 GCF_040938575.1 Ambystoma mexicanum
ATTCTTTAATGGAGGAGGGTCCCACCCCTCCTCACAATTTTCAGGCAGGAGCGTTGAGTTGTTAACAGTGGTGCTCGTGGCTCATGAATCAGGGCAACCTCCCCCTGTTGGTTGGGGGATTGCCGAGACAGACGTGTCTTTATTTTTACTGTGCAGAGGGCGGAGGGGCAGAACGGGGCCTCTCACCTGCCACCCCACGCGAGCGTATGCAATCCTTATTCAGCCTCGTATATGGGGCCGCGACCTGCTCTTTCCTAATGTTGGTGCCTGGTCGCTCTCACGTCGTCACGGCGCTGGTGTGCGGTGGAGCGCAGGGGGTCCCCCCATGCCCGTTCGATGCTGCCGCGGGCCCTCCTCCTAATTGTTGCTCCGATGAGGGTCCACTGGCAGACTCCCCACGTCCCCGGCCGCCTCTCCACTTATCGCGGAATCAACCGCGTCTTCAACCAGCGAGGGGGGGAGGGGCTGGGAGCCCTGCCAGGCACACAAGCTCTGGAGCCGCCCGCCCGCCACAGCCAGGCCTGCAAGGACCTCACCCGTATCCCGCTTTCCCTGCGGCACGCCGTCTGCCTCCGTGTCAGAGTGGGCCGCGTCCCCCGCACCTGGGACTTTGCCGGGGCCTCTCTCCTCTCCCGGGTGAACAGCGGTTGGTCGAATGCGTTGCCACTCAGGTGGGGGGGAGGGGCACCACTCCTCGTCAGCGCAGCACCAGTCAGCTGTTCTAGGGCGCCTGCTCGTCACCTCCAATGCCGGTTGGTCTGGGGGGCATCCGTATATCGAGGAGCAGGTCAGGGAGTCTCGGATCGGAGCATAAATGAAGTGCTTTAGATCGGCCCAGCAGGAGAGAGACTCACACGCGTCTCCCTGCGTCGGTGGCCATCTTGGAACCCACAAATAGGTTCACTTGTAACTGGTGTTAATTGAAGAAGATCTCTGAAAACAATAATGTGCTTTCCTCGAAAGAGTTCTTCGTAGTCTGTTTTGAGGACCTCTTGTAATCTGAGGTGAATCAAAGCCAACATTAGGTTGGAGACCATGCTCACCTCATCTATTAGCAGCATTTTCATTTGTTTCAAAACTCTGCGTAGTTCCATTGAAGCTTCTGGAGAAAGTTTGTAGTAGTCTAATTTGTTTCTGTGTTCTACTGGAAGGAGTAGCAATCGGTGTAAAGTGACACCACCTATGTTGTAGGGGCCAGTTACAACAGCTGACAGTTTGTTGTTTGTCAATTGTTGGAGGAACTTGATGATGATTTTTATTAAGAATGTTTTCCCTGACCCAGCTTGACCACTCACATATAGCAGTATAGGTCTGTAGTCTTGACAGGTACAAGCTTTCGTTTCGTGCTGCATACCATGTTCAATTTGTTTTGTTATTTCTAGGAAAATCCTATGCTGTTTATTGTTTAATTGTGATTTGAGTATGGCAAAGTCTTCTGTAGACCCTTGATACTGGTACATGGTGTAATTCAGCCTCATTTGCTATGAGTGGCTGTCCTGTTTGAGAAGGTTGACTGCTGTCAGGAGTGTCTATATTTAGTTGTGCCTGGCGTTCTTCTTGTTGCTGTTCATTGTCTAACATTGTTTTGTACTGCATAACATTTATATCTGTTATAGTGCTTTCATTTGCTTTAAAAGCATCTTCATATGAGACATAGGTATTTAATAAATCTTCTTTTTCTTTTCATTATGGTTTAAAAAGTTGTAGTAGGGACATGTAATACAGTTCTTTATGTTGAGGAGTTTTTAATGACAATTTCATGTGATTAATTAGGCTGCGTTTGGTTTGTTTCACTAGGCTGCCTTCACAATTTTTGACTTTGTATCTACCTTTCTTCTCATCTGGTTGAATATAATTTTTGTATGTGAAGTTTTGGGCTATGTGATATAGACACATGGTTTCCAAAGTGGTACTCCTGTTTGGGCAGTATGTGTCCAGTAAGTTGTTTTTCAAAATGTCTTGGCTGTTGGGATAATTTTTGGCTATTGTTTCTATGTATTCATATGATTTCAGAACTCTTTTTCTGGATTTAGCAGGACCAAGGCTTAGCCATACTATGTTTTCAGATTTTCCATACAAGACAGTACTTGTTAAACGGTCTGCGGCTTCGTAGCAGTCACATTCTCTATGGGACAGTGTTTTATCAGATGATTTGTCGTTCCAGAGGTCTTTGAGCTCTGTTTTTTCTGCTTTGGTTAAGTAGGCTGTGACATATCATGCAACTGCATTGGCATTGTCTGCAATGTATTGCACACCTGTATTTGCATTCCATAGGAGGGCAATGATTGCATTGTAATCATTGATGTACTTTGATCCTTCTGTTCTTTTTATTCAGTATGTGTTCTCAGGTGATTGACCTTTGACACTATTTCTAACTGAAGACATGAAGTTGTTCACTTGTCCTGTTGTTGAAACTGGCCTAGGAAAACCAAAGAGGCATTTGGTGTAGTATTTCCTTTTGTTTTTATATTTGAGCCGACAATACTTCCCACAATTGTGTCTTTAAAATTGTAAAATGTGTGCATGTAGGTTACTATGTGTAATTTGTGAAGGGATTTCACAAGTGACATATTTCTAAATGAACTACGAAAGAGTGGCATCACTGTCCTGACCAAATTTAGGAGCCTCTTTAATCTACAAAAGCATGTGGATGTGTGGTGCTCCTCTGGCTTGGTATACTTTTCTCCAAAAGAAGTGTTGCACTTCTCCGAGGGGAGTAACTGTTTTTATAACAAATGAAGAATAGCATGGCAATAAAGTAATGATGGAAATATCTTGGTACATTTACAGGATCTAGAGAGCAAAGTTCTCCTGGTGTTTATATATCTATATTTGTTTTGTTTTTGTTTGCTATGCGTAGGAAATCGTGCAAATGTGGTTGGGCCAAGGTTTTTTATCATACAGCGTACTTCTGCGTGTTGTCGTAACCAGTATTCTTTTGTACCACGCATGTTTGCTAAAAGATTTGTAATGCTTGACTGTAAAACTTCATCGTTTTCTTGCACTTTTTGTAGTAATTGCATAGCAGACATATTTTGAAAATGGGTACCTGATTTCAATGTGTGTGCAACTCCGTAGCAGAGAGTTGCTAGTTCACTTTCAAAGAGAAGGTGGAATATGTTTTCGATGTTTTGTCTGAATCTGGGGTCTTCAGAATACATTCGTAAAGAGCCATATTCTGATGCTGTCATTTGTGTGGGTCTTTCTTCGTACCTTCCTCCTTTTCCAGTAGGAAAGAGTAGAGAAAAGGCTCTTGCTTCTACACTTTTTCCCCATATGCTGATTGGAGATCCTTTGGCTTGTCGCATTAGGTAAGTTTTCAGTGCATCATCTATGGTGTCTTTAGAGTGTAATGGGTGAATTGTATAATGGTCTAAAATATTGGATTCTTTCGTAGGATCTAGAAGTTGAATTTGGCCAGTTCCTGAGTAGTCTTGAAATATTTTGGTGGTTTCCCTCAGGTTTTCTTCAATATCTATTTCTTTGTAGTATTCATTGTTGTCTTTTAGATATTGCAGGGCATCTCTAACTTTATGTAAGTACCCTAATTGCTGCCAATTCTTTTTGTCTTTTGTAGGTATGCCATTTACTAGGATAATCAAAGATTGATCTATTGGACGTTGCACTCCCAGAGTGTGCACATTTTCTTTTAAATCTAATGGCAAATAAACCACTTTGCAACGAATGCCTTTCAGTAATTCAGAGGGAGGTAGTTTTACTGTTTTTGGTTGAAGGCGTATTATTGCTTGCAATGGGTGCACTGTTTGAATTATAATGTTCTCATACAAGTTAAGTTATTGCAGTGGTTTTGGTAGTGGGAATATTTCCAAGTTATTAGTGGTAGCATGTGAAGGTATTTGGTTGTTGTCAAGTTTTGCAGTGCAGGATCTGCAAAGTATTGAGGGGTTAGTAATTTCGTATTTGTTTTCTTCTATAAGAGAGAGAGCTAATTGGAACTACTTGGAATCTTCATTGTCTTCCATTTTGTACATTATGTCTACAGTTTTTGTGCTATTTTTATAGAAGGTCCTGCGGCAACATGCACACACACATGATTTGGTACTTCATCAGATGTACTTTTAATCTTTAGTATTTCTTTTTTGTATGTGTGTAGTAGAAGGTTGCCATCTGTAAAGTTGTTGCTACTCTGTTCTAAAGATATTGAATTTTGTATGTGGTTTTCACTTCCAAAATATTTTCTCTGGATGTGCTCTATTTCTTCGAGTAGTTCTTTGGCTGAACCATGTAGAAGAATGTTATTTATATTGGCTAGTGCTAAAGCAGGACTTTTGGCATAGTACAGTTTATGAATGAGATTTCTTACAGTTGAATGGTGTGTTCTTATCATTTTGATATGGTGGAAGGTGCTTTTGCAAATAGGTGCAGAAATGCAGGCTAATGAATGTCCTTGTAGTCCTGTGTATTTTTTCACTGGATAGGAGTCCATAGTTTGTAATTGTTTTATTTTCAATTTGTCTTTGCCTTTCACATATTGATTGAGGAACTGGCGTAAAGATATGAACGTTTTTTTGCCTATGTTACACATTGATGTGTACGGCCATTTGTAGACTGGACGTATTGGTTCAGTGGAATGGAGAGTTGATGCTAAGTTTGCTGGAGATATTTTTGTGAGCAGCATTTTTTGTTCCATGATCGTATTATTAACCTTTTCATATCCTTGTCCACTGCTATGTATGGCAATAGGGTTTGTTTGCTTTTGTTTGTATGCTTCTTCATTGAAATATGGTTATGTGCTGGTGGTGTGACTCCACTGACTTGCACAGATGTTTGCGAAGCTATCTTTGTTGATATTCCGTTTGTTGAGAAGTCCTTGTTGTGGTTTAGTACTTAGTTTTGTTAGTGGTTTCATTCTGTTTGAAACTAATATAAATAATTTCCTTTTGAGAAGGATTGCACTGTGAGAGCTTCCATGATTAGTTTTCTGTGGTAGGTTTTAAGGGTTGAGCATGATTCCTCTCCTGTTTTTATAAGGTTCTGAAGGACTCTGTGGCAGAGCATTTTTTGTAAAATATTTTTTTTGGTATTCTTACTTGTGGCTACATCAAGATTTATAGGCGCTGTGTTAGCACTAGCGATAGCTGTAGTCTTTTTAATAACTTTGTTTAGTTTTATATTTTGAAAGAGGAGTCAAAGTTTCTGCTAGAGACACTTTTATTTTGATTTGCTCTGTTTCTGCGTTGCTTTCTACAAAGTTGCTTTTTGGTAGGCATTCTTTGGTGTCGGAGAAAAAAAGAAAGTGTGGGTTAGGACGTTATGCAATGTATGTGTGCATTGTGCATGAATGTCTGAGTATGATGGTAGGCATGTATGTAGAGGTGTGTGATTGTGGAATGGGCTGTTATTTCAGGTTGGGAAGGCTATTCCCCATATTTGTGTGTTACTATAATAAAGGTGTTCAGATGACAATACAAAGTGTTCACCTGCTGAGGTGCAATTAGTAATACTGACTCTAATGCTGTAGGGTTGATACAATTGTTTGTTCTACAATACTAGAATACTACAGTGTTTCAGTAACAGTTAAAACATTATGACAGTATTGGACTTACTTTGTTGGATGCAAAGAGTAGGTTTCTTCGGTGTTCGTTCTTGTACTTTAGGCACTGCTGGTTTTCAGGAGTGTGGTCTTCACTGCAATTGTGAAAGAAGGAATTTTGTACATATGTGTGTAAATGTCACAGTAATTACACTTGAAGAATAGATTAGTTACATTTGCAGGAAGAGGTACTGTATGTATTAAATTGCATAGCTTTGTATATGAAGGGGGTTAGTGGAGTATTTATAGGTGTGTCCTATGAGGTGCACTTTTGAAAGTATGTGTTGCTGTTGCACTGTTTAGTGTGGTAATAGATTAGTGGAAGTTGTAGCAGGGTGAGAAAAAAAGCTTCGACAAATGTACAGATTGAAAAGGAGAATGATTTTGTGTGTGTAATTCCATTAATTTTTTTTGTACATTGTTGTTTCCTACATGAGTGCTGGAAACCTTTCAGTTCTTTGACTTTGTTATCCACATTCTTCTTAGCACTGCTCTGAATGTACACTTATATTTCTTTGGTTTTGCAAGTATGGCAAGTGTCAGGCATTCTGTTTAAATAAATGCATTTTATGTACTTGCAATGCTTTTGTAAGATACTAGCTGGTCTCCTGTTTTGTGTGCATTCTAGGAATTTATAATAGTGTGTTAAGGAGTCAGTGGTTGCGAAAATGACAGAAGGAAGTAAGAGAATTATAGGTTGGACATTGCAATGAGTAGTATGGGTAAATTAAAATTTGGAAAGCAGACAGATTTGTAAGTGAACTTGATTATAGGAGATGGGAGAAATTAGAGTATGCTTTTTTTGCAGATTATGCAGGGTCAATGGCAGGTACCCTGTTCCAATGCATTTATAAAAGAGTTGCAAATTTACTGTAAACAAAATATTCATACCTGTAGTTTATATTGATGTATGTAGATGTAGTTGAATCTAAAAGGAGAAATCTTGAAGGGTTTTACAGTAGTTTTAGCTGTAGGTGCTTTGCAATCACAGGACACTTGTACTCAGAGTGATGAACAGTTCATCTAAAGTGCTGAATTGTGATGACAGAATTAGATGTAGAGTTCTTGGATGTGATTGTTGGATGTTTGTGTGACTGCTTATGTGTATCCAATGAGATAGTGGTGCAGACAGTGATGTGGAAAGAGAAAAAGGGCTGCCCCTGTGTTGCGGGGCCCGCGGACAATGCAGCTGTTCGTGGACAGAGCGTGCCACATCCGGGGTTTCTCAGCATATCTAGCATGGAAAGGGGACTGTGGGGATTAGCCAATCAGGTGTTTAAGTTGTTCTTTGCAGGAAGAGAGGCTGTGTGTGTAGTGAAGATGGCAAAGGTGAAGAAAGGGAGTGTTGGTAGTTGGAGATCTGTTTGTAAATGTTTTAGAGAGGTATGCTATGTCTCAGCATATGGCTGGCAGTTTTGGTTTTGATGGAGTGGAGGTTTTGTGGTCAACTGTGCCTGGTTCCAATATGCAGGCAGTGGTTGGTGTTTGTATGAGTTTCTCCATGTGGAACAGTCCAGATGTAGTGGTACTGCATTGGGGTGCTGTCCATTTGGGATACATCTGTGCTCCTAGTTTGTTGAGTTCTCTTTAAAACTTGGTTCAGGCAGTGATGGTGGTTCTTCTAAATGGCAAAGTGATTTTTCCTGAAATGTTGCTTAGGGTAGTATGGGACAATTGTAATATGTTTTTTGTTTAGAGCTGGGATGTTGTCTTGTAATAATGACAATATTGATTTTGTTAATGGTAACTATTTCAAAGCAGATGGCTTTTCTTTATCCATATTGGAAAATTCTATGTTATTTCACAATATAAGGAATGCTTTACAGAGGATAATGTGAAGACATCAGGAACAAAATAAGTGAAAAAATAAGAAAATGAAAGGTGTTTTTTTAGAAGTACTTTCAAAAAAACAAAAAAAGGCTCTTTTCAGAGCCACCATCAAAGGGGAAGTGGAGTACATGATTTAAATGTTCATTCCCCACTCTCAGATTTCACAATTTGCCCACGTATACCACGGCTGTCTGCGGATCGCGCGTGTTACAGGGATTTTGAGGTTGAGAGGCATACAAATGAGACTGTGCAGGCCAAGGAATTGGTCAATAAGGTTTACTGTGTGTGATGTGTAAGGAGAGACTTTGGCAGAAAGTCTGTTTCCTGAGAGGAGAGAAGATAGCTATGGATGCGTCTTTCAGAAGGCAGATTGCCTGGATTTTGGGTGACTCATGGATGAATTGGTTGGAGGTGCACTGGCATGGAGTGCGCGGAATGAAGTGGTTAGATTTGGTTCCTCTTTGTGCCACTTTGATCACACACTGTCATCCAGACATTATTATTATACATTGTGGAGGGAACAGTTTAGGACATGTCTCTGGAATCTCCCTGCAATGTGCAATGAAAGAAGGACTTTGGAAAGTCATGGACATGTTTCCAAACTCCTGAGTAATTTTTTCTCGTATTGTGCAGTGACAAATGTGGCTGCGTTTTTCTTCATTTGGTCCACAAATGGAGAAAGCGTGGTGCAATGTCAACAATGCTGTTTTTGCGTTTTGAGAGATGTTGGTATGTCCTCTTTTCACAATGAACATATTATGTTTCGTATCACACACATTTTTCGCAGAGATGGAGTCCATCTTACTCATGCTGGGAATCAGATTTTTCTGTGAGATATACAAAATGCATTGCAACCCTTTTTGGAAGTATAGCAATCCTTTCTCCAGTAGGTATTGACCACTTGAACTTTTTGAAACACATAAAAACACCACAAAAAGGCTCTTTTAAGAGCCACCACTTCCTCCCAGAGAAGAGTGCAATAGTTTTGATAGCGCAGTACCCTAAAAATGTTAATGTCCGCGCTCTGTCCGCAGACTTCTGAAAATGCACACGGCCCTGCAGTATTTCATTGGCACATCTATTTTTAAACTGTGAAAGGTGGCTCTGAAAAGAGCATTTTTTGGTTTTTTGTTGTTTTGTATTTTTGTTGTTTTTTAACAAGACACACAATGAAAGGAAGGGACGGGAGGGTAAGGAAAGGGCACCAACCAAGGGGATAAGAAAGGGTAGGTGGAGAGAGGAAGATGTTGGGTGGGCCTTATTCAGGTAGGTGGCAGACATTCTCATGCTCCCGGACCATAGCTTCAAAAACTTTGAAGTGTCTCCCCCCTGCAGAGTACTGCGTCGCAGTAAAACACAATACTGTGATCCTCGAAAGGTAAGGGTCTACTGCATTGTGTATGGCCTGCAAAGCTCGTTCAGGGATGCTCTGCCACACAGGAGTGTCTCTTGTGGTGGCAGGAACAGAAACAGAGGATGTTGTAGAGGAACTCAACCAACTACTTTGATCAAAGGGGACAACCTTCCGAATTACTGCCCTGTGGAATGACCCTAGGTGTCGCCACATGGAAGTGGTCCCATAACTGTACAAACCAAGTTTGCCATGACTCAGCACAGTGTTGCACTCAATGCAGCACACCTTGTGTGCACGTGCCTTGGGTACCCCTCCAACGGTGGCAAAGAGCCTCCACACCAAAGACTCACAGTGGCTGGCAGTAGTAGGGACTTCCACTACCTCATTCTCATCATCCTCTTCATCACTCTCTGCATCTCTATGCCTGTGCCCCTTTACAGGCCCTTGGGAAGGTGGTGGTGGAGGGGTTGAGGGTGGCGCTGAAGCTGAGGCAGCTGCAGAGGTGGAAGCCATGGTTGCCCTTTGGGATGTAGCACAGCAGGCAGAGGACTATTGTTCTGCAAATGTGGCACAGCAGACACAGCACACACAGCACAGCAGGCAGAGGTCAGCAGTCAATGCAATGTAGACAGCACAGCAGGCAGAGGTCAGCAGTCAATGCAATATAGCACACCAATATTGAGCAATGCTCTCTCTGGTAGCCAAAAACAGAATGAAGAGCAGCTCTGGGGTGTGGCCTTTTATAAGGGTGCTGGGGAGCACTTCGCAGACAGCCGTGCTGTCCACGGACAATTCGAACACCAAAAAGGGCTCAAAAAGTTCCAATAAGTATCCCGATCGGTAGGGGCAGAACGGGACAATTCGAACACCAAAAAGGGCTCAAAAAGTTCCAATAAGTATCCCGATCGGTAGGGGCATAGTCTGGGACCCTACAAGGGTGGATTTCCAACAAAAAACGTCATTAATTGCTCAAAAAAGTGCTTTTTTGGTGTCCGGGGGCGCAGACTCTGTCCGCGGTCGAGGGCCTATGTTTAGCGTGGGTGCGGTCACTTGATGACATCGCGGACATGTTCGCAAATGGGACGGCTGTCCGTAGGACACCTATTGCGCGGGATCGGTTGTACGCATATGAAAATCAATGATATTTGTGATGTCATCTTTGATGTCATGCGTGTTATTCTTAGCAGTGCATGGTGGTGGTGCAAGTTATGGTTGCTTAGCTTACCGTAACTGGTGAATTTCAGGGGTTTTTCAGTTTTACTTGTAACCATAACGTCCCTTTAACAAAGTTTTTTCACTGAATATATATGGGATACATTACTCACCGTAATCGTATTTCTGATGCTTGTATCTGCTTAGATTCACATGCTGTGCATAGGCCGACATCTAGTGGAAGCTGCAGAGTATTACAGTTTGTTTTTTGAAACTCGAAAATGGGAGTCGACCTAGGGCGTGCCAGTAATACTATCCCTAGTGTGACGTCCACTGTACCCATGATCCCTCACGCGTGTAGGACCCTCAGATTGTATTTTTTCTGACATGAGGTAGCATGAGGAGTAGCGTGAGTACAGATTATCCAAGCAGATAGATAGATAAGACTACAAGCATCCATGTGTCATGATCTCTGCTTCCAAAGGGTCAGGACTTACCCAACTCCCTTGGAAGCAGACCCATAACCCCGGTTCCGGGTGCCGGCCAGTCCCAATTGGGACCTTTTGGACCCTGTCCTGGCGCCAGTGGCACCAGGCTCATAAATGTGCCCAGTCCCAGCGCTGGAAGCGCCGGGCTCATAATGCTTGGGTGGACTTACCTGCAGCAGACCATGCTGCTTACTTACCTGCCAGTTGAGCCCCTGATCCTCTTCGGTTTGGGACTACTTTTCCTGTTGGGTGGGGCAGGAGCCACTCCCTAGGTTCAGAACACTGGAACTCTTCTGGAAAGCAGGAACTCTTTTTTACCTAGGCGAGGCCGTGGAAGGAGACACCTAAGCACTACAGGAGGCTATTTAAACCACACCCGATGGATGAATCTTGCTTTGCGTTATTCTGCATTCTCTGCAGCAGAACGCTCACCGTGTCTTCTGATCCTGTGCCTAAGGGAACAAAGGCTTACCTTCCTGGAATCCAGTCTTCAGCAGCACCTATAAAGACAAAGAAAGAACAGGTTAGCACTACAGTCTTCAGTGGCAGCGCATCTCTTACCTGGTCCAGCGGCTGTCACCAACGCCTCGCGCTGCATTCCGGCATCTGAAAGACAAAAGCTTACCGACTCTTCGCATACGCTTCGGAGGCCTTCAACGCTGCATCCCGCATCTGAAAGACAAAAGAAGGTGTGTTTAGATACATTGGGCAACTTTACTACTCACGCGCCATCACTCCTTCCCACGCCGAAATCAGCGGGTAACCCAGCACCCTTCAGGTTCTCGAAACTCAGAACTTGTACCTGCAAGGTAAAAGAGACAGTTAGTGCGCATCGTGAAGCAGGCAACAAGCGCTCACTTACGTGCTTCCAAGCGCTTCTATTCCTCACGAGGGCTCAATCCTCAACTTTCTTCAGCCCGCCATCCGCCATCGCCGTAATCCTGCAAAACAAGAGGTATCATTACAAAAGAACTTTGCATAAGTCAAAAGCCATACTCACGAGCTCCTCGGCACCGCTCCACAGCAGCCACGTCTTACGCACTTAAAGACTTTAAAGACATGTGCCCAGAAACTTACCGTTCGTGCAGTAAACGACGGACAGCAGTCCTCTGAGGTCAAGAGGCCTGCACCCTTATCCAGTGAAGAAACTGGTTACGGCACCCTGCCCCCGAGGCAGATGGAGAGCTCGGCGTTCACCTACCTAAGGTGAGCTCGTTAACCTTTGGGGTCCTACAAGAGAAGAGAAAGGGAAGAGGAGAGAGGCACCCAATAACCCCAGTTCATTAATCCCATATTTTCTATCTGCAGACATCTTACTCTCTGCGTCAGACACACAGTGCACAGAGGTCCAGCCCGAGGAATCAACCGTGTGTTACACATCACCCTTGAAGACACGGCATTCACCCAGTCAAGACCGGCGCCTCTGCGGGAATCAGGTGAGCGTTACACCATGCGCCTTCTCTCAGAGGGGAGGAAGCGCGGGCGCATGTGAATCTAAGCAGATACAAGCATCAGAAATACGATTACGGTGAGTGATGTATCCCTTCTGAGGCTTCTGGTATCTGCTTAGATCACATGCTGTGCGTAGATTAGCAAGCAGTGTTAGAAGAAGGAGGTGGGATGTGAGAAGGGTCATGAGCAAATAAATGTCTTAGAACCGCTTGTCCCACTTGAGTATCTGTCTTGGAATGAGTGTCAATGCAGTAGTGCTGAGTAAAGGTGTGAATAGAGCTCCATGTAGCTGCTTTGCAAATGGTGTCAAGGGGTACATTTGCAATGAAAGCCAGAGTAGCCCCAGTGACTCTTGTAGAGTGAGCCCTTGGCATAAAAGGCAGAGTTTTATCTGAAAGGGAGTAACACAGCTGGATACATTTGACTATCCAATTTGAGATGGTGCCTTTAGAGACACGATCTCCTTCTCTGCCTGTAGCTACGGAGATGAACAGTTGATCTGTCTTTCTCAGCGGTCTGGTCTTGTCTACGTAGTAGAGGACCGCTCTTCGCACATCTAGTGTGTGTAGTTTCACCTCAGCAGAGCTATTGGGTTCTTGGTAGAAGTTCGGCAACTCAATGGACTGGTTAACATGGAATTTTAAAATGAACTTAGGTGAGAACCTAGGGTGAGTTTGTAGAACCAGTTTATCCTTATGAACAGTAAAGAAAGGATCCTGCACTGACAGAGCCTGAATCTCGCTGACCCATTTTATGGATGTAATGGCTACTAAGAAGGCAGTTTTATAGGTCAGGTGTTTGAGACTAGCTTTATGCATGGGTTCAAAGTTGGGGGGCATGAGTTTAGCAAGCGCCACATTAAGGTCCCATCCTAGTGGTGGGTTCGAAATTGGAGGGTGGGGTCTCTTTATCCCTTCCAAAAAGGTTTTAACCACTGGTACTTTCCACCACGACACTTTGTTATGGGAGGTGGTGTAGGCTGACGGCGCCGCCAGGTGTACCTTGAGCAAATTAAATAGCAACCCTGCATCCAGCAGTTGGAGCATGTTGGTGACAATATTGGAAGGAGTGCAATCAACTGGGTTGATTTGTTTATTCTGGCACCAAATAACGAATCTCTTCCATTTATCAAAGTAACAGTGTCTTGTGTTTGGTTTCCTTGATTCTTTTAGGATATCCATGCATCTCTGTGGTAGATTGAGGTGGCCAAACTCTATGACTTTAGGAGCCATGCTGCCAAGTTCATCGAGCTGGGTTGAGGATGCACTGTTTGTCCTTCGTGCTGGGATAGTAGGTTGTGCCAGCACGGGAGTCTGATGGGTTTGCACACTGCCAGTTTGCGCTGGTGCGGGAACCACGGTTGTCTCGCCCACTTGGGAGCAACTAGGATGAGTGTCATCGATTCCCTGTGCATCTTGTTGACCCCCTTCCTCAACAGAGGGGTTGGTGGAAAAGCGTAGGCAAACATCCCCGACGACTTCATCCATAGAGCATTCCCCATGGAGCCTGGCTGGGGGAACCTGGATGCGAATCCTGGGCATTGTCTGTTTTCGCTTGTGGCGAATAGTTCTATAGTGGGAAAACACCACTGTAAGAAGAGGTCTCCCACGACTTCTTCGTGTAGACACCATTCGTGTTCTTCCGGGAGGGGATCTCTGCTCAAAGTGTCCGCTAGTGAATTGAGATCCCCTGGAACATGTTGAGATGACAGGTAAATGTTCCGTCTGAGTGCCCATGTCCAAATTCTCTGGGCAAGCCTGGACAGATTTGGCGAACGAGTGCCCCCTTGTTTGGTTATGTAAAACATCGCCGTCGTGCTGTCTGTTAAGATCTGCACTGACTGGTTCAACAGGTGGGGTTCGAACGCTCGAAGCGCTCTGAAGACCGCCAGAAGTTCTAGAAGATTGATGTGATTCTTGGCCACTGTGTGAGACCAGAGACCCTGAGCTGTGTGGTGAAGGAGGTGTGCTCCCCACCCCGACAGGGACGCGTCCGTAGTGACTATCGCCTGTATCTCTGGATCGTAAAAGGGTTTCCCCTTTGACAGGTTCTCTCTTGTGCACCAGCGAAGACTTTGTACCAGTGTTGGCGAAACGACCACTAGATCGTCCCACTGACCACTTGCCTGAGACCACTGTTTCGCCAACCATTCCTGAATGGGTCGCATGCACAGGTGCGCGTGGGGAACCAGGTAAATCCATGTCTGGGTGAGCTTCAGATTATGCTTGAGGTGTCCCTGCTCTTTTCCTGGTGGTAGTAACTACCAATGAGTCGGGTTTAAGCTGACCCCTTATGTAAGGTGGGTCAGAAGGGACGGCACTGAATAATTTTTCATTTCTGGGGTTGACTGCCCGGGTGAGATTAGGGGTGAGGAGGGAGGGGTCAATTCTGCATTGGATAGACATCAGAATTGGTATGGCTTGGGCAATGGACTTCTTGTCCCCCATGATTTCCTCTGCAAAGTCCCTCTTTTCTTGAGCCCCTTGAGTGTCTATCTGAAAGTGCTCTGCAGCTTTAGCTAAGACCTCATTCATTAGTAGCTGATTATCCACAGGTGAGTCATTAACCGGTGGATCTTTGGGGATAGGTGAGTCTAGACTATAGGCCTCTGCCTTATCTCCCTCCTCCTCATCCTGGTCCTCGTCGTCTCCGTAATAATCAACCCCTGCTTGGTCCAGTATTTGTATGTCTGGGTCTTCAGCATACTGATGGTAAGGTTGAATAAAGAGTGGGTCTGAAATCAAACGCTGAGCTGGAGTCTCATTCCGAGGTCTCTTACTAGGAGGCTGAGGGTCTTTGGATCCTGAAGGAGTAGAGGTGTGTGGGGTATGCTAATAGCTCCGAAAATAGTCAGGGTTTATCTCATAGAAATTAGCCATAAAAGACATTATTCTCATCACCCTGTCGATGTCATCAGAGCTCCATTCCCTGGAACTGGGAATGAACACCTCTTGCTGAGGTTCCTCTTCTATTCCCATATCCTGTGGAGTGGAAGGGACAATTTTGGGTCTAGTGATAGGGTCGGGGGTCTTAGATTTATCTTTATCTGAAGATTTATGTTTGTCCTTCTGGACCTGGGGTACAGATGTTTACTCTGATGACTTCTTCTGCTGTTTCTCCCCTTTACCGTGAGTAGAGGCATGTTTCCCTGAGTTTTTGGCCTTCTCTGAATCTTTCGACGCCTGGCGCCGAGATTCGGGGGTGGTTTGGCTAGGTTCTGTAGCTTTAGAGGGTGTGCTTCGAGACTCAGAGGCAGATGTGGAAAGGACTGCCGGAGCCGACTAAGCGTGCTGCTTGGGGGTAGAGGTCGGATTCGTCTTCTGACAACCATACCTCCGTAACTTTGGGGAGCGAGGCACCTTTGGCAGCCGTGGATCGTTGCCGTGTGTCGTGAGGCGATCTCGACCTGGAACGCCCAGAGGACACCGATCTCTTTGTGCCTCTTTCTTCCGATCACTCGACAAGCGTGTCGAGTCTCGGCTGGGGTTAGTGTGTTTAGGTGCAGTAGTGTGGGTAGCGCTCATGTCGCCGGGTGTAGTCCCCATAACTGCCCTGCCGGACAATCCTCCGAGGCCGGGGACTTTGCGCTTGGGTGTCTATCGACGCCCCTGTGCCCTCGCCATCCAAAATGACGGCGTTGCTGCCATCACTGAAGGAACCCACCGCCTCCATGGCCTTGAGCTGCCTGGCGTAATGGGCCCAACGTTTAGTGGAGCGGTCCTTTAGCGTTTTAGCTTTAAAGAGCTTACACGCTCTGCAATTAGCTTCGGGGTGATCCCTAGGCAGACAGATATTACAGTGTTATGCTTATCTACCCAAGGAAACGTACGGTTGCACTTCGGGCAGAATTTAAATGGAGTACTCTCCATATGTTACTTTATGGCAGCGGGCGAGTATATGTAGGAAATAAACAAGTGTGAGTATGTCCATCCCCCACTCTCCCTACTTGCAGGGCCGAGGCCAGAGGCCTTCCGAGACCCAAAGTCCGTTGTGCAGTCTCGACGGCTGTTCGTTCTTCGGACCGGCGTCGATCTTCAGAATCTCGACGTGGGATTTAAAGAGCAGGGAATTTTAGATGAATTATGACAAAATGGCTGAAAGCCAGGGAACTCTGCAACTATGCTTCCGACAAGTATGGCGGAAAAAAACAATCTGAGGGTCCTACACGCGTGAGGGATCATGGGTACAGTGGACGTCACACTAGGGATAGTATTACTGGCACACCCTAGGTCAACGCCCATTTTCAAGTTTTGAAAAACAAACTGTAATACTCTGCAGCTTCCACTAGATGTCGGCCTATGCACAGCATCTGATCTAAGCAGATTCCACAAGCGGAGCAGGACGATTTTGCGCGGCCATTTCGGTGCTGGCCGATTTGGCGCGGCCGATTGGCCGCAGAGTCCGTTTTGGCCAGTTCGCTGCAGGGATGTTCTAGCGCCAGGATGTTTTGGCGCGGGTATTGGCATGGGAGGCAAGCAGCGCATCACCTGCCAATGTGCTGCATTTGAAAAGAATTATTCTTTTGAATTTGGCATGAGGGAGTTTAGACGTGGCTGCAATGTCAGCCACGTCCAAACATCCCTCGCGGCAAATCGACGGCGCCAGAAAGGCTTCTGCGCCAAAATGGGCACAGCGGACTGGCTGCCGCGCCAAAGCGGTTGCCGTGCCGAAACAGCGGCGCCGAAACGGGGTGTACCATCCACAAGACTCAGAAATATGTATATTACTGGGACAATGTAGCTTTGGTTTTGTTGGACTGCCTATAGGAAGAGCACTTTTTGAGATATAGCCTCATTAGGCAAATCCTTACAGAAAGCTTCCATAAGAACTATAGATCCAGTTGTGAGATTTTTAGAAAGGTTTCGTGAGTTTGCTTCAAAGGACGCAAACTTACAGGTTTGGTGACAAAAATCATGTTTCCATTCAATGTCAAACGCTGCTCTCGCCCACAACTTGGACCGATTAATGAATTTGCGCCAAATATTTCAGAGGATTCTTCGTCTGTTCCCGAAATCAAATCATGCTTTCGCTTGTTAGTCACAAATCAGTCAAACAGTTTGTTTTACAAATTCTTCAAGGGATATCTGGGTTTGCTGGAACTATTCACTCACCCAGAGGGGAGTTTGCACGGTCCTGATTGGCCAATTGGTCTTTGAACCAGCAACTGGTGTGTACACTTTAGTAAAGAGCAACCAGTGTGGCTGTTTAAATTAGTTTGGGGCCCACAGTAATTTTCCAAATGGCAGCCATTGTGGATTTTTCCTGTTGACCATGCTCTGCAACGGTATTGCCAGAAAATAATGATAAAGAAATGCTGAATGCACTTTCACTGAGCATTCGGCAGGAACGCAAATGCTGAAACCCATGATACTGAACAAGGGGAGCAGGGATTGGCGGTGTGTCCCCCGCACCCATTGAACGGTAGAATGGGTTCAGGGGTTGTGCGCTTCTGATACATGTATAGCAGCTTTGCAGCATGGAAAATAAAGACTGACAGACACCAACAAAAAACGACCCTGCGACAGAAGTTCCCACCCAAAAAAGGGATAGGGAACTTACGTTGCAGGGAGAAAGGCGAGGCACATGAATAAATGTAAGTGTGCAGCCAGGGAGGCTATATGGGTAAAAGGGGAAGCGGGTATGTGGGAAGCAGGAAACAGTGTTCTGTGTGATCACTGCGCGCCTGCATTTTCGGATTCGACATTTTCGTATGTGAAATTACGGGGCGCGCAGTGATCACATAGATCCCTATGCAAATTGATTAGTAGGGGTTACATAGGTGTACAATATGCCTCCAAATATGCCCTGTGGGACTCATGATATTGGTCTGCGGGCTACCAGTAGCAAAGGAGGCCAGATACGTGAGTCCATGGGTTGGCCTGTGATTTTACAGATCAGTCTGGGTGCAAGGGCCAGGTCTCAGACATGGCTGAGCCTTGATAGGACCTGCAGACATTGGCTAAGACCCACAGACCGGTCAGGAGGCCACTAGTAGCCCACATACCCAACAGGGCCACTGGTGTGACTAGCCACTAAGCATAGCTGAGGGATATGTCCAGTGGCAAGTTCAGTTAATGAGCAGGCTTGCAGACCATTGACAGACTGCAAACCCACCCTTGCTACTGAGAGTACCAGGGGCAGAGAAAAATGCCCGCTTCAGACAAAGTGGCCATCTACCGTGACTGCTGGGAACACCTAGTGTATGGAGGAAGGCCACTGCATCGGCAGCGTGGCCTCTGAACATGGCCACAGGCTATAACCAGTGTCCATTTTGGGTGAGTGATCAAGGAACTGGGCTATTCGGGGTACTATGAAGGGCAACGTGGATGGCTCTGCGTTGCCTGCAGTATGAACTCTAGCCATGCTCAGACAAAGTAGCCACTGGGCATGGCCACAGGGCATGCAAAGGGGTCACATCGGGTTAGCTGTAGGTGCCCAGAATCTGGCAAAGTGGCACTGGACATGGCCACCTGCTATGCCTTATGACAGGCCTCTTAGGTGGCAGTCCGAGGGATAGCCAAAGACCAAAATACCATGTCCTGGACACAGTGATGCTTGGGCATGAACCATTGGCACATTGGATTGCACAGGGGAGTTCATGGCCAAAGGTCTTTTGCCCCAGGTGAAGAGGCCATTTGGCAAGGCCCGAGGCGATGGCAACCGCGTTGGTCATGGTCGGAGGCCATGTAAGTTGCCTGCAGGCAATGCACAGTGGGCACCTCAGGTGGAGTATTTTGGACACTGCGGACATGATATGATAGGTTATTTATAATGCGTTTAAAACTATGAGGTTTCTAAGCGCAGACCTGGGGTATCGAACCTGTGTTACTCTGCGTCTTCTTGCTTCCAAGGCGAGCGGGATGCCCCTGAGCTACCCTCCCGAGACAAGTATCCAATAGTATATATAATTATAAAACTATAAACAAATCAACAAATGAACTGGTTAAAGAAACACATACAATTCAACGGTTGTGATTCCTAAGGCAACCATAACTTTGGCACTGCCATCGAAATGTACGATAACTTGGCACCAATATACACTGCCTTTAATGCCACATATGCCAACACAAATATCATGCAGTGCCTACAGTCCTTACGGCACACATGGAACAAAAACAGCTAAGTAGAAAATCTAGCAACTCTAACTGGTTAGGGTCACCTTAAAATAAATTTGAAAGCTTACACAAAACCAAAGCCCAAATAAAATGCAAAGATTATTTTCCATAACCTGATTTTCCATGCCCGTCAGCTCAATGAGAGACGCCAGGAGCAGCGCATGGTAGTGGTCGAGTTATGGGTGCCTTTCAGTAAACATAGCAGGGATATGGTTGGTTTAGAAACCACAACTGTTGAATTCCTGGGGTGTTGTTGTTTAGCACGGCACCATACCTACCCTTTCACAAAATATTCCATTAAGTTTCAAAGTTGAGCATGTTTCCGAAAAATGTCTTTGGCCAAACAGCATAAAACAGAGACAGTTTGGTTCCAAACACCAAAATAAGTATTTCTTTACTTTAGCATTGTTTTTTTCCCCACGGGAAAATGCATCGTTTTTGCTCAGACCAAAGCCCAAACTGCAGGATTAATTTTAGCGAAATTTGTTTTTGGAAAAAGCTTTGTTTTGACAGAAATCTGTCTGGTAGATGTGGTGCATTTCAGCAGCTGAGGCTTTTCGAAATTCAACCCCCCCCCCAAATACTAAGCATGCATTGCAAATCAAGGGTCAAGTCCTAAAAATTTAATTGGGGGCCTCATCAACAAACATAATGGGATGTGAAGTCGCCAGAAATTAGTGTATCAAGGTGAAATATACACATTTTATTAAATTGGTTTTGCTTAACCACCCAAATTGCACAGGACGAATAGGTGCCTTTCATAAAATCAACACACACCCACAATAACAGGAGAGGATATTTTCTTCTAATAGTGTTTTTGAAAACGTTAAAACTAGTAACTCCAAGAACTAATACAAATGCTTTCCCTGGAACTTGCACTACCAATATGAGACATTTCAGCTTTAGTTGTTTGTTGTTTTTCTTCAGATTGTATAGTACAGTGGTGAAGTGTCTGGCCTGCAAACCTGACAAATGCGGTTCGATCTCCCAGGTCAATTAAATGTCACTCGTTTTAGCTTGGGATTGGGGGCTACTGAGTCCACCCTCTAAAAAAAGTGACTCTGTCCACCTGCGTGTACCCTCGACTTGAGCCCTAATTAAAAGCATGCATCCCAATGACCTTAAAACGTTTGACAGGTATTTCCTATTGGGGTACTGTATTTTGCCATGGCAACAATATGAGTTAAGTTGTTTATTTTATTGAGCTGGGCAATGTGTAATGTGTACACAAGCTCTACCAGAAATACCTTACCAGGATCAATTGAATGAATTGAGGGAAACGTTTTGATATGACACTTCACAAGCATTTGTGAAAAAGTGGCAAAAGTGAATATGAGCATGAAAGTCATAAAATGTATATAGGAATAGTGTCTTCCTCATTCCCGCCGCCCCTCACCCGTTTCCTCCTGCCAGTCCCTTAACCCCTTCATTGTCCCGCCCTTCTTCCTCTTGTTTGACTCGGTTTTTCTTTCTCGTCCCTCATCCTCTTTCCTATTACAATCCCTGCTCCTCTTCCTTGTTCCAGTCCCTTATGCTCTTCCTGGTTCCAGTTCCTTTAGCTCGTTCTTGTCCCAGTCCCTCGTCCACTTCTGCATTCAAGTCCTTCTTTTACTTCCTCTATCCCTTTCCCCTCCTTTTTCATCTCAGTCCCTCATGCTCTTCCTCGGCCCTATCACTCATGCTCTTCCTCGTTCCAGTCTTTTATGCACCCCCTCGTCTTAGTCCCTCATGCTCTTCCTTATCCCAGACCTGTATGTTCTTTCTGGACCCCGTTCTTCTCTTTCCTTGTCTCAGTCCTTCTTCCTCATTGCAGTTCTTCTTTTTTATTGTCACAGCCCTTCTTCTTCTTCCTCCGCCCAGTCTCTCATCTTCTTCCACGTCCAAGTCCCATATCCTCACGCCAGTTCACAACACACTGCGAAGATCCACAGTACTCCAATTCTCTGGTGTTTTCTGTAATTACCTGTGGAGTCTGATATACAATATTACCCCTAAGTACTTGACTGGTCCAATACATTTCTGCAAACCTCTTAGAATATTATGCTCGTTCTCCATCATCCTCTTCCTCGTCCTTTTCCTTCTTCCTCATCTCATTCCTGCTTCATTTTCATCCCACACTCTCATGCGTTTTTCTCGTCCCAGTCTCTCATTCTCTTCCTTGTCTCTGTACCTTATCGTATTTTTCACCCCACTACCTCATACTCTTCTTCATCCCATTTCCTCTTATTATTATTCAACCCGTTTTCCTTCTTCTTCCTAGTAACAGTCCTTTTTCGTCTTCTTAAAATGTGCATTTCCTACTGATTTTCTCTTTTTAAGAGTATTAATGTTCATTTATATGAGTTAAGAAGTGTTCTCTGTGGCTTTGAGCTTCCTGACATTCTGCACAGAATTGTGTGTCCATATGTTTATTCTGTGGTTTTCGTTCATTTCGCAGTTCTCACGTGTTGCTGTCCATATCAGCACGTGTTTGTTTCCTGCGGGTTCTCGTTGGTGATGATGCCTGTTTGTGTGGGCATACCTCATCTACAACACGTGTTTATCTAGGGATGTATGTGGATGGAATGGGGACGTACGTGGATAGAACGGATGAAGTTTGTGGAAGGTACTGGTGTAATTTGTGAAAGCTACGTGCGAAATATGTGGAAGGTACGGGTGAAATATGTGGATGGGGTGCATAAAACAACTTAGAATTCACAGAAATGATCGGAGTACATGGAACAGAATCGAGTGCATGGAATGGACTGGAGTGCATGGAACGGACTAGAGTGCGTGGAACGGACTGGAGTGCGTGGAACGGACTGGAGTGCGTGGAACGGATTGGAGTGCATGGAGCAGACCGGAGTGCTTGGAGAGGAGTGGAGTGCATGGAACTGACTAGAGTGCATGGAACCGACTGGAGCGCATAGAAGTGTGCAACATACATGGAATGTGGTTGGAGTGCATGGAACGTTTGGAAGAGCATGTACATCATCTTATCACATCACCATGCTTACATTCTTCTTTACACCACCATTCAACTAGAACACAGAGATACTATGACACCATTCGGTATAGCTGTCCTCATACCAACATCTGCCTCATACTCCACATCACTCTAACTAAACACTGCTGGTTTTACACCCTCCAGCCAGGTGTTCTCCTCAGGCCTAATGCAGCCAGAACCCGTCTGGATAAAACCTGGCAGAACGAACACATACTCTTGATCTCTCAACCACCACACCTACCGCTATGAAGCAGCTATTACACGAATGCCACACCAGCTGCACACATAGCCGGTGCTCACACGCACCTTTGACTCTCTACTCTCTCTACTGACTTGAACTTCGGTTCCCGAGGGCGTTCAGCCTACCAGCACCTTGAGACCATACCAGTGGTACATAAGGTGCTATATAAATGCAAAGCAACATAACATAACATAACTTCGGGACCCACTGCTGATGAATTTATCAATGACATACTTTCATCCACCAGCCGCCCCCATTGATGATTTTGGACGCACTGAGGATTTGTTTTTTTTCACCCATAAGGTGCCGGTATTGGTGACTCAGAACCGGCTGTGGATGAATATGCACAAGACATTGTTTTCACCCATGCATATATGTTGGTTCCTGTGGACCTGCACATCTATTTTAAGGAGTGCAATCAACTGGGTTGATTTGTTTATTCTGGCACCAAATAACGAATCTCTTCCATTTATCAAAGTAACAGTGTCTTGTGTTTGGTTTCCTTGATTCTTTTAGGATATCCATGCATCTCTGTGGTAGATTGAGGTGGCCAGACTCTATGACTTTAGGAGCCATGCTGCCAAGTTCATCGAGCTGGGTTGAGGATGCACTGTTTGTCCTTCGTGCTGGGATAGTAGGTTGTGCCAGCACGGGAGTCTGATGGGTTTGCACACTGCCAGTTTGCGCTGGTGCGGGAACCACGGTTGTCTCGCCCACTTGGGAGCAACTAGGATGAGTGTCATCGATTCCCTGTGCATCTTGTTGACCCCCTTCCTCAACAGAGGGGTTGGTGGAAAAGCCTAGGCAAACATCCCCGACGACTTCATCCATAGAGCATTCCCCATGGAGCCTGGCTGGGGGAACCTGGATGCGAATCCTGGGCATTGTCTTTTTTCGCTTGTGGCGAATAGTTCTATAGTGGGAAAACCCCACTGTAAGAAGAGGTCTCCCACGACTTCTTCGTGTAGACACCATTCGTGTTCTTCCGGGAGGGGATCTCTGCTCAAAGTGTCCGCTAGTGAATTGAGATCCCCTGGAACATGTTGAGATGACAGGTAAATGTTCCGTCTGAGTGCCCATGTCCAAATTCTCTGGGCAAGCCTGGACAGATTTGGCGAACGAGTGCCCCCTTGTTTGGTTATGTAAAACATCGCCGTCGTGCTGTCTGTTAAGATCTGCACTGACTGGTTCAACAGGTGGGGTTCGAACGCTCGAAGCGCTCTGAAGACCGCCAGAAGTTCTAGAAGATTGATGTGATTCTTGGCCACTGTGTGAGACCAGAGACCCTGAGCTGTGTGGTGAAGGAGGTGTGCTCCCCACCCCGACAGGGACGCGTCCGTAGTGACTATCGCCTGTATCTCTGGATCGTAAAAGGGTTTCCCCTTTGACAGGTTCTCTCTTGTGCACCAGCGAAGACTTTGTACCAGTGTTGACGAAACGACCACTAGATCGTCCCACTGACCACTTGCCTGAGACCACTGTTTCGCCAACCATTCCTGAATGGGTCGCTTGCACAGGTGCGCGTGGGGAACCAGGTAAATCCATGTCTGGGTGAGCTTCAGATTATGCTTGAGGTGTCCCTGCTCTTTTCCTGGTGGTAGTAACTACCAATGAGTCGGGCTTAAGCTGACCCCTTATGTAAGGTGGGTCAGAAGGGGCGGCACTGAATAATTTTTCATTTCTGGGGTTGACTGCCCGGGTGAGATTAGGGGTGAGGAGGGAGGGGTCAATTCTGCATTGGATAGACATCAGAATTGGTATGGCTTGGGCAATGGACTTCTTGTCCCCCATGATTTCCTCTGCAAAGTCCCTCTTTTCTTGAGCCCCTTGAGTGTCTATCTGAAAGTGCTCTGCAGCTTTAGCTAAGACCTCATTCATTAGTAGCTGATTATCCACAGGTGAGTCATTAACCGGTGGATCTTTGGGGATAGGTGAGTCTAGACTATAGGCCTCTGCCTTATCTCCCTCCTCCTCATCCTGGTCCTCGTCGTCTCCGTAATAATCAACCCCTGCTTGGTCCAGTATTTGTATGTCTGGGTCTTCAGCATACTGATGGTAAGGTTGAATAAAGAGTGGGTCTAAAATCAAACGCTGAGCTGGAGTCTCATTCCGAGGTCTCTTACTAGGAGGCTGAGGGTCTTTGGATCCTGAAGGAGTAGAGGTGTGTGGGGTATGCTAATAGCTCCGAAAATAGTCAGGGTTTATCTCATAGAAATTAGCCATAAAAGACATTCTTCTCATCACCCTGTCGATGTCATCAGAGCTCCATTCCCTGGAACTGGGAATGAACACCTCTTGCTGAGGTTCCTCTTCTATTCCCATATCCTGTGGAGTGGAAGGGACAATTTTGGGTCTAGTGATAGGGTCGGGGGTCTTAGATTTATCTTTATCTGAAGATTTATGTTTGTCCTTCTGGACCTGGGGTACAGATGTTTACTCTGATGACTTCTTCTGCTGTTTCTCCCCTTTACTGTGAGTAGAGGCATGTTTCCCTGAGTTTTTGGCCTTCTCTGAATCTTTCGACGCCTGGCGCCGAGATTCGGGGGTGGTTTGGCTAGGTTCTGTAGCTTTAGAGGGTGTGCTTCGAGACTCAGAGGCAGATGTTGAAAGGACTGCCGGAGCCGACTAAGCGTGCTGCTTGGGGGTAGAGGTCGGATTCGTCTTCTGACAACCATACCTCCGTAACCTTGGGGAGCGAGGCACCTTTGGCAGCCGTGGATGGTTGCCGTGTGTTGTGAGGCGATCTCGACCTGGAACGCCCAGAGGACACCGATCTCTTTGTGCCTCTTTCTTCCGATCACTCGACAAGCGTGTCGAGTCTCGGCTGGGGTTAGTGTGTTTAGGTGCAGTAGTGTGGGTAGCGCTCATGTCGCCGGGTGTAGTCCCCATAACTGCCCTGCCGGACAATCCTCCGAGGCCGGGGACTTTGCGCTTGGGTGTCTATCGACGCCCCTGTGCCCTCGCCATCCAAAATGACGGCATTGCTGCCATCACTGAAGGAACCCACCGCCTCCATGGCCTTGAGCTGCCTGGCGTAATGGGCCCAACGTTTAGTGGAGCGGTCCTTTAGTGTTTTAGCTTTGAAGAGCTTACACGCTCTGCAATTAGCTTCGGGGTGATCCCTAGGCAGACAGAGATTACAGTGTTATGCTTATCTACCCAAGGAAACGTACGGTTGCACTTCGGGCAGAATTTAAATGGAGTACTCTCCATATGTTACTTTATGGCAGCGGGCGAGTATATGTAGGAAATAAACAAGTGTGAGTATGTCCATCCCCCACTCTCCCTACTTGCAGGGCCGAGGCCAGAGGCCTTCCGAGACCCAAAGTCCGTTGTGCAGTCTCGACGGCTGTTCGTTCTTCGGACCGGCGTCGATCGTCAGAATCTCGACGTGGGATTTAAAGAGCAGGGAATTTTAGATGAATTATGACAAAATGGCTGAAAGCCAGGGAACTCTGCAACTATGCTTCCGACAAGTATGGCGGAAAAAAACAATCTGAGGGTCCTACACGCGTGAGGGATCATGGGTACAGTGGACGTCACACTAGGGATAGTATTACTGGCAGGCCCTAGGTCAACGCCCATTTTCAAGTTTTGAAAAACAAACTGTAATACTCTGCAGCTTCCACTAGATGTCGGCCTATGCACAGCATCTGATCTAAGCAGATTCCACAAGCGGAGCAGGACGATTCTGCGCGGCCATTTCGGCGCTGGCCGATTTGGCGCGGCCAATTGGCCGCAGAGTCCGTTTTGGCCAGTTCGCTGCAGGGATGTTCTAGCGCCAGGATGTTTTGGCGCGGGTATTGGCATGGGAGGCAAGCAGCGCATCACCTGCCAACGTGCTGCATTTGAAAAGAATTATTCTTTTGAATTTGGCATGAGGGAGTTTAGACGTGGCTGCAATGTCAGCCACGTCCAAACATCCCTCGCGGCAAATCGACGGCGCCAGAAAGGCTTCTGCGCCAAAATGGGCACAGCGGACTGGCTGCCGCGCCAAAGCGGTTGCCGTGCCGAAACAGCGGCGCCGAAACGGGGTGTACCATCCACAAGACTCAGAAATATGTATATTACTGGGACAATGTAGCTTTGGTTTTGTTGGACTGCCTATAGGAAGAGCACTTTTTGAGATATAGCCTCATTAGGCAAATCCTTACAGAAAGCTTCCATAAGAACTATAGATCCAGTTGTGAGATTTTTAGAAAGGTGTCGTGAGTTTGCTTCAAAGGACGCAAACTTACAGGTTTGGTGACAAAAATCATGTTTCCATTCAATGTCAAACGCTGCTCTCGCCCACAACCTGGACCGATTAATGAATTTGCGCCAAATATTTCAGAGGATTCTTCGTCTGTTCCCGAAATCAAATCATGCTTTCGCTTGTTAGTCACAAATCAGTCAAACAGTTTGTTTTACAAATTCTTCAAGGGATATCTGGGTTTGCTGGAACTATTCACTCACCCAGAGGGGAGTTTGCACGGTCCTGATTGGCCAATTGGTCTTTGAACCAGCAACTGGTGTGCACATTTTAGTAAAGAGCAACCAGTGTGGCTGTTTAAATTAGTTTGGGGCCCACAGTAATTTTCCAAATGGCAGCCATTGTGGATTTTTCCTGTTGACCATGCTCTGCAACGGTATTGCCAGAAAATAATGATAAAGAAATGCTGAATGCACTTTCACTGAGCATTCGGCAGGAACGCAAATGCTGAAACCCATGATACTGAACAAGGGGAGCAGGGATTGGCGGTGTGTCCCCCGCACCCATTGAACGGTAGAATGGGTTCAGGGGTTGTGCGCTTCTGATACATGTATAGCAGCTTTGCAGCATGGAAAATAAAGACTGACAGACACCAACAAAAAACGACCCTGCGACAGAAGTTCCCACCCAAAAAAGGGATAGGGAACTTACGTTGCAGGGAGAAAGGCGAGGCACATGAATAAATGTAAGTGCGCAGCCAGGGAGGCTATATGGGTAAAAGGGGAAGCGGGTATGTGGGAAGCAGGAAACAGTGTTCTGTGTGATCACTGCGCGCCTGCATTTTCGGATTCGACATTTTCGTATGTGAAATTACGGGGCGCGCAGTGATCACATAGATCCCTATGCAAATAGATTAGTAGGGGTTACATAGGTGTACAATATGCCTCCAAATATGCCTTGTGGATCTCATGATATTGGTCTGCGGGCTACCAGTAGCAAAGGAGGCCAGATACGTGAGTCCATGGGTTGGCCTGTGATTTTACAGATCAGTCTGGGTGCAAGGGCCAGGTCTTAGACATGGCTGAGCCTTGATAGGACCTGCAGACATTGGCTAAGACCCACAGACCGGTCAGGAGGCCACTAGTAGCCCACATACCCAACAGGGCCACTGGTGTGACTAGCCACTAAGCATAGCTGAGGGATATGCCCAGTGGCAAGTTCAGTTAATGAGCAGGCTTGCAGACCATTGACAGACTGCAAACCCACCCTTGCGACTGAGAGTACCAGGGGCAGAGACAAATGCCCGCTTCAGACAAAGTGGCCATCTACCGTGACTGCTGGGAACACCTAGTGTATGGAGGAAGGCCACTGCATCGGCAGCGTGGCCTCTGAACATGGCCACAGGCTATAACCAGTGTCCATTTTGGGTGAGTGATCAAGGAACTGGGCTATTCGGGGTACTATGAAGGGCAACGTGGATGGCTCTGCGTTGCCTGCAGTATGAACTCTAGCCATGCTCAGACAAAGTAGCCACTGGGCATGGCCACAGGGCATGCAAAGGGGTCACATCGGGTTAGCTGTAGGTGCCCAGAATCTGGCAAAGTGGCACTGGACATGGCCACCTGCTATGCCTTATGACAGGCCTCTTAGGTGGCAGTCCGAGGGATAGCCAAAGACCAAAATACCATGTCCTGGACACAGTGATACTTGGGCATGAACCATTGGCACATTGGATTGCACAGGGGAGTTCATGGCCAAAGGTCTTTTGCCCCAGGTGAAGAGGCCATTTGGCAAGGCCCGAGGCGATGGCAACCGCGTTGGTCATGGTCGGAGGCCATGTAAGTGCCTGCAGGCAATGCACAGTGGGCACCTCAGGTGGAGTATTTTGGACACTGCGGACATGATATGATAGGTTATTTATAATACGTTTAAAACTATGAGGTTTCTAAGCGCAGACCTGGGGTATCGAACCTGTGTTACTCTGCGTCTTCTTGCTTCCAAGGCGAGCGGGATGCCCCTGAGCTACCCTCCCGAGAAAAGTATCCAATAGTATATATAATTATAAAACTATAAACAAATCAACAAATGAACTGGTTAAAGAAACACATACAATTCAACGGTTGTGATTCCTAAGGCAACCATAACTTTGGCAGTGCCATCGAAATGTACGATAACTTGGCACCAATATACACTGCCTTTAATGCCACATATGCCAACACAAATATCATGCAGTGCCTACAGTCCTTACGGCACACATGGAACAAAAACAGCTAAGTAGAAAATCTAGCAACTCTAACTGGTTAGGGTCACCTTAAAATAAATTTGAAAGCTTACACAAAACCAAAGCCCAAATAAAATGCAAAGATTATTTTCCATAACCTGATTTTCCATGCCCGTCAGCTCAATGAGAGACGCCAGGAGCAGCGCATGGTAGTGGTCGAGTTATGGGTGCCTTTCAGTAAACATAGCAGGGATATAGTTGGTTTAGAAACCACAACTGGTGAATTCCTGGGGTGTTGTTGTTTAGCACGGCACCATACCTACCCTTTCACAAAATATTCCATTAAGTTTCAAAGTTGAGCATGTTTCCGAAAAATGTCTTTGGCCAAACAGCATAAAACAGAGACAGTTTGGTTCCAAACACCAAAATAAGTATTTCTTTACTTTAGCATTGTTTTTTTCCCCACGGGAAAATGCATCGTTTTTGCTCAGACCAAAGCCTGAGGATTAATTTTAGCGAAATTTGTTTTTGGAAAAAGCTTTGTTTTGACAGAAATCCGTCTGGTAGATGTGGTGCATTTCAGCAGCTGAGGCTTTTCGAAATTCAACCCCCCCCCCCAAATACTAAGCATGCATTGCAAATCAAGGGTCAAGTCCTAAAAATTTAATTGGGGGCCTCATCAACAAACATAATGGGATGTGAAGTCGCCAGAAATTAGTGTATCAAGGTGAAATATACACATTTTATTAAATTGGTTTTGCTTAACCACCCAAATTGCACAGGACGAATAGGTGCCTTTCATAAAATCAACACACACCCACAATAACAGGAGAGGATATTTTCTTCTAATAGTGTTTTTGAAAACGTTAAAACTAGTAACTCCAAGAACTAATACAAATGCTTTCCCTGGAACTTGCACTACCAATATGAGACATTTCAGCTTTAGTTGTTTGTTGTTTTTCTTCAGATTGTATAGTACAGTGGTGAAGTGTCTGGCCTGCGAACCTGACAAATGCGGTTCGATCTCCCAGGTCAATTAAATGTTACTCGTTTTAGCTTGGGATTTGGGGCTACTGGGTCCACCCTCTAAAAAAAGTGACTCTGTCCACCTGCGTGTACCCTCGACTTGAGCCCTAATTAAAAGCATGCATCCCAATGACCTTAAAACGTTTGACAGGTATTTCCTATTGGGGTACTGTATTTTGCCATGGCAACAATATGAGTTAAGTTGTTTATTTTATTGAGCTGGGCAATGTGTAATGTGTACACAAGCTCTACCAGAAATACCTTACCAGGATCAATTGAATGAATTGAGGGAAACGTTTTGATATGACACTTCACAAGCATTTGTGAAAAAGTGGCAAAAGTGAATATGAGCATGAAAGTCATAAAATGTATATAGGAATAGTGTCTTCCTCATTCCCGCCGCCCCTCACCCGTTTCCTCCTGCCAGTCCCTTAACCCCTTCATTGTCCCGCCCTTCTTCCTCTTGTTTGACTCGGTTTTTCTTTCTCGTCCCTCATCCTCTTTCCTATTACAATCCCTGCTCCTCTTCCTTGTTCCAGTCCCTTATGCTCTTCCTGGTTCCAGTTCCTTTAGCTCGTTCTTGTCCCAGTCCCTCGTCCACTTCTGCATTCAAGTCCTTCTTTTACTTCCTCTATCCCTTTCCCCTCCTTTTTCATCTCAGTCCCTTATGCTCTTCCTCGGCCCTATCACTCATGCTCTTCCTCGTTCCAGTCTTTTATGCACCCCCTCGTCTTAGTCCCTCGTGCTCTTCCTTATCCCAGACCTGTATGTTCTTTCTGGACCCCGTTCTTCTCTTTCCTTGTCTCAGTCCTTCTTCCTCATTGCAGTTCTTCTTTTTTATTGTCACAGCCCTTCTTCTTCTTCCTCCGCCCAGTCTCTCATCTTCTTCCGCGTCCAAGTCCCATATCCTCAGGCCAGTTCACAACACACTGCGAAGATCCACAGTACTGCAATTCTCTGGTGTTTTCTGTAATTACCTGTGGAGTCTGATATACAATATTACCCCTAAGTACTTGACTGGCCCAATACATTTCTGCAAACCTCTTAGAATATTATGCTCGTTCTCCATCATCCTCTTCCTCGTCCTTTTCCTTCTTCCTCATCTCATTCCTGCTTCTTTTTCATCCCACACTCTCATGCGTTTTTCTCGTCCCAGTCTCTCATTCTCTTCCTTGTCTCTGTACCTTATCGTATTTTTCACCCCACTACCTCATACTCTTCTTCATCCCATTTCCTCTTATTATTATTCAACCCGTTTTCCTTCTTCTTCCTAGTAACAGTCCTTTTTCGTCTTCTTAAAATGTGCATTTCCTACTCATTTTCTCTTTTTAAGAGTATTAATGTTCATTTATATGAGTTAAGAAGTGTTCTCTGTGGCTTTGAGCTTCCTGACATTCTGCACAGAATTGTGTGTCGCAGTTCTCACGTGTTGCTGTCCATATCAGCACGTGTTTGTTTCCTGCGGGTTCTCGTTGGTGATGATGCCTGTTTGTGTGGGCATACCTCATCTACAACACGTGTTTATCTAGCGATGTATGTGGATGGAATGGGGATGTACGTGGATAGAACGGATGAAGTTTGTGGAAGGTACTGGTGTAATTTGTGAAAGCTACGTGCGAAATATGTGGAAGGTACGGGTGAAATATGTGGATGGGGTGCATAAAACAACTTAGAATTCACAGAAATGATCGGAGTACATGGAACAGAATCGAGTGCATGGAATGGACTGGAGTGCATGGAACGGACTGGAGTGCATGGAACGGACTAGAGTGCGTGGAACGGACTGGAGTGCGTGGAACGGATTGGAGTGCATGGAGCAGACCGGAGTGCTTGGAGAGGAGTGGAGTGCATGGAACTGACTAGAGTGCATGAAACCGACTGGAGCGCATAGAAGTGTGCAACGTACATGGAATGTGGTTGGAGTGCATGGAACGTTTGGAAGAACATGTACATCATCTTATCACATCACCATGCTTACATTCTTCTTTACACCACCATTCAACTAGAACACAGAGATACTATGACACCATTCGGTATAGCTGTCCTCATACCAACATCTGCCTCATACTCCACATCACTCTAACTAAACACTGCTGGTTTCACACCCTCCAGCCAGGTGTTCTCCTCAGGCCTAATGCAGCCAGAACCCGTCTGGATAAAAACTGGCAGAACGAACACATAGGCCCTCATTCCGAGTTAGGACTACACCATGGAGTAAATAGCTCCATGGTTGGCAACCATTGAGCTATTTACTCCATGGAATACCGGCATGGTGAATGGAGTAATTTCCGGTCCATTCCAAGATTGGATGGACCGGTAATTCCCCATTCACCATAGCCCTTCCCCATCCCCATTTCTGCCCCCATAGGGCTCAATGGGAATGGGGAAGGAGGTAATTACGGCACCGTAAATTACGGTGCCGTAATTTACTGCAAGGTCACTTTGCTGGTCCCGTAATTTACTCCTGCTAAAAGCAGGAGGTAAAGAGGGACCCGCAAAGGGAACTCGGAATACGGAGGTAAGGGATTACCGCCATCGGTGCCCTTACAGGCGCCGGTAATCCCTTACCTCCAACCTCGGAATGACCCCCATACTCTTGATCTCTCAACCACCACACCTACCGCTATGAAGCAGCTATTACACGAATGCCACACCAGCTGCACACATAGCCGGTGCTCACACGCACCTTTGACTCTCTACTCTCTCTACTGACTTGAACTTCGGTTCCCGAGGGCGTTCAACCTACCAGCACCTTGAGACCATACCACTGGTACATAAGGTGCTATATAAATGCAAAGTAACATAACATAACATAACTTCGGGACCCACTGCTGATGAATTTATCAATGACATACTTTCATCCACCAGCCGCCCCCATTGATGATTCTGGACCCACTGAGGATTTATACCCATAAGGTGCCGGTATTGGTGACTCAGAACCGGCTGTGGATGAATATGCGCAAGACATTGTTTTCACCCATGCATATATGTTGGTTCCTGTGGACCTGCACATCTATTTTTGATTTAATTATTATTATTTTTTATTCAAAAGCGAATATATTAAATATCTGTGGCATGTACATATCTGTGGCATGTCCATATCCGTGGTGTGTACATATCCGTGGCATATACATATCTGTGGCATGTACATCCAAATGGTCCTTCTGTGCTTGTTCTTCATCACATTGTTGGCCTTCGTTTGTTTGTACCACACATATGGTTTCTTCTGCGGGTATCAGGTAATATTGTCCCCATATATAATGTCGCCAGACATATAGTCACCGGGAAACGGCATAGGTGACACGCCATACATATAGTCACTGGGAAACAGCACAGGCGACATTATATATGGGGACAATATATGGGGTAAATGGGAGCGGGAGTTGCGGGGGTGTCCCCCAGTCCCTTTAAAAAAATGTGGGGGTTCCAGGGGCGTCCCACGCAGGTTCCATGTGGTAATATTGCCGCAAAATAATTGCGCCATTCTTGTATGGCAACATTTATGTGGGCTATTATCATGGGCGTAATTATAGATGGCTGCGGGGGATTCAAGTCCCCCCCAACTTTTGTGGCATGCCAAATTGTCCCCCCCATCTTTTGGCAGGGGCAGGGCAGTGATGTGGGGCTACATTGCAGCCGCTGCATCAATTATGTAATTGGACAGCGCAAGCCTGGCTGTCTATTACATATAGTGGGCGCCAGGGATATCCCCCCCACGGCTAAATTCTTCTCCCTGGCTGGTGGCCTGACTCAAAGTCAGCAACCACTGCCAGGGTGCTGGACTGGGTGGAATTCATTATTCAGTGATAGTATTCATATGTTCATATATAGTGTTAAATACATTTTTTATTTTTTGGGGAAAATGCCTTTGTCAAAAGACGCAAAAGGTTACCATTTCACATTATCTTTTGTTATGATTAAGTCTTGAAAGACAGCCTGGAAGCCAAATATCCCCAAAGCACACATCTGTATTGGTATTTTGCTTTCCATAGAATATTTCAATAAAGATTTTTGGGTTAAAAGGTGCACACCTTTTACACTTTGCCAGCAATGTTCTAGTAAAATTTCCTCTAGCTGTTTTTTTTTTTTTCTCTGGGTATTGATGATTCATTTTGTAAAAGACAAGTCTCATTTCTATTTTATATTTTCTTCCATTCGGAAAGGCCAGTTGAATTAAATTTGCATATTTCACTGTGGGATACGTTCAGTCCCTGTGCATATGTTAATGAACCCCCACACTTTTTTTCTGGACACCTATTAATGACATTTGAAGACCTGCGTAATTGGTTACTCCGACTGCCTTAGTACCTTTCGGGTACATAGGCTTTTTTACAATTGCACTATCCTGCAGCAGAATCACTTTGCCCTGTCTGGCCCCGGACTAATTACTGCCCTTACATCCTTGGAAAGCACAGTCACCTTAGGTATGTTAGGATTACTTAACAGTGATCTTCATTACTCTTTGCCCTGCTCTTCCTCGTCACAGTATTTTCTTTTTCGGTCCCCATCTCTACAAACGATTCAGCTCACTCGGTCGGCGACTCCAAAATAAGCCTCGCTCCTGATACTGCTACAACCGTAATATTAACAGTTCAAATTCAGATATTGAACCTTAGTTTATCTGATCCCTACGGATATTAATGACTAATGTTTTTGCATCATTTTCTACAAAGGGACCCAAACATCTTTTGCCGCCCAGGGCCCAGCAAATTCTAGGGCTGGCCCTGACTGTGGGCTAACCTTGTAGTGAGGGGCTAACTTTTTGAGAATGCGGGAGTCGCCAGGAGATGGGCAAACTTTATGGGTGCATCTGCATATTCTAATGAGACTATTCTATTCAGCTTAAATGTTAAAAGCTGTTGAATGTCTATTTCAGAAACACAAACTTACTTAAGAACTGTGAGAATGAGCTGTCTTCGGTCTCACATGCCCTGCTCACTCCCCTGACACGCAAGTACCAAGTCACTCATCATGATTTCAATTGCCTAAAAATGTATGCATACAAATTCAGGTGCTAACAATGAAATGCGCTACATTATTACTAATTGCCTGGCCTTTGTTAAAAGTGTACTCCTCCTCCCAAGCACTGTTTGCCAGGTCATGTCCTGCTATGGTATTGTAGTTCAGCCAGGTCAAGTCAACGTAGCCCAACATTTCGGGTGTCAGGGCCAGGGGTGATAAGGGGGATAAAGCATGGTCTGCTCAATGGCCTTTGCAGCACTGTTTGCATGTGTTATTGTGTATGTAATGTACATATGAATGTTGTGGGAACACACTGCATTGCAATGGAGCTGCTGGGTGCATGTGTGTGTGAGTAGGTGAGTGTGTAATGCATGGCTTGTTTGTTCTGGGTGGAATGAAGTTTGTGAATGTTATGTTGTTGTCTCACTAGGTGGATGGCAGTCAGGAATGAAAATGTGCGGGGACCCATTTTCAACATGGTGGTTCGGGGCCCCCTGAATAGAACAAAAACAGTCTGAGGCACTGGTGGGGCACATACATTACAATGGTGACAAAGATAAGGTTAATAGCCGGCAATTATCTTGATGCGGCCAGGCAGCTGAATGCCCACTGAAGAGCTTTAAACTCTTCTTTGACAGTATGCGGCTGATGTGGAGGAACCAGTGTTAGAAGGCAAAGAGGTGATAACACTTCGGTGTATCCCGTGGGAAGAGAAAACACAGTTTGTAATGTGAGTGCTGCAAAGTACACATTTTAAGCCCCAGAACTAAAATAAAGAGAAATTAATATAATGCTGTGTTACCAGACCGGTGAGTGCTGAGTGCTGACTGGGAACATGGGGGCAGGTGCTGGGGGCCACCCTTTAGGCTCGAGGCCTCTTTTTTTTTTAAAAGGTTGAAAGGCCCTGATGCCATCCAGGCTGAATGTGTATGAATTTTTAATGTGTGTGTATGTATATGTGTGCCCGAGAGGTGCTTGGCAGGTGCAGCACTTGTTTATGGGCATTGAGAAGGCAAATATGAAATATTTAATGGCTAGACTCAGACTGGGATTTGGGGCTGCCAGTCTAGCCCTTTCTTTCTGTGACATGACTTTATTCTGGGCATTATGATAAAGCAAGCATGATATGTGTTATTAACTGGCTAGACTGGAATGTTTTACTGTTGTCAATGCAGTGAAATTGGTTCCATGTATTAATATCCCAGCAAAAATATTGCGATACAAAAATATCGCCATATTTCTGCAGCGATATTGACCCATGGACCCTGCGGGGGACACCCCTGCAACCCCTGCATTATTTTGAAATGTGCTCCCACAAATTATCCCCCCCAAAAATATAGCCTATGGCAAGACAAACGGCCATATGTGCGGCGATATGTGAATTCTTGTTTTTAAAATGTAATTTTAAAGATACAGCACCAGTCTTATGCAAGTTATAACAGAGCGTCAGCACGGGAATCTTGGGGTGTCGTAGTTTAGCATTATCCCTCAGAGCCACCATCCACCCTTCCACCACCCTGCACCTTTCCTTCAGTTGTCATGTCTCCCCCAACATTTTCAGTAAAGTTACTCGACTGGATATTATCAGATGGAACCTCTTCTGCCTAGGTCTTTGCTGGTGATTGTGTCTAGTTGTGTTGGTATGCCGTCTCTTTGTGTATTGGTGACTTCGGAACTAACTGCGCACGTACTCATTGATACATTTATTTTCTTAAAAAGGGAATAGCTTGAGTTTGGCTGATCTAATTTTTTACCTTTTTTACGACATGAGCCAGTTCAGCGCTAGTGCTTCATGTGGTTCTAAAATCCAGAAAATCAAAGGAGACAATCAATTTCAAGATTTAAATCCTGAAATTATATTTTTCGGCGGTCTGTGGAAAACTCAATGCAAAAAACATTGCTTTTCCAGCATTCTTTTTCTACATGAAAATGTTGAAATTTGGCATGGTGGTGAACTCTCATGGTCGAAGCCAAATGCTACAAAGGGACGTGTTTTCTTGTTTTCCTATGTAAGGTCATGTAACCTTCACTTTGGTGTTGCTACCACACAACCCTATAGTACACTCTTTTTCATTTGAGGTCTGAAGAGTAGCCACTCTCAACCAATGAGAAGGTTTGCATAAAGCAGCTGCATACTCCTTTGGCACGTGACCTGCCAGTGCTTGAACAATTGAAAAACGTTCTGTCCCGAGAGTGGAAAAAACAGGAGAGAGAAAGAAAACAGGTCCCTGCCCAGCATTTACCCTGTTCAGGCTTTTGAGAATACGCCCACCACACTGTTAAAGGTATATGCACATTTGCCTAGTAAATTGGGGTACACAACTTAGACTGCTTTGGCCTTAGGGGGTGTTAATCTAACAGACTCACTGGACAGGGGCATTGAGTCATTTACCCCAATTCATAATTAGAACCTCTACTTAGGCAAAGAATACATTCGGATCCATGTTAGAGGTTCTTGTTGAACAGTCACAGATGAAGCATCTGACTGTTCCAAATTGCTATCTTCTATTGTTAAAGTGGTGCAATGCCTATCATACATGGCTCACAGAACTATTGAGTCATCAGTCACAGCTGCATCATTTCATTTCGGGACGTGGCATCAGAATTGGATGCAAGAAATACATGAATGAACCGCTTCTTGTCCAGAAGCTATTTGGTGCCTAGATTGGCTAAAGGGCTAGCATGGCTCTGAATACTTATCATACAAATAGGTGGTGTGGGTCATGGCCCAGATCCTCTCCTGTGGTATCTTCAATGTGTCCACAGAGATGTAGAGGCCAAGGCCAGGAAACACTCCATTAGGTCATGGCGATCCCACTTCTCAACGTTATCACCCTTCCTGACTACGGTAGATTTTCCAAGCACCATTTTACAATCAGGGAATCTGTTGTGGGCGGGGCTATCAAATCCAGCTCTTTTTGTCAGCCTAGCAAGGTTCAATTTAAAAGTGCTGGGTCTTTGATACAGCGACCCGTGGGTATCAAGTGAATTTACTGAGTTCCCTTTTTTATTCAGGGGCAGTATCCACTGCAGTCCCCAAAAACCCCTAGCAAAACTTTTTGACTGGGATAAAATATCTCTCCAAAAAATAAATGATGATGTTTCCCGAAATGGAGAGAAGCTTGGGATTCCTGTCAATCCTCTTTTAGGTAATGGAACCTTTAGGTGAGTTGAACACATTACTGGAACTCAAGAGAGTAAACTGTTTAGTGAAATCCATCCACTTCAGAATGGTATGGAGTTTCTCAGATCCTGGCGGAGCAGGACACCTTACCTCTTCCATTCATTGTGTTGTATTAAATACCATCAAAGTAAAGGTCTTCTTTCCTGATTGGTCATCTCTTAAACATTTGGTAATGTTACTAGTGGCCTAGGCTCTGCGTATTTCCGAATGGCTTCAGGCTCAGAGGCGTATCCAACCCTGTTCAGTGCCCACTAGGCAAAACTCCTTCTCAAGAATATCATGATAAACATATCCTCCCACTAGTTAGTGTAATCCTGAAATGACTCCTGGAAGATGGCCATGTCAGCCAAGTTTTGAGCTATGAGATAGTGATGGAATGAGGTGATATGTGCACCGTCTTTTCAGTAATTGATAGGGCTTGTGTTTGCTTTCAACATTGCTCCTTTGATACCTCAGGTACTATGTAAAATCTGGAGGGTTAATGGCCTGATCCTGTTGGTAGTCCCTTTAAAATGCAAGGTGGTATGTTTTCCATTTTGAATCCGTCTAGCACAAACCTCAGGTTGGTGGCTCATCATGTCTTTGACATTGCTGTGATGGCTGATTCTTGACAGCCAGTCTCTCCTGCAGCTGTGTGACTCAGTCTGGTTATTGAAAGGCGAGAATTGATCACTCAGGGTTTATCTGATATTATAGGTTTGTCAGTTTAGCAGACACTATGTCCTACTTTGTAGGCCAAGAACAAACATCAGGCTTCCCTTTTCATGTGATGTTTGTTAAGGAGATGGTTACCTATTGGTTACCTTTGTTGAACATGTTCTATTTAAGTAATAAGCCCTGAGCCGGGGGGCGGGGGGCATTACTGAGTCAGGTATGCTATGCTCGGGCCTCAACAAAAGCCGGGGGCATTACATGCCTCTGTAATCCCTCCTCCCCCTGGCGAGAGGCTTATTGCTGTTAGTATCCCAAATGCATTTCCCGGGATACTAATAGTTTGGGTGTCCCCGACAATTGTGAAACTCAGCTTACCGTCTGCAATGACCCTTTGACATTGCATTCGGAAGCTTTAGTTTTTTATTGTACACTAGAAAGGTGCCATTCTAATAGGCATGGCTTGACAATGGCGACCATGTTGGGTGAGGGCATTCTACCTACATTCGATGGGAGTACTATGGAAAATGTACAGAAAATGGGAGGAATTAAAGCATTAAAAAGAAATCTTCAAATGTAATATAAGAATACGTTATTTATGAAAAATGGATTGTGAGCCAAACAAACTAAAAGAAATAGAGCAGGGTTGGGAAAAGCTGTAATGATGCTCTGGAAACAAAAGATTAACTTTGCGAGACATTAAGAAAGCAGCTGAGTAATACCACAGCGGATCGAAATAAGGGATGCTCAAGTGACAAGCAGTGTGGAACAAAAATGGAGTGTGTCGCATCAAGAAAGAAAATGCTGACGAACGGAAAAGGAAGCAACTATGCGGTACGGGAGACCAGAGGTAAGGGATTCATGGGCTAGTAATGCCCGTTTTACAGCCAATCGCAGACATGTTTACATTGAAGGGAATGCATGCAGTGTACTAATTAAGCAATAGGCCCCGAGCAGGGGGGGCATTACCACTTCACGTAATGCCCCTGGGCCCATAGTTATGAGAGAAGCGAGTGCCTTAACGAAGGCCCTGGGGCATAACCTGAAGTGGTAATGCCCCCCTGCGAGAGGCCTATTGCTATTAGTACCCCAGCCCGTAAGACTGGGGTACTAAGAGCATTATTTTCTGTTTCGAAACACTCAGGCGTTTTGGAACATAAAAATAAAAAATCAACAAATTTGCCGCCAGGGAAGGGAAAACGAATTCCGTTTTCCCTTTTCATGGCGGCCATTGAAAATGAATGTAAAAAGGTAAACAAAGAAAATGGGCGTCATGGAAAGGGAGAAGGGACTACATGTAGTCCCTTCTCCCTTTCCTTGGCGGCCATTCAGAAAATAGGGAAAAATATAAAGAAATAAAATGGCCACCATGGAAAGGCGAGAAGGGACTACGTGTAGTCCTTTCTTCCTTTCCATGATGGCCTGTCGCGGATCTGGAGCGGACGCGCCGGGGACAGAGGTGTTCCCAGCACGCCCGCTCGCGAAATGGACAAAAAAGATGGTAAGTGGGATTGGAAGGGTGGGGAGGGGATTCTTTGTATTGAGGGGTTAGGGGAGGGAACAACAATTCCCTAGATCCCTTGCAGGGGAAGATGGCAGCCTCCAGCCGTGTGGTGACTCGGAGCTGGGAATACCACATTACGAGCCTCCTCATTGGCTGAGGGGCTGCCACATACCCCTCGCCCCTTGGGACAGAAAGGAAGGAACATTGTGGGGAGAGGGATTCCCTGGTCGGGTAACGCCCTGGCAAGGGTGAAATGAGATTGCATGTTACAATCTCATTGTCCCTCGCCGGGTACTAATATAAAATATTCGTTTTTGGGTGGGTCTGGCTGTTTCATCCCTCTAAAAGATTGGTTGACTGCCATTTGTTCGTTCAGGGATCCTTGAAGGGGGAGGGGGCTGGTGAAATGGAGAAGTTAAATTCATGGTCCTCAGTTTTCTCCTCTCTATTCCTCATGCTTGACTTCTTTTTTCTTCCGGGGATATTGCATTGGTTTACCAGCTCTTGCACTCTTCACCTTTTGGGCCCCTTAGAGTTTTGGATTTGAAGTTCTCATCATTTAAGTTCTGGTTTGTCATAGTGTTATTTTGTTTAAGGTATTTGTATATGGAACAGGATTAGGTGAAGGCTCATAGACCTGTGACGTATTGACATGTGCATGGGTGTAAAAGCTTAAGCTTTTTGTGATTTTTACTGTATAAAATTATGGGAGTAATTCTGTTTCTAAGAGGTAGGTCTGCTAATTTGGCACCCTTCTCATAAAAGCATAATGCATTCATGTGCCACCTTTGCTGTACTATTCTTCTGACATCTACAGCATGTATTTGTATTTATTTTATTTATAGAGCGCTCCTGGCCCTGGGGCATCTGGGCGCATATCTTACATAAATATAGTGTTAACACAAATATACAGTCTTTTACATAGATTACAGTGAGTCTGGGCAATACACAATATTGGATGCAGGCAAGTACAGTAAAAATATCAAACAGGTAACAATGAATGACACAGTAGGACCTTAGCACATTTACTTTACAATGGGGGGAAGGTGAGAAAAACGTGGTCCTAGTACTTCCTGCAAGCATAGTTAGTGTTACGGGTACAGACCTGCTGGATCAAATTCCTCTGGTACAGCCCACCCAAATGGCAAGTCTTATGCTTACTGTCCCGCTAGATCGAATTCCAGGAGCCAGCATTTAGTATTGCTCTTAAATAGTTGGAAGGATGGTTCGGCTCTGAGGGAGGAGAGAAGCGTGTCCTAGAGCTTGGCCGCCAGGACCGGGAAGCTAGAGCCTCTGGATTTCTGGAGCTTAAATCTAGGGATGGACATGGTGTAGGTTTGAGCAGTTCTGAGAGGTCTTGTGGAGGTGTGCGGGGAGAGTCTATTGGAGATGTATGCTGGTGCAAGATTCGCCCTTGCTTTATGGGTTAGAGCAAGCGTTTTAAGGGAGATTCTATGATCTACCGGCAACCACTGAAGGTTGCGTCTTGTGTCTGACATGTGGAGCTTCTTCGGAATGTTGAGGGCAGCCCTGATGGCATTATTTTGTGTCACTTGGAGTTTATTCATATTTTTGTGGCTGGTCCCTAAGTAGAGGGCGTTACAATAATCAATCTTGGCCATAACTAGGGTTCTGGCAAGAGTAATACAGTTGGGAGTTGGGAGGAATGGCCTAAATGCAGTGATTAATTTGAAAGTGTATGCTGATGCTGCAACTACCACGTTAGTTTGTCTAGTGAAGGAGAGTGTGGCATCAAGGTAAATACCCAGGGTTTTGGTGTTTTTAGATACCAAGATAGTGTTGCCATCAATGATGAAGGATTTGAAGGTACTGTCTAATTTATTAAGTCTAGCGTGAGATCCAAGGATGAGTAACTCGGTTTTCTCATCATTTAGACAGAGTCCATGATGCGCCATCCAAGCTTGGATAACTGAATAGATTTCGTTGAGGGCTTTGGTGTCTATTGCATGGTCTCCAGTGATGGGGATGAATATCTGGGTGTCCTCAGCGTAATTGGTATACGAGACACCCAGATGGTCAAGAATGTCAAAGAGAGGCTTCGTGAAGACATTATAGAGCGTAGGGGAGACACACGACCCTTGCGGGACCCCACAAAGTACTGGTGAAGGTTCTGCAGTTGCAGATGGTGAGAAGATCCTCATAGTTTTATTTGCAAGAAAGGATCTAATCCAGGATGTGGAGGTTTCAGAAAAGTGGGCAGCTATTTTCAGGTGGTGGCTGAGCGTTTGGTGATTAACTAGATCAAAAGCCGCCGATAAATTGAGCAGTAGTAGGAGGGCTAGTTTTGCCTTATCTTTTATGTCTTGGATTTGTGTTATAAGGTCAATCAAGGCCGTTTCGTAACGTGTCTCGGGCAGAAGCCAGATTGCCTGAGGCCCAGGAGGTTGTGAGTATCTAGATAAGCCTGAATATGCAGGTAGGCTGCTTGGTCCAATATTTTTAGTAAAAAGGGCACAGTTGTATTGGGTCTGTAGTTGGAGGGTTACTAGGGTCGAGGGTGGATTTTTTGATTAAAGGGATGACCCAGGCATCTTTTAGATTGTATGGCACAATTTCTGTTTTAAAGGAGGCATTCATGAGATTAGTAATGAAAAGAGCAAAGTCCTGTGCAGCTGCTTTAATGACAGGTGCTGGGCATAGGTCACCCTGACAGTTGGACGGTTTGAGCTTCCTCATGATATTTTCTACTTCCTACGTGGACAGAGGTGAGAAGCTAAATGGTTTGGGTGCAGGCTCAGCTGTGGTAATATTAAATCAAGGAGGTTTGGATTCTGGATCTGAGAGTAGGTTACATTTTTTGGAGTTGATTTTGGTTTGTAGCATTGATATTTTATCGAGGAGAGCCTTTTGGATGTTAGTGCACCATAAGGTATCTGTGATACACTTGTCAGTGGGGGCAATAGGCGATTCAAGTTCTTTGAGAATCTTGAATAATTCTTTAATGTTAGATTCAGCTTTTATGATTCATTTAATGTAGGTGTCTTTTTTGGCTAGCATGATAGCTTCTTTGTAATTAGCGGAAGCTGTGGACAGGGTATTTTTGTTGGCTTCAGACAGGCAGTTTTTCCAATGTGCCTCTGCATTCCTCTTAGCTTTGCCCAACTCATGTAGCTGCGGTGTAAACCAATCATTAAGGTGAGATTGTGGTTTGGGTTTACGCAGTTTTAGAGTTGCTATCGTGTTTAATGCTTTCAGAATGGCGTGATTGTATAAATCCACTAGGACAGTAGGATCTGAGTGGGCAGAAGATGTGTTATTGAGGAGTGGAAGAATAAGTGGGAGGAGTTTATCTGTTGTGATGTCCTTCTTATTGCGTGTATGAGTGGCCAGGGCAATATTAGGATTCCGGCTGTGTGGGGTAGCTTGTAAGAGGATTCAATTCAACACTACAGCTAAGTCAACGCCTAGTCTATAATACTGAATGAAAACCCTTATTGATATATCTTTATGTCCAGTTCATGCGTTCTGGATGACTACCCCTATATAACACCCCTCTCTTGGAATCCCCCTGACCCCACTGAGCCAAGAAGTAGTTCTGTTTTGCAAATTAAAAGGTTTATTTGATAATTTAAACAATATATATTATATCACGCTTTATAATAAATTAATAATTGAATATCACACTTAATCTGATATGCTAAAGATTAACAACGGAGAATCTGGCACTAACACGCTTCTCTATAATCAATAAGGAGTTGATATGAAATGGATAAGGTAGCACAGTGGTAAATAGGTACAGAAGTATAATGTGGTAGAGAATGCTTTACAGGGTTCAAGGAAATGCAAGGTTGAATGAATGAAATGCAGTATTGAAAATACTCAATATGATTTCAACAAAACAATGTAATCACTTTTCTCTGGCAATCCCCTCCCCCCCTTGATACAATGCAAGGAAATGGAAGGAAGCACACAGTTCTCAGAAATGCGATCAACTGTAATTCAGTTCACCCCAGCAAGCTTAGACTACAGAAGTTTGAAAACACAGGCCCAAATTGCTTTGATATGTGCTGGCAATGAATTAAAAAAATATGCTAAAATGCTTTTAATTCCCTTTCAGAGGTTCAGGGTGAATGGTATCTAGTTAATATTAGCTCAGGCTCACTCTTGCAATGATTCAGGAATGATTAGCAGGTTAAACGAATTTCTGGCAAATGGAAGGCAAGCAGCAGCTGTTTTTACACGAGGAGAAATTTGCAAATCGCGGTAAAATTCGCGGATGCGTGTTCCGCAATTACGGCAAAACTATAGGGGTAGTAGGAATGCGGTTCTTAGTGCGATTAAAAGCTTAGATTCTCAACTTTCAGATGAAAGTTACTGCAAGTCTCTAGCACAAACGGTTGCGGAGATATGAGCGATTTTGTGAAGGTCGTTTTTCAGATTTGAAATTTTAAAAGCTCAAAATGACAAGTGACAGATTTTACTAGAAATGACAGGTGACAGATTTGGAGCTATCAGGCAGTTCTACTTAGGTTAAATAGATTGAATTAGATGAATTTAAACTAAGAGCTTTGGTTTGGTACAGTTTGGCGGTACTCACAAGAGATTTTAAACAGGAAGGCGGCTTTGTCACGATCTGGTCAGGTCTTCCCGGGTTCCGCTCACAGCGCCTGGCCTCTGGAACTGCTCACAGCATCGGGGTCAGCACTCTGGATACAATGGCCTGGTCTCTGCTAGGCACCGGTTCTCTGGGTCGGGTCCTGCCTTCTCTTTGGATATTTCTGTCACCGGGTTCTTGCAAAAGTTCTTGGCAAAATTCAGACGGCGTCAGCCGGCTGTCTGAAGAGTTCAGTTGCAAAAAGATTTTTAGGCCTGCTGACAAATACTCTTGCTGGCAGTGACCTTTTTGGTTAAGGTTCTGAAGTCTCTGTTTATCTTGGAGTCTAAGTGTTGGCTCTTTGAAGTTTGATGGAGGTAAGTATGGATTTCTCCGGCAGAGCTTCCAGCGGCAGATAGAATTGAAGGTCTCTACCTAAGTTTCAGTGGTCCATTTATATGTTCTGCAAGTGGGTGTGTGTGTTGGTCATAACTAAACTTGCCCCTCTCCCTTGTCATTGGTCAAATTTCCATTCCTCACTTGATTGGGGAAGGAACCGTGAGTCAGAGTGATGTCATTTTATGGCTTGCAGATAGGACACTCCCCTGTCAGATTGCACATATTCTATATTTGATAACAAAAGACATATTTCACAGTTACACAGTTGCTTGAAATTACATATACATGGTGTGGCTGAATTTAGCCATGTCTCTGTCCAAATCTGCTGTTTCTAAGAGCTTGCATTCAGAAATGGCACATAATTGACTTTTTAACTGATTTTTCAATTTCTGACATTGACCCAACTTTACATACATGTGCGCAGGGAGTATGGACATTAACTGATGAAGTTTCAGATTTTTAACATGCACACATTTAGAGTAATATCCACTTTTCCGCTAAAACCCCCCTGAACATACCACCGGGTCCTACCACGTCTTAAACTGTGGGCAGAAAAATCACAAGAATTATGGTATCATTTATAAAATTTTCACATGTCCGCACCATGAGTTATTCATCTTTTTCTAAACAATATTCTGGCTACAAAGGGGTGTGTTTTCCCAGGTCACATGGTGGAAATACTGGTTTATCCAGTTCTGCCAAGCCAGCTTGCTCTCACAGGCAGTGCCCCTCCCAGCTTCTGCCAAGAGGAAGCTACATTTTACGACCGCTGTAATAAAACCTTTGCCTGAGTCAAGACAGGCTTTGTTCAGAGCTCCTGTAGAGCACAGGTAATTCAATTATCAGATAGATGGCATATCCCTAGTGTGGCCAGCAAAAGGCAGATTGGCCTGGGAACACAGCTGTGACTCAAGTTTCACTCCTGATGGGGGTAGTTGCCAGGCAGAATCAAGTTCCTTAAGCCAGACTTTCAGCTAACTGTCATGTTTTTTGTTGCTTTTTAAATTAACTTGCAATTTTACACATGCAGCTAGAATGCTGATTCTAAGTTTAAACTATGACATTTAAACAGTTACAAAGGCATGTGACACCAAACATAGGTCACTCATTTAATCTAAACATTTTCGATTTTAGTGTCTTTAAATCCAGTGCAACTTAAACTGCTGACTCCATAGCAGTTTTGTTATAAGCATTGTTTTGGGCTCTTCATTTCCCAGATTTTGTAAGCACACAAAACCTCATTCTGCCAAATGTCTGCTGGTGTTCAGTAAATATTTTGCACATGTTGCAATGTTTGAAAATAGGCATTTTGAGCCTGCCTTCAGAGAAACACAGGGTGGTTTTAAACTGCCGGCTTTTGGATAGTGGTGAGTACTGGTACTGCACCCATTTTTGGGATTTAAGAAAATGAATTCCCAACAGTTATGGGTTTGCTTTTGGCAATCAGCATTGCCATTCCCAATGGTTTCAGACTACTGTGCGGGTAGTCCAATGGTGGTTTTAGGCGCTTTGAAGCTAACCGGCGCTACTGTTTTTCCTTTGGCAACCCATTTCCCTCATGGCAACCCGGCCTTTCATTCTCGCACTGGTGGGTGGCAAGTGAGGCAACCATTTTGGTGTGCGCACAAACTGCGCAGCTTTCCTGGATTTCGGCGCACATGTGGGTTTTCCGCCATCTTGAATTTTCTAAGCCCACAGCACCAAATGTTGTAGCATGATAGCTTAAACGTGGGTCAGGACACCCAACAAGCCCCCCCACGCGACTGCACTTTGAATTTGAGTCGATGGGGAGTCGCGTGCCCAAGGGTTTTGACCCACGCACCGGTCTGTCCGCATAATCTTCTTCCTCTTCTGTAGATGGCACAGTTCAGCATCTTCTTCTCCATCCGGTACTGATCGATCGGTTCTCCTCGCCAGTCCTGATGGGAGTATTGGGCGGTCCACTGGGCCCATTGGATCTTCGTTCCCGGTCTCCGGATCGTCCTCCTTGGCCAGTCTCAAGGTCTTCTTTCTCCTAGGACGACAAAGGAAGAGCGGCAATACCTACTCATAGACGTTTTTCCACCACTGTTGAGATGGTGGGACAGCATATGCATTTCATCATGACGAAACATTACATTCTTATTTTGATAAAAAACAGTATAACTAAGAGACAGTTTCATGCAAATCACAATATTTAGAGACTAGATGTGGTATGTTTTATGATTGGAACGGAATTAGTCTAAGACAGTACCCGCTAGGATTCCAGAGGATTCCTCCAGTTGTTGCAGAGCGTGCCTGGGATGGCAACACTTCAACTGGTTTATGTGGACCCACTTGTCTTCCCCCGCTGCCAAAGGACCTTTGGGGATGTGGATTTTGTAGGCCACAGGGGAGATTTTGTCGATGATCTCAAAGGGTCCCTTCCATGTAGGCAAAAATTTGCGCTGCTTGGCCTGGTTCCTTTGGAAGTTGTATAGATAGACCCGGTCTCCCACCTGATATTCCTTCCTGGAAGTTTTCAGGTCATAATGGGTCTTCATGCTATCAGCTGATCTTTCTAGATTCTGCTGAGCATAAGCAAAAGCATGTTGGAGGTGTTTCCTTAAATTCTCCACATACTCATGAGTAGTGGAGGCATTTATTAGTGTCTGCTCTTGGGTCCTGTAGAGCAAATGCTGTGGAAGCACCATCTTGCGCCCAGTCATCAACTCAAATGGTGACATTTTGGTTGCAGATGAAGGGGTAGATCTGATGGCCATTAGGACCAGAGGTAATCGGATATCCCAACTTGGCCCAGAATCTGCCACAAACTTCTTTAATATGCTCACAATTGTCCGGTTATATCTCTCTACTGCCCCAGAAGAAGCTGGTCTATAAGCAATATGCAGCTTTCTCTTGACCCCCAGTATCTCCCACATCTTTGTCATTACTTCACTGGTGAAGTGGCTACCTCTGTCTGACTCAATCCTTTGAGGTAGACCAAAACGGGAAAAGATGTGGTTAATCATCAAGGCAGCTGCAGTTTCTGCCTTGCAATTTGGGGCTGGGAGACATTCCACCCACTTGGTAAACAAGCATGTCACAGTCAACATGTACTTATTCCCCCTAGCCGAGCGAATCACGGGGCCTACGAAGTCGATTTGTAAATCTGACCATGGCAGTGTCATCCCCCTCTTTTGGAGAGGCGCACGGTGTGTGAGGGATGATGGCTGAAATTGTGCACACACAAGACACCCCTTTAAGTATTGGTCGAGGTCCTGCCCCATGTGTGGCCAGTATGCAACCTCTCTTAAGATTTCCAATGTTGTGTGAAACCCCCTGTGACCGGCAGTGGCCGCATCATGGGCGTGACTTAACATCAGGCTTCGGAATGAGGTAGGAACCACCCACTGATCGTGGCCAGCTTTGTATTTCCTTACCAGCAAACCGTCTTGGATTCGGAACATTTTTGGACATTTCATCAACACTCTTAGGTCCTCTTTCCCAATGTAATCGGTATCCGTCAGGGGAAAGTTCTCAGGGTCCTCAAGGTGCTGGTAAAACTTACCAATAATTGGATCCCCCTTCTGAGCTGTAATCAAATCAGCATCAGGAGTCTCCTTGCTCCATTGTGCAATTGAAAGGTTGTTGTGAGCATTTGTCTGGGACCTAGTGATAGCAGTGACCTGGATTTCCCCCAACAGGGACTCAATCTCAATTAGATCCCCTTGGATGGCCCCGGTTTTGGCCAGCTGATCAGCTAAGTCATTTCCAGTTTTGTCTGGTCCCTCTACTTTGGAATGACCCTTGATCTTTTTCCAATAGATGGTCATCTCATTCGAGGTGACCAGATCATCAATGTTTTGGATCAACTTCCCATGTTTCAAGGGTTTGTTGTTAGCACATAACATAGTTCTGGTTTTCCAATTAACCAGGTGCTCCACGAACCCGTTCCGTACATAATCCGAATCTGTGATTATGACCAGTTCGTGGAGTTGATGCTTGACAGCAGTGAGGATGGCCTGATGCACAGCCATCAATTCTGCCACCTGACTACTTCGGGGACCAATTTTGTATCCAGCGGAGGGTTCTGGGGACTCATTCACCCATGCATTCCCTACGCCGGCCACCAGTTCTTTCTCCCCGTTGTTGTCAACATGGTACGAGCATCCATCCACATAGACAGTGGGCATTCCCTCACACTTGTCTTCTTCAAAGACTTTGTGGGGGGAATTAAGGTATGCCTCCATGTTGTCCTTTATTTTTAGTCTTTCGTCCTCGAGACAGTTTTCTCTGGCACAATCATGTAAGTCAGCCAGACCTTGCGCGAGGGGACTCTTCTTGTTTTGGCCATATCTGACCTCCACAGGAAAGCCTTGCATTGACAGAATCCAGGAAGTAATTCGGGAATTACTCACATTTCCGGCCCGGATTCTGTCACTTTGGAGATATTGCAGAGGCTGGTGTGGAGTCTCCACTATGATGTGTTCCCCCTGGATAAACGGGCGGTAATTCTTCAATGCCCACACCGTTGCCAGGAGTGCCTTCTCACAATCGTTGAATTTTTCCTCCACAGAGGATAAAGTTTTGCTCGCATAGGAGATTACTTTATTGACCTTGTCATGCTTTTGGTATAATACTGCCGTCAAGCACGTATTAGAGAACCCCGTCTCCAGGAAGAACTCCTTGTTTCTGACAGGATAAGCTAGGCAAGGCGCTTGTGAGAGGCTTCTTTTGAGTTGTTTTACTGCCTCGGATTGTTCTGGACCCCATTCCCACTTGACCCCCCCCTTCAGGAGATGAATCAGGGGTCTAGTGATCTCTGCGTAGCCCTCAATGAACTTTCTGCTGTAATTAGTCAGTCCAAGGAGGCTCCTTAGTTCCCGCAGAGTTGTGGGGTCTTTCAGTTTCTGAAGTGCTTCCACTTTCTTTTCTTGGGGACAGAGGCCCTGAGGAGTAATCTCATGCCCCAAGAAATTAACACGGGTTCTACACCACTGTGCTTTCTGAAAGGAAAGTTTTGCTCCGGCGGCCCTCAACTGTGTCAGAACATAACGGACCTCCGCTATGTGTTCCTCCACAGATGAACTTTTGATGAGGACATCATCTACATAAGCCAGGGTACCCCTCGCACCCAGGTCGGGCATGGCCTTATGTAGGAAAATGTTGAATTCATTGCCGGAGTTGAGGTATCCGAAGGGAGTCCGGGTCCATGTATACTGCTGGCCCCCAAAGGTAAAAGCCAGTTTGTATTGTTCCTCCCTACTGACAGGCACGGTCCAGTATCCATTGGTCAGGTCTATTGCAGTGAATACCTGTGACCCCTGGATCTGGGCCAGCCCTTGGTCAATGTAGGGAAGAGGCCATCGGGAAGTATGGACCCGTTTGTTGAGCTCCCTGAGGTCGGCGCAGAGTCTCCACTGGCCGTTTGGCTTCAATATTCCCAGCACCGGATTATTGAAGCTGCTGTGGACTGGACGGATTATTCCCCGGGACTCAAGGTTCTTAATTATTTCAGTAAGGGACTCCATTGATGCGAGAGGCAAGCGATATTGCTTCACAAACACTGGAGTCATGCCAGGGTCCGTGGGGATTGTTGTTGTGTGGATGTCAGTGCGACCACAGTCATATGAGTCTACCGCAAAGAGATCTTGGAAATCCAAGAAAACTTGTTTCAACTTTTGCTTTTGTTCCAGAGTCACACAGGCATCAGCTAGGTTGACTCTCTCTTCCACCATCTGCCTGAAGCCTGGAAAGACTTCTGGTTTGGCTATCTCCGCGGCCTCCTCCAGCTGGGTGGAGAAGTCCCTGGTCAGAGTGCTGATTTGGACCGGAGGCTTCAGGTGGGAAAGGCAGCCCTCATGCACCTGGAAAATCACCTCATCCCTCCTGAAGTCACAAGTCACATCTTCCTTACCATAAGGGCAGGAAGTGTACACCAGGAAGTTCCCCCCATGCCGGGAAAAAATCCTGTCTGGTGTTGTATTGTCATCACTGTCACTGTCAACGCAGTCCTTGGGGATTGGCCCTAACAGTTCGTTACCTAAATCAATGGAAAAATGTCGGTCATCAACCGCCATTCCAATAATGGTGCCTGCGGCTAGAGTAATACTCTTTAAGTCGCTGTTATCCACCTCTATTGGAATGGTGTCATGTTCTATGTTGACTAATGGAGTTGGGTTTACCCCCAACCCTTGCTGTTGGAGAGAAGCATTTAGATGTATGTAAGCATCAGGGTTTTTCAACTCTTGTCCCCTTTTAACTTTCACTTCCAGGGAGAATTGTCGGGTCCTTTCTGGGATGGTGACTTCCTCTTTAACCTGAATTTCAACTGCATAAGGTAGCAATTGAGCTGACCTAAATGCTTTTTCTGGATCATCAAAGCCCATGGGATTATCTGCTAATCGGGACCAAGCTTTGAAGTTTATTAGGTCCAAACTAATGGCAAAGCGATTGAGAATGTCACTGCCTAAGTAAAAGGCGGCAGGGACGTCTCGCACGACCCAACAATTGTGGACTATGCTCTTGTTGCCAATGGAGATTTTGAGCATACACCTGCTTGGCAGGAGATGTTTGGAATTAGGCGCTTCCAGGTCCATTTCCCATTTGTCTATCAGTTTGAATGTGGGAATGGCTGGATCTTTTGGGAGTTGGCGGAACATGGCTTCGCTGATGAAGCTCTTACCGTTGTTCACACACACTTGAGCGAGAACAGAGTCCTTCCCATCATTTAACTGAACAGGGATGAACAACTGCTCTCCAATTTGCTGAATATCAGCCAGGCTCTGAGCTGATTTCACATCTTTCTGGACTATTGGAGTGGGAGTTTCTGATTGTGGATTAGTATAGAATCTCAGAGTGTTTCCTTCCAGCGTGGAGTACCACTTTAGACTGGAAGGCAGGTTGATTTTCAGAAATAGAGAGGACCCCCCATCACCAGTCTGTTGTCCTACTGCTATTACTGTCACGTCTGGAATCTGGTTGTTCTGGAAGTGAAATTCTACTTGGTCAGATTTTTGTTCAACCATGTGGCAGGTGCCGTTTAAACTAACATGGTTGACACTCTGTTTTAATTTTATTGGTCGGCTAGTCTGGGTCCAGAGGACCTTGTTTACGCAATCTATTAGGGGTGACAACCTTCTCAGGAGGTCATTCCCTAGTAAACAAGGGGTGCCCTCTGGGGTCACAACTATGACCGGGTGTTTCAACTTGTGTCGCCCGATTTTAATGTCCAAATCTGCCGTCCCCTCGACGGGAATTTCCTTCCCGTCAAAGTTCTGGAGTTGCCCAGGAAGAGAGGTGAGAGGAATTTGGTAATTCTCTCCCCTTCCTGCATTCAGTTCATCAAAGGCCCTTCTGGACAGAAGGGTGGCTTGAGATCCAGTGTCCACCAGTGCCAAAATTGTACCCTGCCCCTGTACTTGTACCGGGGCATAGTATCTTCCCTCCTTCTCCTCAAGGGGGCACAGATAATGCACATTTTTGGACAACTGGTGGGCTAACTTTCTGGTTTTGGACATCGCTAGCGAAGAGATTTGGGCAGAATTCTGTGGAGAGCCTTGTGGGTTCCCCTGGCTCCGGTTCCGGGCCGCCCCCCCCTTTTTGGAGGCAGTCACCAGGATGGCTTTGAACCAGGGGATTTTCTTGCTGTTGGTTCTGGGATGAGATGGTGGGCGGCGGTAGCTCAGTCTCCACATCTCCCCAGTCTGGATTTGCATCCCTAGGGACCCATTTTTCTTTGGATGGAGTTCCCCCCTCTCTGAAGGAGAAGATCCTTTTCCCAGGATCCTCTGAGGATCCCTCTCCCTCAAATTGGAAGATCTGTACCTCCTCCTCAAACTGAGTCTGTTTGGGTCTTTTGTTTCTCCTACCCCCCCTCTGCTCCTTAGGAGGCAGACTTTCAGGGGCAAGAGATTTTGTTTCCGGTTCTTGGGTTTCCAGGGGCTGTTTACAAGTGAGGAAGGAAGCTTCCTCCAAGGCTTTACACCCCCCTTCCCTTTGTGCCTCCTCCCTGGGAACCGGTGAGTTATCGGGGTGCTGCCCCCGTCATTGTTCTGGAGCACCAGGTCCAGAGTTGGGTGCGTTCTGCGCCGGCATGCCGATCTGAGGGTTCTGCTGAGCCCTCAGTATGTGACCCAGATCCCGCGCCATGTTTTGAACCTGGCGCTCTAACTGGGAAACCCGCTCAGGCTGATACGGGGCCCTGTTTTCTCCCCTGGGCTGATCCCGGGAAGGGTAGCTATCCCTCCTCTGGTAATACCCCGGGTTGGGAAGATTTGGGTACCCCTCCACCCTTGGCCTCCCCTCTCCCGGATTCAGTGGTCTGGGCTAAGGGAATTGGGGAAAGAAGGATGGATGGTTTTGGGGCTGAAAGTTGGGTGGATACCTGGGGAAAAAGTTCTGCCCAGGATTTGGAGAGTTTCTGCCCTCCGGTGGGAAGTTAGGAGGGAAGTTCCCTGGGTTAGGTGCTTGGCTGGATCCCCCCCCTTGGGCTGGAGGAGTCCACACATAACCCAGGATGGGTCGATTTCCCTTGTAACGGGGACTTACATAATCAGGAGAGCGAGGGACCCCATTTGTGGGGCTGCCTCCTTGGCTCCCTGTCTGTGACTGACCCGAGGACCTCCTGGGCCTAGCATTATTAGGTGCAGGTAGGTTTTTAGGCCCCCCCATCTCCAAATCCAAAACGGGGGTGACCTTTACCTCTGCCACCTTGGCAGCAGCAGGGGTGCTGTTGGCTTTGGGGTTTTTCTGGGCATTACTTTTGCTATCTATCGGTTTCTGCACCTCATAGATCCGGGTAGCCTGTTCAATGACCCAGTCTAAAGATCTTTTCTCGTGAAAATCCCTCACGAGCTGGGTCATGATATATTTGGGCAAGGCATGGAAAAACGTATTTATAAATTCTCTGCTATCCGTGCGCACCCTTCTTGTGGTCTGTGCAAAAGCACGCTTTAACTCCTGCACAAATTCTTGTGGGGCCTGATCCTCCCCACATTGCAAATTGTAGGCTGCCTTGCGAGCCTCTTGAGGATTTCTGTGAACAGAAAAATGTTTCAAGATGGCCGCCTTATAGGTGGACCATCTTAAATGATTTTGGTCCTCCAGCCCCGCAAAGAAACTGGAGTATTCCGGGGAGAAGGTCCACTTTACATATTGAATACAGCTTTGGCTGTCCTTCAAATGGAAAGTCTCCATCATTTGTTCAAACAACTCTAAGTGCTCCCAAACAGAATACTTAGCGTTCTTATGGTAAGGCGTGATGACGCTCCTGATCGCCTTAATCTGCTTTAAGGGGTCCTTAAGCAAGGCCCTTTTTGCCTTATTGGCCTTTTTGGTTCGGGTAACCCTTGTCCATTCGTCCTCGGACTCAGAGGCACTGCTCCCAGAGGTTCCCATCTGTTCTTCCAGGTTTTCCCGGATTCTGCGAGCCTGGGAATGGCTGGCAGAATGTGGGGACCTGGTCTCCTGTGTCCTGCGCAGTTCAGAGGAGTCTTCAGATTCCTCCTTGCTGCCAGGATTTGATGGGTACCCCCTCCACTGACCTAACTGGGCAGAGGTTTTCAGGATGCCCTTAATGGGCCTACTCTCCTGGGGTTCCCCACTGAACTGTACTGTACTTGGGTGCCCATACCCGGATGCCCACCCCTCCATTCCTGAGTGGTACTGGCCTATGAGCCCCATACTCTTAGCTGGATAGTAATCTGCCATCCCTGTGGCCCTGTGCTCATGTGCGCCAGGGGACATGGGGGTGGTAGAGTCCAGGGACTGGGGGAGATGAAGGCCCCTGGTGTTAGGGCTCCTGCGGTTATGGTCAGGAGTCTCTCTTTCCCAGCGGACCTCATCTCTATCCGCCCCTGCTCCCTGTTGCAATGCAAGAGCCTGCATTTGTGCTTTCAGTTCCTCTGTTAAGGCCTTACTCGACTCTATCAGTTTCTCCTGCATCGCTACCTGTTGCTGGAGCCTCTCATTGTGCTGGCAGAGAGCCTCATTTTCCCTCTGTACTTCCTGGTTGGTCCTGGAGAACTGGGCCAGTCTTTGCTGCAGGAGGGTTACCTCCTGAGCTGTGTCCCTATTGGCCTGCTCCTTTCTTGCTAGAGCATCCTCCACCCTCCTGGTGTGCTCTAGCAAGTTCTGGTGTTCTTTTTGGAGGTCACCCAGTCCCTGGTGGGCCAGGTGATTTTCTTCCATTTTTCTTTTTAAATGGCAGACTTCCTGGCCTAAGGTATCCCTTTCCTGACTAAGAGCCTGCATCTGTGCCGCCAGGTCGTCCCTTTGCCTTTGGAAGGCACCAGCATTCTGGCGCTCCTGATCAAACTCTGCCTGGGTATCCAGGTCTTTCAGAATTAGTTTGTTGCTCTCTGCCTTCACTCTATCTAGGTGGCCTTGCAGGGTGACTACCTGCTCAGCACATACCCTGTTGAAGTCCAGTTGTTGCTCCAGCTTTTTCTGGTTTTGCAGTAGGGAGTCCAAACCTTCTTGGTATTGAAATCTGGTATCCTGTTCTACCTTTTCCTGTTGCAGCACATCCATATCCTTCTTTATTTTAATGATGTGCTGCCTACTATCATCTTCTGACTCCTGGCTCCTCTGCAGCCTCTGCTCAGAAGAGACCAGGTCAGATTGGACCTTCTCTAACGCCATCTGTTGCCTATTTGCTAGATTTTGGCTTTCAGCACATCTATCCTGCATGTCTCCCATATATAGGTACAGGTATGCCGCTATCCTAACAATCTTGTCGTGTTCATCTTTGGCCTTAGGAGCCATATATAGTTCACTCAGGGCCACATGTAATGGACCCTGATCTCTCCATAAGTCTGACCCTGTTTCAGTGACCTGTCGCGTGATGGCCTGCAACCAGGCATCCTGGCCCTGTTCGGTCCATTCACCTCTCACAAATAGCTTATGCAAGAGGTGCTCTCTGGCTATTTTCATATCTACCAAGGTCGTCATTCTAGAGATTGGTCTCTGTCCTGACTTACAGAAGTTAGTATTTTATTTTTGCAGAACAGAACTTTTCTTGGAGTGTCCCTTTTGAGGAATGCTTTACAGCGTAACACAGCGTGGTGATCAGACAGGATATGTGTATCTGGTCAGCTGGCACACTGTATTAATCTGCACAAGTGGTATTCTAACCCAGAATCCCGGATACGAGCCCCCACTTTGTAAGAGGATTCAATTCAACACTACAGCTAAGTCAACGCCTAGTCTATAATACTGAATGAAAACCCTTATTGATATATCTTTATGTCCAGTTCATGCGTTCTGGATGACTACCCCTATATAACACCCCTCTCTTGGAATCCCCCTGACCCCACTGAGCCAAGAAGTAGTTCTGTTTTGCAAATTAAAAGGTTTATTTGATAATTTAAACAATATATATTATATCACGCTTTATAATAAATTAATAATTGAATATCACACTTAATCTGATATGCTAAAGATTAACAACGGAGAATCTGGCACTAACACGCTTCTCTATAATCAATAAGGAGTTGATATGAAATGGATAAGGTAGCACAGTGGTAAATAGGTACAGAAGTATAATGTGGTAGAGAATGCTTTACAGGGTTCAAGGAAATGCAAGGTTGAATGAATGAAATGCAGTATAGAAAATACTCAATATGATTTCAACAAAACAATGTAATCACTTTTCTCTGGCAATCCCCTCCCCCCCTTGATACAATGCAAGGAAATGGAAGGAAGCACACAGTTCTCAGAAATGCGATCAACTGTAATTCAGTTCACCCCAGCAAGCTTAGACTACAGAAGTTTGAAAACACAGGCCCAAATTGCTTTGATATGTGCTGGCAATGAATTAAAAAAATATGCTAAAATGCTTTTAATTCCCTTTCAGAGGTTCAGGGTGAATGGTATCTAGTTAATATTAGCTCAGGCTCACTCTTGCAATGATTCAGGAATGATTAGCAGGTTAAACGAATTTCTGGCAAATGGAAGGCAAGCAGCAGCTGTTTTTACACGAGGAGAAATTTGCAAATCGCGGTAAAATTCGCGGATGCGTGTTCCGCGATTACGGCAAAACTATAGGGGGTAGGAATGCGGTTCTTAGTGCGATTAAAAGCTTAGATTCTCAACTTTCAGATGAAAGTTACTGCAAGTCTCTAGCACAAACGGTTGCGGAGATATGAGCGATTTTGTGAAGGTCGTTTTTCAGATTTGAAATTTTAAAAGCTCAAAATGACAAGTGACAGATTTTACTAGAAATGACAGGTGACAGATTTGGAGCTATCAGGCAGTTCTACTTAGGTTAAATAGATTGAATTAGATGAATTTAAACTAAGAGCTTTGGTTTGGTACAGTTTGGCGGTACTCACAAGAGATTTTAAACAGGAAGGCGGCTTTGTCACGATCTGGTCAGGTCTTCCCGGGTTCCGCTCACAGCGCCTGGCCTCTGGAACTGCTCACAGCATCGGGGTCAGCACTCTGGATACAATGGCCTGGTCTCTGCTAGGCACCGGTTCTCTGGGTCGGGTCCTGCCTTCTCTTTGGATATTTCTGTCACCGGGTTCTTGCAAAAGTTCTTGGCAAAATTCAGACGGCGTCAGCCGGCTGTCTGAAGAGTTCAGTTGCAAAAAGATTTTTAGGCCTGCTGACAAATACTCTTGCTGGCAGTGACCTTTTTGGTTAAGGTTCTGAAGTCTCTGTTTATCTTGGAGTCTAAGTGTTGGCTCTTTGAAGTTTGATGGAGGTAAGTATGGATTTCTCCGGCAGAGCTTCCAGCGGCAGATAGAATTGAAGGTCTCTACCTAAGTTTCAGTGGTCCATTTATATGTTCTGCAAGTGGGTGTGTGTGTTGGTCATAACTAAACTTGCCCCTCTCCCTTGTCATTGGTCAAATTTCCATTCCTCACTTGATTGGGGAAGGAACCGTGAGTCAGAGTGATGTCATTTTATGGCTTGCAGATAGGACACTCCCCTGTCAGATTGCACATATTCTATATTTGATAACAAAAGACATATTTCACAGTTACACAGTTGCTTGAAATTACATATACATGGTGTGGCTGAATTTAGCCATGTCTCTGTCCAAATCTGCTGTTTCTAAGAGCTTGCATTCAGAAATGGCACATCATTGACTTTTTAACTGATTTTTCAATTTCTGACATTGACCCAACTTTACATACATGTGCGCAGGGAGTATGGACATTAACTGATGAAGTTTCAGATTTTTAACATGCACACATTTAGAGTAATATCCACTTTTCCGCTAAAACCCCCCTGAACATACCACCGGGTCCTACCACGTCTTAAACTGTGGGCAGAAAAATCACAAGAATTATGGTATCATTTATAAAATTTTCACATGTCCGCACCATGAGTTATTCATCTTTTTCTAAACAATATTCTGGCTACAAAGGGGTGTGTTTTCCCAGGTCACATGGTGGAAATACTGGTTTATCCAGTTCTGCCAAGCCAGCTTGCTCTCACAGGCAGTGCCCCTCCCAGCTTCTGCCAAGAGGAAGCTACATTTTACGACCGCTGTAATAAAACCTTTGCCTGAGTCAAGACAGGCTTTGTTCAGAGCTCCTGTAGAGCACAGGTAATTCAATTATCAGATAGATGGCATATCCCTAGTGTGGCCAGCAAAAGGCAGATTGGCCTGGGAACACAGCTGTGACTCAAGTTTCACTCCTGATGGGGGTAGTTGCCAGGCAGAATCAAGTTCCTTAAGCCAGACTTTCAGCTAACTGTCATGTTTTTTGTTGCTTTTTAAATTAACTTGCAATTTTACACATGCAGCTAGAATGCTGATTCTAAGTTTAAACTATGACATTTAAACAGTTACAAAGGCATGTGACACCAAACATAGGTCACTCATTTAATCTAAACATTTTCGATTTTAGTGTCTTTAAATCCAGTGCAACTTAAACTGCTGACTCCATAGCAGTTTTGTTATAAGCATTGTTTTGGGCTCTTCATTTCCCAGATTTTGTAAGCACACAAAACCTCATTCTGCCAAATGTCTGCTGGTGTTCAGTAAATATTTTGCACATGTTGCAATGTTTGAAAATAGGTATTTTGAGCCTGCCTTCAGAGAAACACAGGGTGGTTTTAAACTGCCGGCTTTTGGATAGTGGTGAGTACTGGTACTGCACCCATTTTTGGGATTTAAGAAAATGAATTCCCAACAGTTATGGGTTTGCTTTTGGCAATCAGCATTGCCATTCCCAATGGTTTCAGACTACTGTGCGGGTAGTCCAATGGTGGTTTTAGGCGCTTTGAAGCTAACCGGCGCTACTGTTTTTCCTTTGGCAACCCATTTCCCTCATGGCAACCCGGCCTTTCATTCTCGCACTGGTGGGTGGCAAGTGAGGCAACCATTTTGGTGTGCGCACAAACTGCGCAGCTTTCCTGGATTTCGGCGCACATGTGGGTTTTCCGCCTTCTTGAATTTTCTAAGCCCACAGCACCAAATGTTGTAGCATGATAGCTTAAACGTGGGTCAGGACACCCAACAAGCTTTAATAGAGAAGGTTATTTTGTGATGATCTGACCAAATGCAAGGTGTGATGGAAGTCAGATTAGTTGTGCAATTAAGGTCTGCGAGCCAGTCAAGGGTTCGTCCTTTGTTGTGTGCAGGCTCGTGAATATTATGGATATAGCCAACAGCTGATAATGTACTGGCTAGGTCAAGGGCATTAGTGTCTGTGGGGTCTTTGAAACCGAGATTAAAGCCTCTGGGTATTATACTTTGTGAGTTGGGTTTGGCATTGGTGGTAGTGTTGCGATATCCTCAGAGAAGGTGGAGAAGGGTCCCGGTGGCCGGTAAATAAGATGTACTGTGGCTGTGTGGTTAGGCGATAGTGGCAGTTTGATAGATAGAGATTCAGCAGAAGGAATATGAAGATTAGGAATGGCTCTAATATCGATAGAGTTCTTGAAGATGAATGCAATTCCACCTCCTTTTGCTTGATTAGTGTTTCTATCGCATCTAATGATGCCATAGTTGTCTGGAATGGCAATAGACAGTGCTGGACCTGATGCTGCGTGTAACCACGTTTCTGTGACAGCAAGGAGGTCAAGGTCTTCAGTCGTTATGAAGTCTGCAATGTCCAGTGCATGGGCTGGGAGGGATCTCGCATTGATAGGGGCTACTTTGATAGTGGTGTCTTTGGTGTTTGTTTTATGCATAGGTGGGAGGGTACCAGTTGTAGCATTGGTGACAAGAGTGGTACCTACGAACTTGGCATTGTTGGAGGGAATAGCGTGAATCCATGCATATTTGCTAGTCTTAAGTAGGTGAGAAGTTTTTGCGCATAGTCTAGAACCTAATCGTAGGTTTCTATGGGAGGTACTTGGATGGTGAGATATGGGTTTGGCATGAGTAGCGTCATTAGCAGTAACCTGATATGCTGGTGTGTTACTATTAACCTTAGGACAAGAGCACCATTTAGTAGAGATACATCTAGATCTCAGTCTAAGATTTCTGAAGGGGGTAGAGCATGGTTGATTGGGTGTTGGCTTGATGGCGAACTGTTGAAGCCAGAGGGCAGGGTCATTCAGGTAAAGGTTGATGCATGTCATGGTGTTTGTGTAGAGCTTAGGTGTGTCAGAGGTAACTATTGCATGCGTGGGAGGAGAGGTGCGAGGCACGTAGATTAGGCTGGTAGAATTAAGGAATATATTGTGCTGGTAGGTTCTAACGGTAACAATAGGCACAGAACTAAAGTAAATACTAGTATGTAGTGAATATAATAGATAGGTCAAGAACCAGTACATAGTGGTGTGTAATGGGTGTGTGTATTGACCAGCAAGAATGCTCCTAAACATAGGATGGATGGCAAAGTGAAAGTATTACAGAACACAGTGTTATACAAGATAGAGCATTGGTATGTGATCAGTAGATTGAATACAGTTAGGTGCATAAGTTCTGAGATGGACGTATGTTACCACGGCATGCAGATTCAAAAAATAGTGCTAAGAACAGTCGCAGTGAAGTGAAGAAGAGTGGGTTGTAGAGGCACATTAAAGTAGGGTGGATTACGTATAGTATTTTATTTATTTTATTTTATTTGGATTTATAAAGCGCCCACGGCCCAGGGGCATCGTGGCACTGTTACAAGGAAGTTTGCTTGCAGATACAATTGTTTATACATAGACGATACATTTCTGGGTCTAGAGCAGTCATGTCTATACAGGGTACAGTTGTTTATACATAGACATACATCTTTGGGTCTAGCGAGGTCATGTCTATGCAGGGTATAGTCATATCTATACAGGGATAGGTTTGCATAGCGGTTTAGTAGGCATAGTATTCATGAGATGGATTAGTATACAGAGTATAGGATAGTATGCAGTATTGATAACTAAGACATTCTCTAAGTCCGTGAGCCATAGTCGCCTATGTTCATTAGAGTGTTATTGGAAAAGTTGTGTTTTGAGGGCCTTACGGAAGGTGGTGATCGAGGGTTCTTTTCTCAGGGCCGGGGGTAGAGTGTTCCAGCTCTTGGGGGCGAGCACTGTGAAACTGGATCCGCCAGCTTTTTGTCTTTTGAAGGTCGGGACGGAGAGTCGGTTGCAGTGTTGGGTGCGTTTGGGTCTGGTGGAGCTGTCTCTGTGGATGGTTTCTGAGAGGTATGGTGGTGCTGTTAGCGCGAGGCAGGCGTGGGTGATGGAGAGTGCTTTGAAGAGTAGACGCTCTCTAGCAGGGAGCCAGTGAGCGTTTCGTCTTGCTTGGGATATGTGTTCTCTTTTAGGGATGCTGAGGGCTGCCCTCAGAGCGTTGTTTTGTGTGGTTTGAAGTTTTTTAGGTTTTTGGTGGAGGTGCCTAGAAATAGGACGTAGCAGTAGTCAAGCTTAGCTCCTACTGTGGCTCTTGCGATGGCAAGACGGTTTTTGGGGGAGAGGTAGGGTTTGACAGCATTTACGCCCTTGGTCGCTAGGGCGGCGGAGGATGCGATAGCATTGACTTGGCGGGACATAGAGAGCAAGGCATCTAGGTATACTCCTAGGGTTTTAGCCGCGGTTGAGGTGGTGATGTTTGTGTTGTCTATGTTGAAGGAGGCGCATTTGCTGTCAAGTTTGCTGAGGACTTGTTTGGGGCCTACTATGAGTATTTCTGTCTTGTCTCCGTTAAGACAGAGTCCGTTTACTGCCATCCATGCCTGGATAATGGCGTAGATCTTGTTGAGGGTGGCTGCGTCCTGATCGTAAGAGCCAGTGAGGGGGAGGAGGACCTGAGTGTCATCAGCCTAGTTGGTGTAGGCTATGTTGTGATCATCGAGGTCGTTGAAGAGGGGGAGAGTGAAAATGTTATAGAGGGTGGGAGTGGTGCACGATCCCTGTGGGACTCTACAGTGGATGGGAGTGGTCGATGCGCTGTCCTGATCGGAGAAGACTGTCATGAGCCTCTCTTCGAGGAAGGATGTGACCCAGGTGGTGGCTTGTTGGGAGAATTGTGCTGCATTTTTGAGGTGTTTGCATAGTATTTTATGGTCTATGAGGTTGAATGCGGCGGATAGGTCGAGGAATAGGAGTAGAGCAGGCTTGCCCTGGTCCATGGTTTGTTGGAGCTGTATCTTTAAGTCAAGTAGGGCTGTCTCGGTTCCATGGCGAGGCCGGAAACCAGATTGTCTTTTACCTAGGATGTTGTTGGTTTCCAGGTGTTGTTGGATCTGTAAGTAAGCTGCTTTGTCTGATATTTTTAGCAGGAAAGGTACGGTTGTTATGGGTCTGTAGTTGTTGGGTTGATCAGGGTCAAGCGTGGGTTTTTTCAGAAGCGGGCGTACCCAAGATTCCTTAAGGGAGGGTGGTACGACTCCCAAGGAAAGGGAGGCGTTGATTCTTTGATCAGTGTTGCTGGGCAGGTGTCGTCCTTGCAAGAGGAGGGTTTAATGTTTTTTCATGAGCGCTATGACTTCTGATTCGGTCACATCATGGAAGGAGAATGGAGAGTAGTTGTTAGTGTGATTGTTGTTTTGATCGTTCGCTTTGGGGGGAGAGTTGGTTGTGGGGATGGCTTTGCAGTGTTTTTTTTAAGTTTGTTTAACATGACCGTTTGGATAGAGTTGCACCAGGCTTGGTCTTTGACTGTTTCTTGGGTGTTAGTTGGCGGGGATGCCAGTTCTTTGTAGATGGCGAATAGTTCCTTGGATTCTGATATGGCATTGTCTATTCTGGAGTTATAGGAGGCTGATTTGGCAGTGGTAATTTCTTTTTTGTTCTGGGAGGCGAGGGCTTTGTAGGCTTCCAGTGAGGAGGGAGAGGGGTGAGATTTCCTCAGGGAGAGGGCTTCTCTTTTTTTGGCTCTGAGGTTGAGTAGCTCTTAAGAGAACCAAGAGTTGGCATGTTTTTTGTTTTTGGCTTTTTTAGGCAGGGGAGGAGCGATGGAATCTATGGCTGAGGTAATGGTTTTTTTGTAGAGGTCTGCTAATTCTACTGGGTTACAGGAGAAGGGTGGTCTAAATGCTCTAGCCACTTCTAGGATGGGAATGAGTCTTTCTTTAGTAAGTTGTCTGGAGGACCTGGCCAGGGCTGGCGGGCAGGGTTTAGTGGGTTGAGGCAGTTGTAGGTCAAAGGTTCGAAAACAAAGGGCTTTTTTTATGGGGGGTTCCGCCACCCAACCCCTGTTTTCTTTTTATAAATAACTTTTTATGTACACCAAACTAAAAATATATAAATAATTACATTAAAAAAATTCGACCTTTTTTTCGGTCATTTTGGATTCGAACAAAAGGTCATTCGATCCTTTTGATTCCTGTGGGGATGTAGAAATGTATTAAGTGGTGGTCAGTCCACGGGCATGAGGTTTTGGAGCTGATGTCGATGGAGCAGTTGTGGTCAGCTATCCAGTCGAGGGTGCGACCTTTGTTGTGTGTGGGATTGGTTACTCTCTGGGTAAAGCCCATGTCAAGGAGGGATTTGTTCAGGGTTTTGCTTTGCTTATCTTTGGGGTCGTTTAGTCCTAGGTTGAGATCGCCTAGGATTGTGGCTCTGGTGTTGGTTTTCAGGTTGTCTCCAACTAGATGGAGAAGGGTGGCTTGGAAGTCTAGAGGTGGGCCGTGGGGGCGGTAGATAATGTGAAGGGTGATGGTGTCATTCGGTGAGAGGGCTAGTTTGACTGTGAGTGAGTCGGTGTGGTCATCAATAGTGGCGTTGATTAATCTGACAGCGATAGTGTCTCTTGTGATGAGGGCTACTCCTCCGCCTCTGTCTTTGTGGAACAGTGAGTATCCAGGAGGGAGGGAGAGGTTGATGGAAGGGCCTGAGGCGGTATGGAGCCAGGTTTCGGTGAGTGCAAGAATGTCAAGGTCAGGGTTAGTGATTAGGTCATGGATTTCGGTGGCATGAGCAGGAAGGGAGCATGCGTTGATCAGAGCGCAGTTGAATTGAGTGTGGGTGGGGTGGGCGGGTTTGGTTTGTATGTGTGTGAGGGTGTGTGGTGTGAGCGGGTGAGTGTGGTAGGCGTGAGTGTGGGTGTGGGTGGTGCGTGTGCTGAGGAGTAGGTTTCTGAGGTAGGTGGGCCTGGGGAGTGTGGTGGGTATGGTGGTAGGTGAAGGAGGAGAGTAGCTCGAGGGAGTGAGGTTGAGTGAGGTGGTCGGGTGGGGGTGTGCCGGGGCAAACTTGTGTGGAGCGGGTGGGGGCATGCGATTGGGGTCAGGAAGAGTGTGGGAGGTATGCTGATCGGCATGTTGCAGAGGCTTTTAGATAGGTGAGCCGGGCAGAATCGTAATAGCTAGGTAGGGAAACAGGCAATAGGCAACAGGCATGTAGCACAGGGCAGATTCGAAATTGCTAGGTAGGGCAACAGGCAATAGGCAACAGGCATGTAGCACAGGGCAGATTCAAAGTTGCTATGTAGGGCAACAGGCAATAGGCAACAGGCATGTAGCACAAGGCAGATTTGAAATTGCTAGGTAGGGCAACATGCAATAGGCAACAGGCATGTAGCACAGGGCAGATTCGAAATTGCTAGGTAGGGCAACAGGCAGTAGGCAACAGGCATGTAGCACAGGGCAGATTTGAAATTGCTAGGTAGGACAACAGGCAATAGGCAACAGGCATGTAGCACAGGGCAGATTCAAAATTGCTAAGTAGGGCAACAGGCAATAGGCAAAAGGCATGTAGCACAGGGCAGATTCAAAGTTGCTAGGTAGGGCAACATGCAATAGGCAACAGGCATGTAGCACAGGGCAGATTCGAAATTGCTAAGTAGGGCAACAGGCAATAGGCAAAAGGCATGTAGCACAGGGCAGATTCAAAGTTGCTAGGTAGGGCAAGAGGCAGGGGTCCAAGGATGACGTTGCTGGGTAGTTGGTACGGAGGTAGTTGAGGGGGTTTCCTGAGGGTTGGGCGTGGGGCCACAGGAGTGGATTAGCAGATGGTGGGTATGCAATCACATCTGAAAGAGTGAGGGGGCGGGATTGCACTTACCCGTGACTGGTGGTATAATGAGGATCTGTTTCGGCCTGCCCGGTCCGGACAGGTCCAGACCAGTGATGGCCTTGGCTTTAAGGGCCTTTGCTTGTGGGGGCGCGGCTCACGCCTGTCGGTTTCCAGTGGCTCATAAAATAGCCGTGTGGAGGATTGGTTGCTAGGCAATTGGACGCGATGATGCGGCGGCCATTTTGTACCAGCTGATCTCCTCGTGTGTAATGGCGCTGGTGGATCGTGCTCTGATAATGAGCTGTGGCTGCTCTTTCTGCGTGGGGTGCAGGCTTCTTGGTGGTCTGAGGAGGAGGTACAGCTGCTCCTCCAGCGTACGAGTGGCGAGGGCTTCTGCCCTGTGGGTGCGTCTGGTGTGATGTCCACTGAGTACATGACCTTAGCAAAATTTTATCCAATGCCCTAATTATCAGGAGGCACGCAAGATAGGGCAGTATTACAGGTTAGCGTGTGATGTGATGGAAGACAGCGCGTAGGCACAACAGTTCAATCGATGAGGGCATTAGAGTTTGATTGCAGAAACAGAATAAGGTGCAATAGTAAGGCAATACCGCAGTAGATTCTATAACAATACAGGAAAAGTGACATTGGTACAGTTGACAAGGATGAAGGTGGGAGGTCGGCAGGTTCAGTAGTTGGATGGTAGTCAGTTGGCACTCGGTGCAAGTGAGAGGCGGGCTAGATTAAAGTTCACGGACTGAGCGTGGGGGAGATTATGAAATCCTGCAAGTGACAAGGCGTAATGGATCAGGGTAGATGTGAAGGTTGCTGGATAGCTCACAGTTCACGACGCCGGGTGAAGACGTGGAATTAACAAGTAATGATGCGTTCTTTCAAGCCGGATGGGGTATAAGTAAATAGTACCGTTGAATGCTGGGTAAGACAAGTGGCTTACCGGGTTATTGTAGGTGGCACGGGATACAGGAGCAGCACGGTGCGGGCGAGCAGGGGGTCCGGCCCCTGCCACTGCAGACGCTGGACAGGCACGGACAGATGGGTGCCTTGTGATGTTTGCCTTAGGGGGATGTGCCGGCTCTTACCTTCCAGCCGGCTGGGGGTGCAGAAGTAGGCGGCAGCAACCAATGGACTACCACTGCTCAATGGTCCTGGTTGCCTAGCAACAGGACGCTTGAGGCCTGGCGGCCATTTTGTATCAAATCTCATGCCGGGTCGTGGGTTTTGCCGCGGTTGGGTCGCAGAGCAACCAAAATCAGGCACAAATATCAGCAATCGAACTACAGGACATGAGGGGCAGTGGAGCTGCTTACCATGCGGTGCAGCTGATGGCGGGATATTCCGCTCGTGTACACAGGTGATCAAGTGGCGCTTCTGAGGCACGGAAGGAGTGAGCTCCAGCCCCTCTTGGCATTTGAGCGTCATCTGTGTGCAGGCTCTGGTGGGATTCACCTGATCACTGTGCCCTGCAGTGGCAACAGGCCAGGTTCAAAGATCACATGCGCATTCCTAACAGCTGTTGGAACACAAAGTGAAAGCAGGCATAGACACCCTTTTAATTGTCAGTGCCTCTGATACAAATTGTAATATGTGTGTAATATAGTCAGCCTGTTGGCACGTTACTCTTAAAATGTAAGTCGTGCCTGTTTGTGAAATGGTGGCTACTAGGGTAACATAATTATACAGACACAGCAATTTTATCTTATACTAGTGTCAACTTTCTGAGCAGGGCTCTGATATGACAGGTCAATATTGATTAGCCATCTGGTCATGATGTCTCCACAACGGCCATGTGAGTAAATGGCCAAGAAGATGCTTCTTTGATCCTCCTACAGGAAGAGCAACATCTTCCTTGCATGATACAGGAACCTTCCCCAGAAGATATTTTAGGAATTGATGCTTCAAAGGCAGTTAAGTGACAGGTTCAGAGTGGGGTTCCACTATCTTGATTTCTGCTTCAGCTCTCTGTATCTATTTATTTTTATTTGTTTCGAACCCACCGAAAAACCCATGTGTACCAGGGCGCAACTAAAAACACACAAGACGAACATAAACGCAGGACGAGCTAGGAGCAGAAGGAGAACAAGAGATTTAGTTAAATAATATTGTGTTTAGTTGTTTACGAAAGAGTAGTTGATTTTGTTCCAATCGCAGTGCTGGGGAAAGGGAGTTCTAGGCTTTGGCTGCAAGAAAGGGGAAAGATATTCGCTTGATGTGGACCAAAAGCTTACTTTTTCTGGATCACAGTAGTCTTTGTGGTTAATCATTTATCACTCTCTCCTTCAAGTATGAAGGAGCTGTACCATGGATGCACTTGTGTGCCAGAGTAAGAGTCTTGAAATGTATCCTATAGTTCATATGGAGCCAATGAATTTCTTTCCTGTGTCAGAGATTTGTTCGCCATGGGCCAAGTTTTTGATGATATGAATCGCATTGTTCTGGACTGTCTGAAGTTTGACCAGATTTCCTTTGGTAGCGCCCTCTATAAGCCCATTACAATAATCAAGTCGAGAAAGAAAAGTGCTGCTCTCGCCAAGGTCTCGCAATTCTTCTCAGAGATAAATGGTTTAACCTGCCTGAGCAACTTCATATGGTATTGTGAGAAGTTGTTGCATTGTGTCAGAGATCAGAGAAGAATCCAGCTAGATGCTGAGGGTTTTAATCTATAACTTCCTACCCCATTTCCTAAAGGACAAGGCAATCTGGGAATTTTGTCAGAAGGCAAAGAGTACCTTTTACAACAGTCTGGAATTGACCTCTTACAGTAGGTGTGCTTTGAACCACTACCCTGTGACATTTACAAGGAGAGGAAAAATCCTTCTTGATTGATTCAACTTTGGACTCTCAAAACAAGAAGAAGGGTTCACTGGACCTCTGTTGGGAATACAGTCCATTCCAAAGACCTCTGACATCCAAGACAGAGCCAAGCGCTGCCCCACAACAATCCCCAGTGGACAGTGGGGTGTACTGCTGTGGACCAAGGACTCTTGGCTGGCTGTTATACTGAAACTAGGATCCTGCTCACTGGCTGTAAAGTTGTAGGTGCCAGCCAACTTCCTGGAATGGGGGGTGCTGAACCGAAAGACTCTCCTTATGCAGCCTCATATCGTGAGGTCAGACCTTCACACCTATGGAGGCCAAACCCAACCAGAATCTCTTATTGCCATACTGGAAAATGTGTCTCTCTCTCTTGTGTGGCTTGCACAAGAGTTAGGGGGTCCTGTCCTTAGTTCTCTTTTTTTGAGAGGGCAGGATGTTAGGGTAACTATCTTCAATCTGAAAGAAAAGACCCCAAGTTACAATGGGTATGCCCAAGAGGGGCGACTGAAAGTGAGAAGTCTGGCCTGGGAGTTTTCAGAACGACACCCTACCTGAGTACTCAGAAAGGTATCAGGAGGCACTGTGCATTCATTTGGGCTCCTTTTTCTGTCTTTAGTTGGGATGCTGTGGAGAGCTGTCCCTCTCGGTGCAGGTTTCATACACTCCTCTTACTACTTACTATATACCCAGGCAATCAGCGACTACCAGGGTCTAATTGGTCCGTGACCTTCAGTAGCAAGAGCCTCCCTGCAGTTTCTTAATTAAAGTGAATAAAGAAGATGCAACCCAAAGGCAATATCTGTTTACACGTAGTGCGAATCGATGTACAAGTAGTCCCCTGACTGACTCACACCTTTATGCCATGCTTTAGCTTTCTATGCACAGGTGACAGAGAAACTGTTTGATTTCCCCATGTCAACTATAATGTGGACCTTTTTTCGAGAAGGCCAACATGTGGCAGCACATTGGTGTTCGACTCGACCCCTATTGCACCTCGTTGGCCAATTCCTAGACAAACAAGGGCCTTCTTCTCCAGCAGATATGCAAGCATTGCCCAGGACAAAATATGTCAGGAAATCAGTCAATTATAAACAGCAGTCATATAGACGCAAGACCTTCTTTTAAATCTTACTTTTAGCTTGATCAGGTAAATTAACCACTGTAAGATCTTGCCTTGAGAGTGATGTATTTCCCATACTTTCCTCTTTCCTCTCCCACCTTCAAAACACACTGCAGTGTAAAAGTCAGCGTGTTGGCTGCTGCCCACAACACTTGAATTGCCTGTTAAATTTGTAGCCATTCTTGCACCAGGCACAGACACTTTGGGGTCATTTTCTCTGGGGTGTAACGTGAACGAAAGGCGCAAAAGCCTCAGGCTTTAACGCCTTTCATTCACATCACGCCCAATTTTGAAGCATTTGTATGGTGGAGAGGAGGTGCGGAACGCAATTTACGTTCCTGCCACCTCCCTTCCTCTCCACCATAGAAATGCTCCAGCATTTGCGCCTGCGTGCATTTTCATTCTGGTGAAAATGCTTCAGTTCGCTATGGGGTCCGCCGGCTCTATGCACCAGCATAAAGCAAGCAGACGCCATAGGGATCCATTGTAATTGCTGACTGCTCGCATGGACTCTCTCCAGGCTTCAGAAATTATTCCAGCATTCGCTCATGTTGGGCTGATTTTGTGATGCCTCCCGTTGGTATGATGGTTAACGGTCTTCACGATGGATGGTGCCACGGCATCGTAGTTAAGACCTCTGGGGTGGGCAGCTCCTCGTCTGATGCAAGGACGAACACTTCTATCATCAGGGCAGCTTGTTTCCTCACCTGGTCCACATCTTCTTGGGTAGAAATACTGGCGTTGTTAGTGGTGTCATTGTCGGTGTGATTACAGGTGGCATCTCAATATCTCTGGTAGAATCTGGCACAGTCTGCCCACCCATCAGTTCCTTAAGCAGCATCGATAATATCTGTAAGCCTAAACCAGCCCCCAAAGTGATTAGTTGAATATTGCTTTTCCTCTTTAAAAGAGATATTTAATTGGATGCCTTTGCATCTCACTCCTCTAGGTCTTAAGTTCTCTCATCTCCTCTGCATGGAGTCAGGCAGGGCACACCCAGGTTGCATGCATGGGGATGATGCAACAGGCAGGCACAGCCAGATAATTAACCACTTGAAGTACCAGCAGACATGTGAACCTCATGTGTCTGCCATACAATGGATTTCGATACACAGGGGATAGGAAAACTGCTTAATACCCGCATAATAAATACAATGTGGTCCACACTGGCATTTAACCTGGCCTGTCACTTATGTGAATAAGGTGATCTACTGTCCTCCGAGCTATATTCATGTCAAGGATATGTTCTCTGTCCGTCTACTTTTACACTTGAAATTATGACAGTTTCACATGTTTCAGGAATTGATTCTGCCTACTTTCTGTCCTACCTTTAATTCAGAGAAATTGCCTCATTTATTGAATGCAGGGAGGGGAGTTTGCATGACCCAGACGAGCCTCAGTCATTGCTGGTTGTGGTGAAAACTACCTCAGATGATAGAAGCATGTCCCTCAGCTGAATGTTTAGTCTCGCTCCATGTGCTAGAAGGAAGATCTTCCCCAGCCCCTCTTGCTGGATCAAGGGGGCCTCCTTCCCAACATACCTCCTGTTATATCCTGTCACCCCCAGGAGATTGGTGTGTCTCGATCCATGTCTGATACTGTAATTTGGTGTTCCTTCCTGCCATCCCCTCCCATGTGTCTGAGTACGGTTAAGAAGGTATCCAGTCATAATACCGCTCACCAAAACATTGTCAGTGGAAGAAAGTATATTTTCCCTTGTTCCAGCACTTTCCCGAAATATTCTTGCACTGAGGTTAGATTAGTAGGTAAACTGAGGCACATGTTGGAAGTTATATACAGTCTCCAGACGCTGTTTGTGGGTTTGCAGAAGGCTAGACAGCATGTTGCTCCTGACTGCTTGACTGCCTTTATTAAAGTAGGGTACTGCTCCCCGCTTGCACTAAATGAGGCAAGTCCTGCATCAGTGATTGCTAACGATTCTGATTGCTTGCATCAAAACAGTTAAACAGTTACTAATTCCAGCACGGAATCGTCATGGTTTATCCACTTTCCGGTGAGGTTTTGCTGCTCCTGTTGAGGCTGCAGGTCTATGATGCATCCCTGATGAAGACGTGTTAAGTTGTATGCTATATGTCGAAACAGGTTGGTCTATGAAAAATAGCCGGAAGATGGAAATATGAATTGTACAAGCCACCTCCTTCTTGACTATGCTGGAAAAAAAGCATTTGGAATTGTTATATCTTCTTAATTGTCATCAATTGTTGGATGGTGTATGGTCGTGATTGATTTTTAATGGATATGGGTGATTGTTGTGATTGTTTGTGTTTATGTGACTGTCTCATAATTCTCCTCCTGTTTTGAATTGAAAGGTTCCTTTGAAAGATATTTATGATTAGGTCAATGTCAAATGTATTTAATAAATAATGTTCATGTTTTGAAATATAACCTTTCGTCTTCTCTTCTGTAGTGATATTGTTGTTCCCTGAGTTTAGACAGTACGGGCTCGGGCTTTTCCATTAATCATCTAGGTATGCAGAGTTATCACAAAGAACCCATGAGAATTTCTCCCAATGCACAATAAGGTCTTTCTGGCACTGACTATTGGGTTGAGCCACTAAAAGCAGAAAGAACCCGGAGTACACCCATGCTTTTGCTCTCTGGCTTTTGCAGTAACTTGGATGGGCTGCTGCTACTTTTCTCAGGGCAGCAGCGCATGGCCATGGATAGACATTATTTCTGCGGACGCTTTTGGGCGCATTCACATTGCATTCCAGACTCATGCATGTGCACCGGTTTCCCTGATGAAAGTGCTTATGTCAGGCAGCTCAATTTAGATCTGTAGGACTCAGATGAGGTTGTGTGGTGCGCTGTTTTCCTTTTGTGTCAACATTTTACAATGATTATGGGTAAACATTTGCAGAAAAAGAAACATTGCTTCAGAGGGGTAGCCCCGTCTTCCACCACCTCCCCTCCTGGGTCCCAGAGCCTGGCCATGTTGCAAGGGAATATCAGGCGCATAGTGACAAAAATTATCAGGAGTTTGCACTCCTTCTGTTCCAAAGGAAGGGTGAAAAAAAGTTTCGACTTGTGCAAATCCAGCCCTTTTATCGAGAAGGAGTCATAAAGGAAATACATGGATAAAAAGAACTTTTCGCCCATATCAAACTGAACTTGAGTTTGCCTGATCCTTTTCCCAAGATCCGCTATCAACCTCTCGTGTCAGGCAATGCAAGCATTTACCAAAGGATGGCCTTCCCATCCACCCAGATGAATAAGGTGTCAATCTTAGAGCTGATTTATGTCTCAGCCATGAGCTCACGGAACAGGTTTTCTGAGTCAGCATTTATTGGTGACTCTGGCCCTCATTACGACCCTGGCGGAAAGCAACCGACCGGACCGCCATAGCGTAAATAGCGTTTCCGCCATTGCACGACGGAGCAAGGTGCGGCTCATTCCGACCCATCGGGCACGAGCACCACGCCATGGCGGAAGTGCAAAGTCCGCGATGGCGGAAATGACCCCAAAACGGCCCACACCGCCGCCGTACGGCGCCCTAGGTGCCATTCCGCCACCCCTCTTAGCGGTCACCGCAATGAGCGGCAATCGGAAAGTACGGTGACCGTAAATATACGGAAACGGAAGTAAAAACATGGTCCCGGAACGGGAAACATCACGCCGTACACCTACAAAAACACTATTTCCACACAACCATTAAAAATACTACCCTGAGACACATCCCAACCCGACATCCACCCTAGTGAAACCAAGAAAAATGGGAAAAGTAGCTAAGAAAGCGTGCGACCGCAAGCGGCAGGTCCACTTCTCCCGTGAGGAACTCACCGTGCTCACAGAGACCCTCCAGGAGAATGCTGCCGTCGTCTTCTCCACGCAAATGACCAGGACGGCACTTGCGAACAAGAAGGCCATATGGGCCCTGGTGGCACAGCGGGTACGTGCGGTGGGGACCGCACCCCGCAACCCACAGCAATGCAGAAAGCGATGGGACGACCTGCGGATCCGCGTCCGTAGCATACTTTCTGCCAACCGCAACATTGCCACAGCTACCGGGGGAGGATCGGAATCACCCATCAAGCTGACCCCCTGGGAAGAAATCTGTGCCTCCACCATTGGAATGGAGAGTTTAGAGGGAGTCGGAGGGATGGAGAAAGGAGTGCAGACATCCGAAGAATCAGGTAGGTGTCCCAAATAAAACAATGCTAAAACCACAATGTCCAATCATGTGAAGTACCACCTGTCCACATAGTGCAACAGTAACACATGTCCAGGAGAACGTCCACATACATAGGCCCGATAGCACACATTAAAACTCACATTAAATACATAAATAATTAAAAATCCTAAAAACACCCTCTACATGTGCAGCAGGCACACCCTAACTGCAGGCTGCAAAACAACTGCACCCTCACTCCACACAAAAAAGAAACCACCTCCAAGGCCCCGACCCAAATCACCCTCAGGTACCACCCCAATGCATGTGATACATTGCCATTCCAATTCCTACAGACCCATCAATAACGCTCGCCCTCTTCTACTCCACCACAGGTTCCGATTCAAACGACGAGCTCCAGGACACCCCTACCAGCACACCTGCAAAGAGGGCCAAGACCAACGGCCAAAGACCCTCCACCTCAGCTGCACGCATCAAGACACGGCAGCAGGACAAATCAAGTGGCAGCACACAGGAGGGAACTCCAACAGGCACCCCAGCAGCCAGCATGCCCACAACAGCACCACCACAGGTCCCCCCAATGGATGCCACAGTAGGCACTGCTTCTGGTGGCAGCAGCACCATAGGTGACACTGCATTAATGGCAGCATGCTCCGACACAGAAAACGGGGATGTCGAAGTCAGATCCATCCATGACCTGTCTCAATCCCCCTGTCTGTTCCATCCCGTACACCATGAGGATACCACGCAGGGGCACCCACAAGACGACGACTGGCCATCCCCCACAAGCCCTGTGGCAAGGCAACATGAGGTGACCAGCCCCTCTGTGACACCACCGCAAATGGCCATGGCACAGCAGAGGCAACAGTCCCTCGACCAGGTAATCGTGCAACAGCAGCAACTGGCCATGCTCCTCAAGGACCATGCCGATGAATGTGGGGGCACTAAGGCAGCCATAGAAACATCAACTGAGACACTTAGGGCAGAAATGGAGAGAAGTACAGAGACACTAAGGGCACAAATGGAGAGTAGCACCGAGAGCCTGAGACTAGAAATGGAGAGAAGCACCGAGAGCCTGAGAGTACAAATGGAGAGAAGCACCGAGAGCCTGAGGGGGGAACTGCATGCGACGTCCAAAGACGTATGTGCTGAACTTGCCGCTGTGCGCCGTGTGCTCACTGAGCTCTCACAAACCCTTAGGGATATGCATGGACGTGAGCAGGCAGAGACATCATCCGTTGCAAGTCCGTCCAGGGCAGCCCCCAACGTAGATCTTGGAGGAACCTGCGCTCCACAGGCAGGGGTGCCCCTGATACCCGGAGAGGGGGCTTGCAATAGCGACTGCCCACTGACAATGAGCATCTTTGGACACTGGTGTTCGGGGGGGAGGTAGGAGGGTGGAGGGGGTGTGTTGGGCTCACTTGGGTGGCGGGTCGATGGGGTGTGTAACATAATTTCACATATGCTATAAACAATGCACGATCATCCAATGAGATGTGTGGACATTGATCTTTGTGTACGAGGCCATTATAGGCGTACAGTCCATATTGTGCATGTCCCAGACACACACAGTGCCACAAGTCCCGTGTCCATGTATCAGCCACCAGGCGTGAGTGCTAGAAGCATGCATCTATGATATGCTGACGAATGTCACGGCCCTCCTGTGCCTCGCAGACTCCTTGAGGTGCTGCCACATCCCCACCCTCATCATGACCATCTTCAGGTGCTTGCAGTTCTGCGTCAGGGGGCATGGGCACATTTCTACGTACGCACATGTTGTGTAGCATGACACATGCCATGACCATCTTTGCAACCTTCTCATGGCGGTACAGGAGTGCCCCGCCAGACCTGCTGAGGCAGCGGAAACGTGTCTTCAGTAGGCCGAATGCCTGTTCTATGACTACACGGGTACGTGAGTGGGCATGGTTGTAGTCCTCCTCATGCTGGTCCCGTGGGTTCCGGAGTGGTGTAAGGAGCCATCTCTTCAGTGGATACCCGGCATCACCTGTATGTGGACAATAAAGGATGTTTGAGGAATGCCATTGCTACGTACGCACCCCCCCCCTTCCTGCTAGGTCATTGGCGCATCACATACCCCACATTATCATGCTTGAAATGAGACTCACCGAGTAGCCAGGATCTGTTCCCTGCATGTCGCTCCATGTAGCGTGGTATTGTAGAGTTCCTCAAGACCATAGAATCATGGGTTGATCCAGGGAATCGGGCACAACAATGTGTAATGATCCTGTTGGAGTCACACACCATTTGTACATTCAGAGAATGAAATTGTTTTCGGTTGCGGTACTGGGCCTCCATGGCATGTGGGACGACCAATTCCACATGGGTGCAGTCGATGGCACCAATGCAACCCGGTATGCCGCCAAGTGCATGGAATCCCACTTTTGTGTTCGTAATTTCCTGCTCCGAGCGCGGTAGAGAGATGTAGTCGTCTGCGTGCCTCAGGAGGGCATCGAGCACTTGCAATAGTGTCCGTGAGAACAGTGGCTGTGAAATGCCATGCAACTGTCCGACTGTGTGCTGGTAGGTGCCTGTGGCCAGGAAGTGGAGTACAGACACCACCTTCAGTAGGGGTGGGATGGCGGTTGGGCTATCTATCATGCTGGCAAGGTCAGCCTGTGTCATGTCCACAATGGCGGTTATGGTGTCCCGGTCCAAACGGTAGAGGGTGTGGATCTGCTCATCAGTGAGGTCGAACGGATGTGCTCGGAGGCGTGGGATTGCGGGCTGCCTGCGTGGTGGTAGTGGCTGTGCTGGCGGCCCTTGCTGGCCCTGCCTTGCCCTCCTCCTCCTCCTGCGTCTCCTCCGTGCGGCCGGTTGTTGTAGTAGTTGGGGTTCGTCTTCTTCTTGAAGTTGGAGTACTTGCAGTGCTATCAGGTCCCCCAGGGCCAACATCGCTAGTCCTGCCGGTAGCATTTCTGAGTGGGTGTGGTTGTGTGAGGGGGTTGGGTGTGCAATTTATGTGTTTTCAGGCTGTATAGCCTCCACCTGTGGTGATTCATTCCACCTGTGCAAGCTGCAATCCCCTTTGGGCGAGCACGTCCCGCACACAACGCTGCAATTCGACGAATGGCATCTTGCTATTACAATCATGTATTTGTTCCCGATGGCAGTGTAATATTGGTTCATATGTTCATTCTGCTATGGTGCCATTGTTTCACATACTATCTTTGCAGTCGCGAACAGACTTGTGAAGGGTCAGTGGAACGTAGTACTCGAGTTACGGTGGACCCTCATGCAACACTGTACCGAGGTTCACCGACGGGCGGGGCGTCCCATTTGTGAGTGAAGCCAGTTGCCATTTTCACACACAGCCGCACTAGATGGATGAATTTGTGATTTCAAGCGGCCACAGATGCCTTTTCGACGTGATGTTGCAAATGAGGAATTCGAAGGACAGCGCTTTCGGTTTTCAGCTAGCGGCGAGGAGACGCCCACAGGTCTGACTGCAAATATAACGTTCTATTGTTCAATGTCCTTGGGACAGGGGCCATGGCGAGAATGCAATGATTGATATGAATGGTATGGGATGCGCAATAGCGTAGTGGACGATGAGGCCGGACGTACCCAAATACATGTTACTTCACAACACTGGAATTACGGGCTGGAGCACAGTGGATTTTGCAGGCTGCATAACGCACAGACTCAATGGAAATTTCACATGTTATGTGAGTATGAAATCAGGCGTTTTCATTACGGGATGAGGGAATGATGTATGGATGCATGGACAGATGATTTCATACAGAGTTTGCCATGTACGGGGCTTCTTGGAATCTATCCACCTCCCCTGCGCTATGTGATGCAGGGCTGCCATAGTGGGACCATCGTCTATTTGGCCTTGTTGAACCCTCCATGTCTCGACGCGCCTTCAGACACTTGTGTCTATGCACGTTACTAATCCCATCTGATGGATTCTGTTTTGACAGACGCATGCACAGTAACACTCGTTTGTAATAGTGTTTTCACCTCGATATAGATAGTTATGATTCGCAAGTGGTTTTTGGGTGGTGATGATCCCTTGGAGTGGGCTAGCATGCATATGGCTGTGGATTTTGTGTGATCATTGAAGTGAGTAATTCAAATGCAGTTCTGATGCCCATACTATTCTTTTTCATTTCATTTGGGTGACAGGTATCTCCTCCCCTTTTGCCACTGCCATCTGTATGCCACTCCTGCAGATGGATTTTACTCCCGGCACCTGCTGCTTCGTGTTAATCAGTGGAGCACCATTACGATTTTATGGGACGATCGCCAATGGGCCACATGCCCTTACGCAGTACTAGTGGCTAGGAGCAACATTTCGGCCTTTCAGCTGGACTAGTGCCTCCCTAATGGGACGGCCCTGCGGTTCGAGGCGCTTCCATGTTGCCTTTTCGTACGAGAATGTAGCCCCTGTGTACCATGAGGGAACAGGGCGTCACACAAGAAGTAGCTGGTCATTTATTGCGGATGCAGCCCACAATGGTGAATTATATTTTGGGGTTCATGGCCTAATGGCTGTATGGGCTTGGTGAATTTGTTGTGCATTAAATTTCTATTCTGATATGAACCGTGTAGCGTTCTTCTTTGCAAGTGATGTGGCATATTCCTATTTGGGGAGCGATGTATTGTGAGGAGATCTGCATTGGGTTCCAGCCTCGGAGTATAGTTGCGTGGTACTGTGCTGGGCGCGTTTGCCTACGGAGCCCAGTGAGGTCAGGGATTAGGGCTGCCATTATGACTGTTTTAATGATGTCATGCTCAGGGGCGGGGGATTAGCTTTTGTGTAACAGATGCCGGTCAGCCAGGTGGATTGGTGGAATGATGTGATTATCAGAATATGGCTGGTCACAGGTGCCTGTGTTTGCGTGCGTTTCTTGGAGGGAGACTGAGGTCATGTCCATTTGTGTAGCTTCTGTATTCGTGCCATCTGTGCCCTGCAGCTCCCGTTGGCCCCTCTTGAGGTTCATTTGTTCGTTGGCAGGCATGGGTGACATGTACATTTCACTGGTTGCATTGTGTGACTTCATTGCACCGACGAGGAGTTGTGCAATGTGGCCAGGGAGTGGTGTACAGGCACTCAGTAGGGCCGTTTACGGTTGGTTCGCAATGCCGTACTTCTCACCATGGCGGAATGGTACTTTCCGCCATGCTTGATGGCGTTAGGTGCATGTCCGCTAGGGTCAGAATTCGCGTACCGTTGCGCCATGGTGGTAATTACGGTTTGGCATGGCGCGCGTGCGCGTACTTGGTGCAGTTAGCGTTGGCGTTCACTACGGTGTCGCTAATGGCATCGTACTTTACGGTGACGGGTCATGATCGCACCGAGCGCTATTCGATTGGGGTATTGCATTTCCGCCATCGTTTTTCGATTTCCGCCAGGGTCGTAATGAGGGCCTCTGTGTTTCCTAGACTCCCCGGTTGGCCTCTTAAATCTGCTAAGGAAGTCGCAGTAAAGGAGCAGGTAGAAAAAAAGGTTGCGTTTTGCAGAGAGTGGGTCCTGGGTTACCCAACTTGCTGAGACTACAGCCACCTTGGGAAAATACAGTGGCGGGATACGCTCCTTTTATAATAAGCATGGGAGAGGGGCAATCTCGCCAGTCTTGGATTTATATAGATCGCAGGCTGTATCTGCCAACCTCCATGGAGCAGTAATCTGGGGATACGCTGATTTAAATACTTCGAGACTTGTGGAGAACAAAATCCTCAAGTTCATCATAGGGCTACCCCGGGGCATGCCAAATTCTCTTTGCCATCTTGAGTTAGATGTTTGCCCAATTGATGTGATGGCAGCATCAAAGCCCCTAAGATATTGGCTATGGCAGACCCCAGAACTAGGTCCCTTTAAGGAGGACTTGGCTTATTTATTGAAGCTTGAGGGGGTCTATAAGCCTGCCTTGGGTAGTCCATGTTAGAATAAGTTTTTATGAGCTTAATGAACAGGATGTCTGGTTAGACCCATTATTTATTAAAAAGGTAAAGTCCAATAGTATCAAGAGGAAATTGCAAGGAGAATACTTTAAAGAGAAAATGGTGACTGCTTGTAGAATGTTAAAGTTGCCTCTGGAATATGTGAGGATTAAGCCTAACTTTGGCTTTGAGCAATATCTGGACTTAGTTGAACCATCGCTTGCACAAAGCTTGTATATCAACTTCAGGGTTGGTACCTTAAAGTAGGCAAGGTTTACCATGTCATGGGTCCAGGGACCCTGGGCCATTATGTAACTAAGAAAGGCGAAGTGGGGTACCTATTTGGTTATGCACTAGGGCCCAAGAGATGAGATTGTACCTGTATTGGATGAGGATTTTAGCAGCGGTTTATAGGGAAAAGAGGGTCGGAGAGTGCTTGATAAAAGGATTCCCCAACCCGTGCTGAAAAACCACTCACATAAATTTGTGAACACATTTTGTGGAAATGGAAAAGATTTGGTGAAGAACACTGTCATCATTTATTGTACTGAGTGGACATTTTAAACATATAATACGATAATCACCATTAGGCACTTTGTTCCACACTGACTCATAAGTGATACTACCCTGCTCTTGTATTGGCACAATATACCAAGAACACCACAATGTTCCTATACAATTGATTTTTCACATTCTAGACAGTAGCTTCCTCCAATTCTGATATTGATATATAATACCAAAGTGATCCTAGAAAAGGCCCAATTTTCATACAGGTAACTTGTTGCCAAAAACAAAGATGCAAAATTATCTGATGGATTATACCAAAGCAATCATAGAAGATACCCAATTATCATATGAGTGTCACATACCAAAGACAATCATAAGTAATGCCAACACGTGTTTCGACCTGCTATCGGGTCCTCCTCAGGGCATGTACTAGTTATTAATTCTCTGGGTGCTATACGTGATTCAACACACAAACACTATTTGCATATCACACAGCTGCATCATTAATATTTCTGCATCCGTAAGCCATTGAAATAAAGCAAATGCCAAGTGTTCGTACAACCGGGTCTTTCTGGAAATAAAGCAAATGCCAAGTATTCATACTGATGGCATTATGTAACTACTTTGAGGAAACTGTAATCTACTTTATGTTTTTCTGTCCTGTAACTCGTAGCCTCAGAACATTATATTTAAAATCTCTTTTAATATCCCCAGGTATTCGAAGCAGGAATTGTGTAAAAAATCTGAGGATCTGGAAAGAGTATATACAGTGGCAGAGTATATTTACAGCGCATGGCTTCTTAGAACAAAAACCCTAAAAGAAAAGTAATAAGTAGTTAAAGCCTGTCATATAGGATAAAATTGTCCTGCTCTATCCTCCTTCTATTTTTGAAGGGGGCTGCGAGTAATTGGTTTTTCATTTCTCTCCCCCTATCTTCTTGAACAAAATGTTTGCTGCTAGATTCATTTACTTGAGTGTATTTTAGGCATCTTTTTGGCGCTCCTGGATGAACTTCTTTTAACCAATGTAGTTTTATTCGTTTTTTATGATAAGGTTTGTAATCTATACTACTTTACATATTTATGTATCCTTGTGCATTGCTTTAAATTGTCTTAAACTCTTTTTAAAGTGTATTTTGATGATCTCCTTTGATGGCTTTGTGCTGAATAAAGGTTATTATTATTATAAACAGATTGATACCGCAACTAAAAGGATGGTATCCATATCTGCACGTGTAATTGCATGCAGCCGGTCAATTAGGGACACTGCTGGCAGATATTCAGGTGATTGAAGCAGGGCCAAAATGTTATCCTTGTTGGAGTCCATGGAGAACCACCTTTTTTGTAAGATTGTGCTTTCAACAGCATCAGGGCTTCTTTGTCTCCATCTAAGGGACTGTTATGCTGATGCTGCACATAAGGCAAAATTTGTTTAGTGGGCACTTGGAGGACAAGGAGGTTGTTGTGCCTTCAAGGAGAGCTAACATGCACTGCCTCTCAGGTCAGAGCCTTAGCCTTATCAGCCTTCTATCAGTAAGAGTATTGTTTTTCATCCTTCATCATAAAAGATAAGAGACATTCACCAATAAGGCACTATCGATAGATCCAGGCTCCAAGAACGTTAATTGCAGAAAACACAGGACACGAAACTAAACATTTTGACTGTTGTACCTATGGAATGATGGGAGCATGTCTGATTGCGTCATTTCAGATGTAGGGAGCTCTGTATCAGATAATTGGGTGGGAGTATCACAGGGCGAGGTATCGCCTAGAGTTCCCCAATCTTCCTCTGAAGGGTCTGTTGGTGACTCTGGCCTTACTGCAAGAAAATGTCAAAGCAGAAGGAAATTGACTGATTAATGTAGTAGGAGGTCATTTCTCAGGTTACCTTAGCAAAGAGGGAAACAGGAATGTACTCCTTTGCGTTTCTGGTATAGAAGAGTTCAGGGGTCATCATCTGGTCCTGGATTAAGACGTTCCTGTACTGCTTTATCGTGTGGACATCAAGACAGAAATCTTGTAGAGGATGATGTCTCTTATTAGAAGAAACAACTAGATAGCAACATTAGAGTTGGCTGGCATCTATCTTTACTTCATCCATCTCACCAGAATGTCCTGATTTTCACTGTTGAGAAGCTGCATGAGCTTTGCAGAGCCCTTTCATTTAGGTTCAGATTAGCTCTCCAAGTCTTCAACAAGGTGCTGGCCTCACTTGTTGATCTTCTCCATGAGAGGCAGCTCTGAATATTTCCCTGCCTAACAACTGCCTCTTAGTGGCACTTCTGCTCTCCTGCTTCTTGATCAATGTGGAAGAATCTCACCTGGATTCTTGACAAGATTTTGTATTTTTTGGTTGCTGTTTCGTAGCAGACCTGGGCCATGTCTTCCATCCATATGAAAAAGCACATCTGGTTTGTGTTTAACACTTCTAATTCTTTCATCTTCATCAGCGGGGTCCTGACTCAGGGTTTAGTCGTACATGGCTTCATCGATTTGTGTCATTTCATGGGCTGTCTGAGTGCTCTTACATTTTTTCGGAGAGAATATATTTCAATTTCCTCGTCTAAGGAATGGAGGCAATCGAGGCAGCTTTTAAATGGCGGATTCTACTCCAGAGATTCAGGAGAGCCAGAATTCCCATATGCTCCCCTCCATAAAGTCATCAAAACTGACACCAGCCCATTTGGTGGTGGAGTGATGCTGGAGTTTGAAGAAATGCAGGGTTTTCGGTCACATTCAAAAGGGACAAAGTCATCAAATTGGAAGGAGCCAATGGCCGTCTTTATAACCCTGCAGGTAATTCCCCACTATGGCTGTGCACTGTGTAAGTAGCCATTTACTCTCCTGTGTCCCTCTTGTGCTCTTTTCTTTTCTCACCCTCGTTTCCTGGTGCCTGCTTCGCCCTTTTGCGCTCCATCCCCCCTTCTGTGCTTTCCCTCCCCATGACCTCACTCTCCCTGCACTCCCTGTGTGGATTGGCCCAGCTGCTGGGGCACATGTCCAGAATCAGGCTTCAAGGATTCCCTCAGTATACACCCACCTGGCGCAGCCTTTCCCACTCTAGCCATGGACTGGGTAAGTACGCCTTTCCTCACCTGTGCCCCGCTAGTGCTCTTTTCTTTTTTCACCCTCCTTTCCTAGCGCCCGCTTTCCATTGATGTGCTCCTTTCCCCATGTCGTGCTTTCCCACACCCTCCACTCACCCTCCCCTGTGTGGATTGGCCTGGCTACTGGGTCATGTGTTTCTAAACAAAGGGGTGCCTGGTCAATCTCTGGTCCTCCAGGCTAAATACTATAGTAACAAACAACAACAGTGGACCAGTAGAATAGGGAATGGCACATCTTTATATATTCATGACATTTACATTTGTGCATGAAACTAAAAGTAATTTGAATTCAATGAGTGACATTTATTGATATATAAATGTATAAAGATGTGCCATTCCCTATTCTACTGGTCCACTGTTGTTGTTTGTTCCTGCTGGGTCATGTGACCAGAAGCAGGCTCCCAGGATTCTCTTCAGCGAACACCCGCCTGGCGCAGCCTTTCCCACTCCGGTCACGCACTAGTTAAGTTATCCCTTTCCTCCCCCGTGGCCGTCTTGTGTTCTTTTCTTTTTTTCACCCTCCTTTCTTGGTGCCTGCTTGCCTTTTTTGCGCTCCTTTCCCCCCCTGTGCTTTGTGGATCGGCCTGGCTACCTGGCAACATGACCAGAAGCCCCCACTTCATGGATCTGCACTGGGCAGCCATCGGCTAAGGGCCAGAGGCAAAAGGCAGCTTCCTACTGAGCAGCTCCACTGCGCGTTTGCCCATTTTTGTCTGGGACGCCTGACGCTTACAACCTACAGCAACAGAAATGGTAAGTGGGGTGTGGATGGGGAGGACAGCCATTACTCTACTCCAGTAAAACCCCACCACTCTTATTATCTAATAGCATATACCTAACTGCATCCTTGACTATTTGTGCTCCCTGCTAAGCCCTGAGATTGTGTAACATCTGTAATGTTTTGGGACCTGCTCCCTGCTAGAATCTGCAATAAGCAGCATGTCGTATTCACACTCTCCCGGACTCTGCCCCCAGCTACACTCAGAGATAGGCCTCCAGCTCCACACAGAAGTAGGTAATACATTATCTATGCACTGTTGGGCACTGCCTCCAGCTGCACTCGGGTTAAAGCATTGTGTAACATTGATATCATGTTGGGGCTTCCCATGAGATGGTTAGTTGAGGAAGAAATGGGTCACACTTAGGTGGATTGTTGGGGGTAGAAATTGCACCCCAGTTAGATGGATTGTTGGGGATAAGAAAAGTGATGCACCTAGCTGGATTGTTGGGGACATGAAATGGATCGCACTGATATAGATTGTTGGGGACATATAAGGTATCGCACTTAGATGGAGTGTTTGGGGTGGGAAATGTATCACACGTAGTTGGATTGTTAGGGGTAGGAAATATGTCACACTTAGATTGTTGGGGGTAGGAAATGTGTCGCACTTGGATTGTTGGGTACATGAAATGTATCAGGCTTAGATGGATTGTTGGGTACATGAAAGGTATCGCACTTAGATTGATTTAGAAAATTTGTGTAGGAAATGTGTTGTACTTAGATGAATTGTTGGTACATGAAATGTATTGCATTGTGAATCAACAGAGGATGACACTACCTGATCAAACAGGTGCATCCACAAAAAATGTCCATCAGAGATTCTAGGTATGTATAAACACACCACTCCGGTCAAGACAGACAATGTCGTACCTATTATCAACAAGCAAAATTGATCTAGATTCTCTTTCCTAGGAAAACTGGCTTGGCATCTGTGGTATTTGCTGTCCCTGTCAGTGAGCCATATCAGGGGTAAACATTTTCAGTGCACAAATATTGAACAAAATAATGTCCTCTTCCCAGGACCTCTCTCTCGCCCTCTTCTAGTCTTACAGCACATTTTTCAGAGGTTCAGTCAGCCTTATCCTGACCTTTTTGTCGCCAAGAGCAGGAATTATTGGTATTCCTTTGTGGAAATGCAGGCATGGGGCATATATGCAATGTCAGTACACTGTTCAGAGACTCTTCACTATACCTTTGTCCCTTTCCCCTGATTCCAGATGTGTTAGACAGAGTGCAGAGGGAGGATCATCAATTGCTGTTGATTTCTTCAGTTTGGCCTTGTCGAGACTGGATTCCTCTTCTTGCTCGGATTTCTGTTTATCCCTTGGAAAATTCAGAGTTTTTACAATTAATTTCAGGAGATCGGGTCATGCAAGTGCTTCCTCCAATTATAGGTTTGGCAGTTAAACATAGAAGTTCACAATGACAAGGTGTTTCTCTCCCGAGAGGCACTTATTTTCATCCAGCAGTGTTGTAGGTCTGCCATCTTAATTAAGACATGGTAGTTCTTTCCGGGGTGTGGTCCGTCTACCATGACCTAGGACCATTGGAGTATTCTGGTCCAAATCTTCTTCAGAACCTTCAAGAGGGGCATATGAGGGTTTTAACCATGGGGTTGGTGGTCTCTACAGGGTAACATGAACAGAATTCAGGGTCTTGGTAGAATCTTGGGGCATCTTTCTGATGCTTTTCTCCCATAGTCATGCCTTTGATGAAGTTTCTCTATGACTGCAACTCTCCTATATCTGTGGTTCATTCTTGGGACATTCAGATTGTCCCAACTAGTTTAGTCCTGCCACTCTCACAACCCTTAGAGTCAGCAAGTACAACCTGTGGTTCCTTCAAGACTCTTGTTTTGGTAGTGATCACAACATATAGGCATATAGGTTAACTGAGGGCTCTTCTCTGCTCTGAATCTGACCTAATTGTTAAACCCAAGGACCTTATCTTTCATCTTTATCCTACCTTTATACTGAAGGTTTCTCATCACTTAATTAGATAAATGATTAATTGTGAGAGCCACAATGCAGTTTAAACGATCACATGCCCTTGTGGGCTATGATACATTTGCAAGACAAAAAAGGAAATGCAACACAAGGTTTAAAGGACATAGGAGCTGTATTAAAAACAAGGTCGATATAGCTCCACTGGTCAGACATTTTATTTCTGTAGATTTCAGATATGGTGCTTTTCAATGGACTATTCTCCAGAAAATCAGAGGCAAGAATCAAAGCCTTGTAAAGCCCCAAGTTTTATGGTATTGATTTTCCGATAATTTCTCTCTGTATTTTTCCATATTTATTTTTGGCCTTTTTGTATTTTTATCCGCATTTATTGTTTGCTATATAAAAAGATAATTTGCAACCAGTATTTTTCTGCATTTATTCGTATGAAAAAATGTATCTATTACAACACACAAGCAGACTGCAAATGAGTTATTCCACCTCAGTGTCAGCTCCGTTTTCACCATAAAAACGAACGGTTGTTCCTGTGAATACGGCAGACCTAAGATCTAAGTTGTCAGCCATTTTAAGAACTTTAAAAGTATTTTTCATACAACTTCATACAATCGCATTGTTGCATTGACGCACTCCCATGCAATACAGCTGCAATTTAGAAACTTAATCTGAGGGGTCTCTTTGAATTCTGAAGGATGCAGACATACCATGAAACTATTTTTGGAAGATCCATTAGTATAGCGGCACGATTAAGCCCCAGATATTCATACATTCATCTTATCAGACAAAACAGGAGATACAAATCGGACTCTTCTAATAGTGAATATTTTGGTATCTACCTCATAGATTATGGCTGCAAGACAGTCCCCGGATATGCTGCAAACATTTAATCAGTAATAGTGACCGGAAGTCCTATGAATAACAAGATCATTTTTAACTTTAGATTCAACTTAGTGATCATTTACCAGTTTTTATCTTGGAATAGTAAAAAAGCAGATAAATTGCTATGCATTTATGTAATAAACAGCAATATGGAAAAAACACAAAAATGCTAGGAAATAAGGATATTCAAATACCAAGCAACACCAATTCCTATTATTAAGAGGACAAGGTAAAATGGCCTCTCGTAGAGCAATTAGAATCTTTACAGATAAACTAAAATTGTTTTTCTAGAGTTGTAAAAAATATTTTTTTTGTTATTCACAGATCTAAGGAGATCCTAAAGCAACATGCTTGCAATTCGTCAGCGACCTTACCTATGAAGATGGTTCAGAAGTCAAAATACAATAGAGAAAAGTGTATAAGTGTGTACTCCCGAAAAATGTCCAGCAATGGTAGCAGTATAGGACATTAATATGTTAGGTCTACATGTTAACACAGATTCCAAGGTTTTTATGTAATGAGTAGTCACTTTCTTTGAAATGCTAATAGCTAATATATCTTTTAGTAGGATTGCATTGATTTCATGTGTTTGTTTTTTTGTAACACACAGGACACTCATCACGAGTTGGGCTTCAGCCTTTAAATGCGGCAGTAGCACTATTACTGCAGGAGATAAAAAATTTCACTTACTGCCCATTTTGGCCGTTTTCAGCGCTATTACCGCCAGCGCAATTACCGCCGGTGGTAATAGCACCCCCAACCCCATTGGCTCCTATGGACCCAATGGGGAATGGGTATTTACCACCCCTGCAACTAGGGATCCAGCGCACATTGCGCCAGACCGAGTTGCAGAAAAGGAAATTGCGTCGAGTGGTATCCCGGCGCAATTAGTGATGCCGCCCATGTCATGATAGAGCCCATTGTCTTATGTAGTATGTGTTACAGGCTCGTCCTGCTCCCCTACAACACCCTCGGGCACTCGGACACAAATAATACACAGGAGACCAAATGTAGAGAGAAATGCGCGGTAATGCAAGCACACCAGTGTATGGGAGGGTTGCTTACTGCTCTAGCCCCGGCCCCCAGACCTGACTCATCCATTTATTAAAACGGAGTCGTTAAATCCTTTCTTCACCCATAAAACAGCACATATAATACATGTAAAATACTCGGAGAATCAGTATAGCCTGCAGTTGCAAAATGCACTGTCATATCTGCGAACAGCCTTTGGACCTGGATTTTTGTGCAAGCAGTGTCGTCAGCTGTGTACTTCTCAGAAGGGGCTCATGAGCTGGCCCGGGCCTGAGGCTTCACGCATTCCATAGCTCAGCTCTGCTCTGCAACCTCGCTTGGCATGGGTGTTCAGCTGTAGGCCTACCTGGAGGACAGTATCATTGCATCCAATGTCTCTCAAAGAAACCAAAATAAAATGCAGTATCAGAGTTGGTAACTGTATGCTGTTTTTATCTGGTGTTTTGTGATTTTAGTGATTTTAGCTTTTATGTTATTTATTTTATTTATGCATATCAATTCTTTTGAGCACTATGTTTAGTAATTTGCGAATTTGGGTTTCAGTGTAAAAAAATGTTTCCCTTGTAAACATTTTTTGTGAATTCTTAACTTAACTTATGAATTTGTAACCATATAAACAAGAATGTTATCAATTTAAGAATTCATATTTTAATACATGTATATAGATAAAAATTATGCGGTCTGTTTAAAAACCTTATCCACTTTCACAGATTGCACAGAAAACACTCTGGGCCTCATTATAATGTTGGCGGCCATGGTATGAATGGTGTCGGTACGGCACCGGCACCGTTCATGCTGTGCCGCTGAATTATGAGTTCTGCTTGCGGGTGCCTGACAGCCCACCAGGTCTGACCTGGCAGGTTGTGGGGCACTCGCAAGCATGACTCGTAATTGCACTTGCACCATTATCAACGGTGCCGGTGCAACCATGCTCCCCACCCCCATTCTGCCCTATAGGGCAGAATGGGGACCGGGAGCCCGGCAATACCGCCACCTGCGAATGGGCAACTACCAGCCCATTCAACTCGTAATGGGCCGGTTATTGCCCAATCGCGGCTTACGGTGCCGGTAGCGAGTTTGGCAGTAGTCGTGCCTGTAAAACAGGCACAGGCACGGCTACTGCCAAACTCGTAATGAGGCCCTCTGAGTCTTTGAGACACTTCATGGATTTTTATTTTCTTTGTGGGGCCTAACATTGTCTTACTCTGTCTTGTCTTCTACAACTGTCCTCCCTAACCTGGGCATATGTAACTTCAGGTTAGTACTACTGAATGTTGTTCCCTACTGTCTAAAGTCTGGCTTCTTCACAGGATGGTTCCCTAAATGCAGGCTATCTAATCCCCCTCAGGAACTTTCTTACTCTGCCTACTCTATCCAAGGTGTTGTAATGGGCATTTGGATAGTGCCTTATACTCACTCTATTGGATTGAGCCTAGTTCAGTCATGCCCACTCACTTCTTCTCTTCTGCTCTTACTACCACTCCCCTCCTACTAACTGCTCCAGAAACGACTCCGTACCTCAGATGCATCACTCCTCATATTCCTCTCACCTCCACCCTATGATGTTACTTCTCCTCCCACTATTTCTCCTCTCTATGAATACCTTCCTCCTCTTGCTACTACTCTCCCCTCCCCGCTTCTACTCATATACTCCTGTTATTAGTCTCCTCCTCTGCTCCTTCCACTACCACTCTCCTCCCACCACCACTACTCTCCTCCTACCACGAGTACTACTCTCCTCCAACCGCTACTCAAAAACCCTCCTTTAATCCTGTACCATTCAGCGCACATTCACTCCTTACACTAATCTCTCTGTTCACTTGTTACACAACCGCACGCTCTCACAGTGCAGAACAACTCCTAAGCTAATACTTCACCAACTCCATGAATCCCCACCACAATCCACTGCTCCCTCCTACCTCCTGCTGGTCTCTTGGTTGAGCTCTGCCTATGTCCTCACCCGAAAAAAAAACATACTCCGTGTAAACTGATTAAGTATTCGTCATCCGGTGAGAATTGTTCACCTTTGCTGTTGCGTTCTTCTCCTCTCGGGCTGTATGTGCACGGAAACGTCTTGAAAAGAGGGCTGTCTGTCATTGCCACTGTGTCCACGTGGGCTCGCCGTGTATTGGACATGGCAGCGTAGGAAGTTCAAAGTCCCATTTTGTGTTTCAGGGTCTGTTCCCGTGGCTAGTTTCAGTAAGCTTGGGACAAGGTATTCCCTCTGCCCATCTTCATCCCTGGTGGGTTAAAGGACCCTTAATTGATGGTGCAAGCTTGTCTGCAGAATCCATGCCATGCTTGTGACGTGGGTCTACGTGCTGCTCTAGTGCGCAGCAGAAGCAGCTGCGACTCGCTCTCTCTCTCTCTTTCTCTGGTGCGTGAGCTTCAGTGCTTGAGTCTCTATGGGGTTCAGGCGGTTCTTTCAGGCTTTTCTATGGTGTACTGTGATTGTTTCTCTCACTTTGCGAACTGGACTGTCTTTTTGCATCACTCTGCGGCTTTCTAAAATTAAAGGAAAACCCTTGGCATTATTTGATGCAAGAGGCAAGCCTGGGGATAAGGGTCTACAACACACACATGCTAGCATGGGGCGGGGTCAGGAATTAGGGCTGTTTTGCTGGTTTTGCCCCTGAGACTAGGGATGGCTCTTGCTTTTTCCCTGCACCTTCCACCACGCGTGGATAGGGGTTCTTAACCCCTTCTGACAAAATCAAGGACTTGACACACACTACAAAGAAACGATGCCAGTTGAAATGTTGCTCTCTTGATGCTATTTGTACAATAATTCTATTTTTATGTGTATATGGTAACTCATGAAACTATCATTCTGGGAATATGTGTTACTCGTGATTTAAACAATTATTAAAATAGATGACTGAGAAGTTGCTTTAAACTGCAGAAAATGATTTTGATCTGCAGGAGAAGCAGGCACACTTTTGTTTACTTTAAATGTATTTTAACTGAAATCTGCTCTGTTGAGAAAAGGAGGCAGAGCATGTTTAAAACAATTAAAATCAGCATTAAGGAATTCTTGCAATTAATTAAGAATAAATGCTAACAGAAAGATGTTCACATAATTATGAGAGAAAGAATTTGCACTTTGAGAATATATATGTCTTAAGTAAATCAGGACATATATTTGAATACACGGATAATTTAGGAGACTGCGGGTCCCATTGTTTCAGGATAATCAGAGTTGTTTTGAACCGCTGTTGTACAGAAATTAAATGTTGTTACTTGGAACATTAGTGTTTGCAAATCATTGTTATCACGAAATATAGTTTTTTCAGCAAAACTGTCTTTTTGGTGAAGGCACTACCCAACTGGTGTTTTCAAGATAGAAAGACAAATTAAGCATGTGACCATTCCACACAGAAGGGGAGGTTTGGAGTCTGAGATAAACACACATACTCAAAGGCTTTGCCCCTCTCAGCAAATCAGGTTGTATGGGTTGAGCTTTCAATATCAACTAGAAAAATAGAACTTATCATTATATTTCAACAGTGGGAATTATCCTGAATCACTGCACCTCTGAAGTGGGAGGGGTAATGGTCTATATATGCTAATGTCCTACTGCAAATATCCAATCAGAAAGGAATACAAGCCTCGGACATGTGTTACCAACAGAAGGGAGGAAAAGGAGTACATCTGGAGAGAACAAGCAGAGGCCATTTAAGAAGTCCCAACCCAGCTTGGAACAAGAGAATGAGTTTAAAATAGCCAGGCTTACCCACTGAAAAGCATGTACACATATGATCACACAATCCAGTGTAGTTTGCATGAATCTCATCACCCGAGCCAGGAATAGCTATTCTGACCTGTTCCGGCCTATTCCGGCATTTACCCGGATCCAGTGTGGTTGATAACTCTACTTAATGGTGGTCATTTCATAGGTGTCAGTAGGGTCGGTAATATCCTCTTCTTCACAAGAAGACTCTGTTTCTCCACCCTCCCCCAACTCCTCACCTTCGTCCTTCTTCTTGGTTTTCCTTTTCTCGTCACTTGTGGGTCTCTCCTTTTTTTTATGGCGGTAGGGACGTCCACGGAAGGATGCCACTGTGCCACCGTGATAGGTGTGATGGTGGTAAACCCTCCGTGAACGTCACGCTAGGGGAAAAAGCCAAAGGCACAAAAAACCCCTTGAGAGACTTCCTCCCAGAGAATGTGGAACAGGCTTGAGTGGGCTGGAACTTGGAGCAGATGGAAGACTCGAGGCAGTGAGAAAATCCGCAAGGTAAGCTGAAGTTAGATTCAATGGCGGCTGTAGAGCTTCAGACGTGTGGCGGAGACAATCCGAATATAACAGGCAGAGGTCCGGTACACAGCTGACTGGAAGGTACAAAGAGCTTGGCAAAGGCAGTCCATGAGACAGGCTGAGGTCTGGTACACAGCTGACAGAAAGGTATAAAGGGCTTGGTGTTTCCTGTGTGGAGCAGTCTGTCATTCATTGCCATACTGGTGAGGAGGAGCTTGCAGTCATAATCCCCCAGCAAAACGAAGCGGAGCGGAGCGGAGTGGACAGAGTGTTTCCTGTGTGGAGCAGTCTGTCATTCATTGCCATACTGGTGAGGAGGAGCTTGCAGTCATAATCCCCCAGCAAAACGAAGCGGAGCGGAGTGGACAGAGTGTTTCCTGTGTGGAGCAGTCTGTCATTCATTGCCATACTGGTGAGGAGGAGCTTGCAGTCATAATCCCCCAGCAAAACGAAGCGGAGCGGAGCGGAGTGGACAGAGTGTTTCCTGTGTGGAGCAGTCTGTCATTCATTGCCATACTGGTGAGGAGGAGCTTGCAGTCATAATCCCCCAGCAAAACGAAGCGGAGCGGAGCGGAGTGGACAGAGTGTTTCCTGTGTGGAGCAGTCTGTCATTCATTGCCATACTGGTGAGGAGGAGCTTGCAGTCATAATCCCCCAGCAAAACGAAGCGGAGCGGAGCGGAGTGGACAGAGTGTTTCCTGTGTTCCCTGGTGGTCCGTGGAGGACCGGCGAGGCTCGGAAATCTCGCCCGTAGAAGGAGGAAGGAGGAAGGAGGCGCAAACGAACCGAACGGGTAAGAACAGCTGCGCGTGCGAGCCCCCCCCTTAGTCCTCCTCTTCCACTTACCAGCAGCCCTACCCTGCGTTCGCTACGAGTGAGCCCAGACAAAAGGACTCGAAGTGCGCAAAGTGTGCCCCTTGCGCGACAGGACCGAGTCAGAAGTAGTAAGGATGAGAACGGGGGACACAACTCCCCCGAATACGCGAGCAAATGCAAAACGAGAGAGAGTAATGCGAAATCCTCCGATGGAGGGTGTTCACACCACCCTAACAGCGATGCATGGGAAGCCAGCAACCGACGGGAGAGAAGAGAAAAGAGTGAGACGAATGAGAGCAGAAGTTTTTCATGTATCAAGCTCACTCTCAACGCACCACCGCGCTGATCCGTTGAGATCAAGAAATGAGAGGAAAGACGACTCACCATTAACCCGAGAGGGCAATGTCTCAATCTTAGCCAGCGAAGAGTCGAGCACTGTCAGTGACTGCGACTGTGAAGGAATAAGCGAATCAGAATACCAAGAGGATGACGACGACTCAGTGGAGGGGGACACCAGTTGCCCGGAGGATTGGATATATGAAAGCGAGGGACAGGAGAGAGACACAAAAGAACAGATTCCCCTCTCCCCCCCCAACGCTTCAACACAAACTGAAGAAACTAAGGACACGATAAGATCTGAAAGAGACGTGACGCAAACACAATTGGAAGAGGAGAGAATGATGGGGGGCGAGGTGAGACTGAAGCTCTGTACTGCTATGATACATTCCGACTCTGTTGCGACAACATCTAATGTTGGAATTCAACGTACCAGGTCCATGAGTGAAATACATACAACAAGGACAGAGAGAGGAAGGTCCATGAAGGCCACCTCGAATCCTACACACATGGACGTCCAGACTAGTAGCAGTGCCCATCCCGATAAAGCAAAGGGGAGTGCGGACCCAACGAAACAAGATTCACAAGTTAATAAGCATAAGAAAGATCTGAAGGAAACAACTCGTGTGCCAGCAGAAGAGATAGCAGCAGAGATGCTCGATTTAACAAACGAGATATCTACGGGGAGTGCGAGAAGACAAAGCGTGTCCCCATCAGATTGCGCGGATGGTCCTTACGAGGCCACATTTAAACCAACACACACTGGCTCTTCTCTAAAGCTACTGGCATGGACAAGAGTGGCTACCATGCATAATAAAGATTGCAAAGCTTCAAATTCACAAACTCAAAAGGAAAAAGATCACGCTTTAGGAAACAGCGAAAAAAGTACATCGAAGTTAAGCGAGGAAAATAGTATCGCTACAACAGAAGGAGATCCCACGGAGATGAAGGCTTGCGACGCGAGATGGAAAGAAAGACTCATAATGGAAAGAGCTGTCGAGATACCACGTAGAAGGGACTCAATAGAGCTCGCTGACCAGGTGGTGAGAGGCCTAGTAGAAATGAATTCCAATCTAGCGAAACGACGAAGGAACTCAGAAACACACTCATGTGGAAGGACAACTCCACAAGCAGAGTGGCAAAGATCGAAGGGAAAGAGCCTACACGATGTGATGGCACTAGAAGCAAATACCCCCTCCTTCGAATCTAGAAACGAAGAGATTGCAGTATCTCAAAAAAGATGCAGAAGAAAACTAAGCTCTGATCTAGAACTCGAAGGCGGACATAAAAGATTTAAAAGTAACACGAGACGGAGTCTGACTCCTACACCAAAAAGAGTAAGGGAGCAAATACAGAGCCAGGTACCATCTGAGCCGGAAGGCGAAGTAGAGTCTCTCCATTCAAAAAAGAAGAGACAACAACATGAGACAACTCCGATGGCTACGCAAACTTCTGATGAAGTCACAACACTGGTCGAGACGACAATTGGAAGGCTGAGCCCCGTCTTAATGTCCGCGACGACGATAGCGGTAGCTCCGCTGCTGAAACTCTATGAAAATCTAAATGAGAGCCTTCGCGACCAAACAACATTGGTCGCCCTGCTGAACTCGAAAATTGTAAAACTCGAAATAGATTTGACGGACATGACGGCACAAGTCGTGGAAACTAGAAGAGGCAATGACATATCTTTAACAGCGCTAAGAGAGTCCGTAAAAGCAACAATCGAAGACAAAAGACTCTTGGCAGAAGTGACGAAACAAGCCCTGACTCTATTACAAAAAGATCGTGAACATAGAGCAGAGGCAAGCGAGAACCGACTTCCAGCAAAAATCCAATTGAACCCAGACATAACACATGATACGATCACAATTGATAGTAATGTCACATCGCTGACAAATGAGGAAACAATAAAATTAAAATCTGCACCCACAAGAACAAAGAAGCACAAAAGCAGTTGCTCTGTGACGGATTTGGAAACATCAAGTGTGATGAGTGACAGCCCAGAGAAAACAAAAAAGACAAAGGATCCTATGGATGGAGTAAGCGAAAGAGGTAACATAGAGAAAAACAACAAGAAAAAGGAATCCACCAAAGAGAGTAAAGATGGAGGCAAAAACATGAACGAAATCTCCCTCAAAATTCCAACAAAAAAAAAGAGGCCCCAAGAAATGGACATAATTGAGACTATACAGACTGAAAATGAGGAAGAAGGGTGTCAGAGTGTAGCTGTAGACGACGCAAGGACGAATATGAAAGGAAAAGAAGTGAGACAGACGTCGTCAAATAACAAAGTCAACGCCATAGCTGAAAAGAAGAACGAAGTGGAATGGTTCGACATTTTTGAGCCTAGAAATTCAAAAAAGAGATCCAGTTTAAGCCTTAAAAATAATTCTACCATTTTAAAGCAGAGCAATCAGAAAATGAAATCCAAAAATCAGCAAGGGCAGAAAGCCAAAAATTCACGAAGCGCTGCAAACTTCTTCCGAAACATCAAAGCGCTAACCATTACAGTAAACAATACTGAGCCGACGGGCACGATGAACAAAAAAAGCAGCCCAGACTCTAGTGAGGCCAGCATAATAACGGCCATAGAAGAACTACCTAAAGGTAAGACTAGACAGATTGAGGAAACCAAAGACGAAAGAAAAATAAAAACACCAGTGACGATCGAGGAGGACAGCGAAGACGACGAAAATCTATTAAATATGTCAACCTACAGTTTACAGGCCGATGAAGAAGTCGATGAAAACAACGCTATTGAGACAACTGACGAGTGCGAACCGAAAATCCAACAAGACAAAAGGAGAGGAGTGCCAACCTTGACATGTAAGACACCTACAGAACCCGAACAAGAGGGAGCAACAGGGAAAGTAGGTAAAAGAGTCTTCCAATGGCCGGCGACCCCAAAAAAAGTAGACTCAACATTAAAGAACAAAGAGCCCAAAGAGGAAAACGGCAAACATTTCTGCACGTTGGAGGAGAAACGTAAAAGGAGCATACAACAACAAAAAAAAACGTTTGTGGCGAGTAAACCATGTGGGGCATCACCTAATCCAACATTTAAAGACACGAAGTGCCAAAAGAAGAATGAGTCACAACCAATTACAGTACTGTTGCCGAAAAACCAAAAAAAAACAGATAAAGCAATCGAGCACAGCTGGAAATCGCAGAAAGAGGAGAACTCCACACGATACAGAATACTAGTAGAAAAAATTGACCACAAACAGAGCGACCCCGCTTTAAACAGATACTCGATACTGCAGATATTCCAAAAGATCCCGACGCTAAGAACTCTAAAGAGTCCACAAATTGATAGGGTGGAAATTATAGCAGACTCAAACCAGAAATTTGTATTGCTTCATATTGCTGAGAAAAAAGTTGTCGAACGGATAATGACGGGTGAGAGACAATTGTTGAACGCTGGCTATCAAGTGTACGAGGTTGACAACGCACTAGGAGGAAACGACTGTGACAATGAAAATGAAAAAGGTGCCCAGCTGACAACCAAAAAAGAAGCGCAAATGAAAAGCCAACAGGAGAAAAATACAGCAAATGAAGCACAGGAAAACATAAATGAAGAAAACGAGGAAGGTAGCGGCATACAACACTCGCTGGAAGAGATAAAACAGAAAAAAATCAGAACAACAGTGGTGAACTTCCAGGATCCAAAGAGGACAAGATGCAATAACACATTGAACACTGAAGAAGACTCCCAATCATGGAGATGGATAGCAAAATCCTTAAATGTGGCACCTATGAGCTAATGCCAAAAGGGAAAACTGGTAATAACCTCCTGGAACACGAGGGGGTTTAACCACCTACTGAATTCAACACCAGAGGCCTTGAGAAATGCCGACATTGTCTGTATGCAAGAAACATGGCTATCATGTATACCGTACATAGAAGGCTATGAAATAGCTTTCAATCCGGCGATCTGCAATGGAAAAGGTCGCCCAATGTCAGGACAACTAACTCTAATTAAAAGGAAAAGAGGTATGAGAATTAAAGAAACGAGGAATCTATCGTCCCACTTACAAAAAACTAGTATTGAAGCAGTGTGTTCGTCAAAAACTAACAACCAGACAATCTATGTTTTAAATGTGTACTGGAACACAACAGCGAACTCACATCTACAATTTGAGGATGACATCCTAGATGCAATCGACAACACACTAGAAGGCGACCCAAACGCACTACTAATACTGTGTGGAGATCTTAATATGAAGCTGATTGAGACCGCGAAAGCTAAGGTATTAGTAAATCATAGAGAAAAAACAAACTGCGAACGTTGGCTCAACGAAATGTCCCTAAGAAACCTAGTAATGCTGAACGGAGCGATAAATGGTGACACTCCAGCTAAACCAACCTGGACACGAGGAACACAAAAATCAATACTAGACTACATCTTTGTCTCTGACAACATATTCCAGGAAATCGACTCCTTCCAGGTAGTCCTGACTAACCACAGCGATCACAACATAGTAGCAGCTGAATGGAACAAGAACATCTCGGAGGAGCAGAAGCAATGGAGACAAGATCCATCTGTGGTGCCTGGCCGAAACAGATTGCGCTTGAAACGACGCGATATTGAGGCAATCACCGAACTAGTAGGGAAATCTCATGAACAGAATCTCCCGACGGCAACAGAATACCAGCAATTGCTTGAAATTTATAAAGTCAAAAAGAAAACGTCGTCGTCGAGACTAGAACACAGAAAGCACCAGTTTGATCCGGAAGTCGCACGAAAAAAAAGAGAATTAAGGAAACTAATACGGAAAATCAGGGCACATCAGGCAACCGACATGGAAACACAGATAAAAAAGGCGAAAAACAAGTACAACAACTGGAACAAACAACGTAGAGCAATAGCAGAACAAAGAGATGCAGAGTCAATGCTGATGGCACTAAATCGAAAGAACACCAGAGGATTTTGGGACATTATTAATAACACACAGAACTCCGACAAGGCACTGCTAGCGAGCATGGTGCAAGAAAAAGAGTGGGTAAAACACTACACAACGTTATTTCAAAGGAGAAAAACATCAGAGACATCAATTGAAGGCACTAGACAGCCGTGGGAAATTGAGATGGAAAGAGATGAAATTCGAGCGACCATCAAAAGATGTAACACTTCCCGTGCGGCGGGACCTGATGGCCTGTCAAATGCAGACCTAAAAGAAAACATCGACGAATGGTCAAACTTTTGTTATACACTGTTCAAAGCAATAAAAAAAGAAGGAAAAATACCAGGGACATGGAAAGCCGGGATTATAGTTCCAATTTACAAGAAGGGCGCTCGTACTGACCCCGCCAACTATCGCCCAATAGCCCTACTCGATGTTGTGGGAAAAGTGTTCGCATCGATGTTATTAGTCCAGTTGACTAAGTGGATCCAGCAAAACAAAGTATATGACGAACGCCAGTCAGGCTTTGTCAAAGGTACAGGCTGTAGTATAAACTTGCTGATACTGAACCTGTTAAAAATCGACTCCATTAGATCAGGAAGAAAAATATACCTCGCCTTTATCGACATGGCGAACGCATTTGACGGTGTGGATAGAGAAATCCTATGGGAAAAACTTAAAGAAAGAGGATGTAATGCGAGCCTCATCCATGCCATCAAAGATCTATACTCTGACACCTATATACAGGTGAGATTAGATCGTGAAGGAAATCTCACCAACCCCATACCAACAGAGAGGGGCGTGAAACAAGGGTGCCCGCTAGGAGCGACCCTGTTTAACTTCTATATATCGGAAGTTGGAACAGCATTATCTTCAGTGGTCGCATTCCCGCCACTCATAAATGGAGTCCCAATAAACCACATCATGTATGCGGATGACATGGTAATTATAGACCAGACTCCCATAGGGCTTCAAAGAAAACTTACAGCTCTAAGAACCTTTGTTGAAGAGTTAGGCCTTGAGATTAATGTGGCTAAATCGGAGATCCTAGTATTAGAAAACCAAAGGGGAAGACTCACAAATAAAAAAAAAACAACATGGTCCATAGGCACAAATAAATTAAACAAAGTGCCGCACACAAGATACTTGGGGACAACAATCAACTCGAGTATAAATGACACCCCAATGACAAAAAAACTCTTAAATAGCTGCAAATTATTAACAGCACAAGGCACCATTCTACAGCAAAAATATGGCAAATTCTCTTATGAAGCGGCAAGAAGATTCTACCAAAGTAAAGTATGCCCAATTCTCACGTATGGGGCCGAGAACATGTTTGGCTGCGACCACAAAATATGGGCCCGTTGTGAAAGCATCTTTTGGAAAAAGATTCTTCAGATCCCACTAAGTACACCTACAGCGTGCGTACTGTTTGAGATGGGTCTCTCCACTCTTAACGCGAGAATCACCTGGAACAAATTAGCGCTATTCAGAAAAACCCATGAAGCAGCAAACTTACCCCCCGTCAAATTCCTGACCGAAGACAAAGGACAAAGAAAATCAGCATTAGGGGAGTGGAAACACCAATGTAAAGAAATCTTGGCGCAGTTGGGTTCAGATGAAGACACCCTATGGCAGAATCCAGAGCTAGTAAAACGAAAACTACTAGACAGGGACTGGATAGAAACCAACGAAAAAAGAGCTTTGCACAAAAGTATGCAGAATACCCCACCTGAAGCAAAAAGACGTAACACAATAGCGAAATACCTAATGCTATCACCATGCAAACGACTACGAAGACTATACTTGAAATTTCGCTTAAACATCTATGAAACGAAAGAGATCCTAATACATCGAAGGAAGATCGCGGCAAGAAATTCGAAATGCAGGTTATGCGCAGAAGAAGATGAAAATCTAAAGCACCTAGTCCTGCACTGTCCTGAACTCAAAGTTCAACGAGAAATATGCTTAAAGAAAGAGAGATGTCGAGTCTTGTCATATGATATGGAGGAATGGTGGACACACCTCCACATCGGAGAAAGTAAATCCCTGCTGATCGCAATGATGCGATTCCTCGACCAAATGCAAAGGCGGTTAGAGGAGATCTCTCCACACGATAAGGACAAAACAACCACAAACGAATGATTAGACGAACAGTGGAGACACGGATCAAGGAAGGCATCAATTCTATACACAGAGTTCTGAAAACGGAAGGCACAAAGCGTACAGAACTAAAAGAGAACTAGAAAAATCGCCAGAACATAGAGACATCAATGTTTAGGCGAGACAAGTAAAGGGAAAAACTGTCTTCCAGTTGCAATGTCCACTCATGCTTTTAGTGGCAATTGCTACATTTTAAAAAGTGTTTTGCGATTTTGTAAGAAGTAAGTGTTTAAAAAAAAAAAAAAAAAAAAAAAAAGAAGTTTTCAAAAAGTTTGTAAAAACTGAATGAAAAATAATAAAAAAAAAAAAATAAAAAAATAAAGGGCTTGGCAAAGGCAATCCGTAAGGCAGGCTGAGGTCTGGTACACGGCTGACAGAATGGAGCAAAAGCGGAACAGAGGATCCGTAATGCAGGCAGAGGACTGGCAACAGGCGAGGAAGAAAGGGAAGAAGGATAAGGGAAACGAAAGGGGGGCAAACGGGAGAGAGGGAGAAGGAAAAATGAGGGAGCAAAGAAGGAGGAGCGAGCGGGCGAAGTGGAAAGGAGAGGAACTAGAGGGAAAACAGAGGGAAAAAATTAGAAGAACGGACGAAAGTCCGAGAGTGGAACAAAACACTCAACGAGAGCGACGGCAACACAGGAGGAAACCCAGAAATGTTGCAACGCGTCCGTAACCAGGAAGTGGTACAATAAATACTTCCGGTTACGTGCGTGTGCAACAACTAGACCGGTAAATCCGCAAAAAGGAAAGAACGTGAAGGGAAACGCTATGGCGGACCATAACGCCAGCGGTTCCAAACCCGCCATCCCTGCTGAGACATGACAATAGGCAACAGAAGGAAGAATGGATGAGTCAGTGCTTTAACACACAGAAATATTTAGCAGATTCATCCACTGAGCTTCTTCGCTACATATTGAACTGTATCATTAATTTGGACACATTGGTATCCCAATCACGAGTTTTGAGTTCAAGGTATTTCATAAAAAGCACAGGTAGAAATATCTTCTTGAGATGGGACTCTTATTATCCAAAAGTTTTGCTACGTAATTTCCTAACTAACATTTTTTGAGATCTTGTCAAATGTGTTCTCGATTTGAATTGAATTTGCTAAAACAGAAATTGAAACTACCACAATATGCAGACTCAATAGATGACCAATCTCAGCATATGTCCATGAACAAATCAAGACAGGATTTACTAAAAGTAACCCAAAGGTCCTTTAAATAATAGGAATTGGTCTTGAAAACAACATTTGGACCTTTTCCCAAAATGTAATTGGTGTAATAAATTCACAGTGGCCAATTTTACTTACTGAACAAACTCTACTTGGTCCGAATTTTCCTAGAATTGCATATAAACAACAGAGAAATGTAAGGGACTACTTTGGTAGGTAGGTGGGTAAAACTTTATTTCAATGATTAACACCATCTTAAAAAGCAAGACATTTTACAACAATAACAGACAAATAAGATTCACCATACATTGTAAATTCCTTTAAAAAAATGGTTGTTGAATAAAACAATATACCGGATAAGCCACATTCTTCTCAGAAGCGAAAATAAATACTTCTTAGCATCAAAAATAGAACTAAAATTACATGCACTTGAAATTGGTACAAGATAGGTATTCCTTAAATGATCAGAAATTGGGGAAAAAAAGAGAAAATGCGTCAAATCATTGTGAGAAACCCGAGAGTGTTCTCACTTATAGGCCCCGGGGATCCTTTGTTTGGGTGGCCAGAGAAGGGCCATTGTGCCTGGATCCCAACCCTTCGGGTGGACAACCGAGGGAGGATCACCTGGGCAGGGGGTCCTTTGGGATTGCAGGAAGAGTACCCTCGGGAAAGAAGCGGTATTCCCCCTTTCTGGGACACCCCTACCTGACTTCCCTTCAGTCTTCAAGGGATTATCCAAACCAAGTCCCATCCTACCTCAGCACTTTCCCTTAAAGTAAAGAAGGTGAGAGTCTTATGGGAAACCTAAACCCATTTATCCGCAACCATACATCTATCCTCCCCGACCTGACAACATTTCATCAAATGTTCACATAATTTCCCAGGATTACAACAACTCCCATAGTCCCCCACCACTGCTCTTTTTCAAAACCACCGGATTGTGGAAGAAGCAACAGAGAGTAATGAAGATTACCCATAGGAACCTATGCACCAGGGATTCCTATGGACAGTCGCCATTTTGTCCCGGTAATGAGGCCAGGCAAGGTCAGGCCTCCCTTAACAATCATTCCTACCTGAACCCTGTTAAACCTCCCGGACAGTATGAAAGACTTAGCACACAGGCACACTATGAGTTAGCTGGGGATGCTGCGGAAGGATGGAGACCAGGAAGGAGAAGCCAGAGCAGAAAGAACTGTGGAGGGAGAAGGACTAACCTAACACTGCCCTTGTGAGTACAAGGAAGGCGGCTGTATGGCGAGGGTGCTCTGACTCCTGGGGGCCAAACCAAGGGCAGCTGGGGCTACCTGGAAGTGCTCAAGCAAGAGCTGCTCTCCTGGGCCAGAAAATGAAGCCCAGGCCTCTGAGGGTCAGGTGGGAAGACCCTGACCTCAGAAAGATATGTTCTTAAAAGCCCTGCAGTTCACAAAACCGCCTAGATGCCATTTGAGGAAGTTGATGAAATGGGAGCAAAACTCAGACTGTTGCATTCTGGGATGTGAAGGCCAAAGACATACATTTTCATAAATCAAGAGGGGTCCACGCACTACTGAGAGAAGCCCCTAAGAAGAGAGCAAGGCTGGGCACGGGAAAGGACAGCCCTTTCTGAATGGCTGTGAATTGAATTCAGGAAAGCTACAGAGAGCCACAGAGCAGAGGGGAGAACCACAGATTCTTCTTAGCCCAGGACTGACTGCTGGAGAGACGGGTGTGGAGCGAAGCAGGACCTCTCAACAAGGTCTACTAGGCAGTAGAGGTGGAGGCGAAGTGTGGAGGCTTCTAAACTCTCAACCCCACCCCTCACCTTGAACTGTGTTTGTTCTTACACCACGGGGGTCTAGAGTTTATCCAACCCTTGTGTTCAATAAACACCTTTGAACATTGCATCTCTTGTGTCTGTCTCCACTTGTGATACCATGCCTCCCTTACATCATCCACTGAAAAAGCATCACAACCACCGGGGGGGGGGGGGGGGGGGGGGAGCTTAAAATGGCTTCTGGTATTCCAACTGCAAACTACAGAAGCTAGTGAAATATGATTTGCCTGAAAATTCAACAAAACAGCCCTCTTTCAGTTCGGGTGAAACCAACTACAATATTTGTCCAATTTATACTCGAACTGATGGTCATAATAGTGTTTTACTGACTATTTAACACACGTGTTTTATTGACCATTTAACACACTCTTCATTGAGTCGATAATACAATTTGAAGTTAGTATGTTAAAGACAAAAAAATGTTATGTCAACTAAAGCTGCCGAACAAGGTGTTAAAAATAAATCACTGTGGACCACATATGATTGCCATGGTCTCGAATATGTGATAACAGAGGTAAGCAGGTCATGTAAAATACGATGAGTCTAATGCTGTTTCCTGCAGCTCCACAGCTTGATCCAGAATTTCAATGGTTTCAAATATATTAAATCAGCAATGAACCCCAAGTATCCAAATGCAATAGAAATTTTGGAGCGCCTTTATACACCCCAAACAAGCTGCATATTTTAAAACAAAGTTTTATATTGGTTGCGGACACTGGACTATTGCCCCAAACCTCTGTACCATAACTAGCCACTGCGACAGATTTCACTCATAGATTGTAAGCATTGAGCCCAAAGTAGTTCCGCCGAGATTCTTGTTGAACTGCAGGATTGCTCCATTGACCTAGTGCATTTTTGTAGCACAACTGTTAACCTGATTACTCCATTCCAGGTTTTTCCTAGGCAATTCCAAAATAGTGGAATGAATCCACCCATTCCAATTACATGCCACCCGCTATGATTGTAGTAGCCTAGCTCTACAATGACAAACACGCACAAGATTTGAACGTTTTAAGGTTTGGGCAAAGGTCTCTTGTAGCCATGAATTTCACAAACCCATTTACTAGCAGCTGTAAAGCTCTTGGGATGCGTCCAATCAGGACTACGTTATCAGTGTATGTAAGTGCACAAGTCTTTCTTCTGGCTATTTTCAGTATATCTGGTGTTTCCATGCATAGCTCACATAATAATGAGTTAATGTAAAAATCTAAAACTAAAGGAGCTAAGACACAACCCTGTCTAACTCCTTGGCCCAATTTGAAGGCTATAGATACATTTCCCTGAGTAGCAATACGAGTCCTGGAAGTTACAGCATTCTCATGGAGAGACACCAATAAGGATAGCAGTGGCTTTGGCAACCCCAAGGCTGATAATATTGCCCATCATTTTGTATGATTGACATGGATGAATGCTGATATATGCAAGGTATATTGGGCATCTAAACAAGTACATATTTATTAAGCAATAACCTAAAGTTAAGCACCTGCTTCATTGTTCGACTCCTTTACCGAAGCCATATTGCTCATCTACTAAGATTTGATTTATGTTAGCCAATCCAGTACTTGGTTGAAAATCAACCATCTAAACCACTTGGCTGTTGAATTAATCAGTGCAATTGGAAAGTAGCAACAAGGGTACAATCTTTCGCCCTTCTTCAAGAATGGTAAAATAATGGTTTGTCTCCAGCTAAGAGGAAACATACAGACATTGGCAATTGAGTTAAAAAGGTGCGCGAAGATGTGTGCCCGGACTGCTGGATTGCATTTAAAGATATCTAGAACCAGGTCATCACCCAGAGCTTTGCCGCTTAGTGACTGCGACAATGACCGGTGCACTTCCCACATGTGAAGTTAATAATAGCTTCTTTATTACTGTCCGCCTTTTGGTTTGTAAAATTACTAGGAGCCTCCAAGTTATATAACAAAGCATAATGCTTGACACATTCAGCTGCAGACACATTATTGGTATTGTTCAGGTGTTTTTCGTATCCCCCAAACCTCGTGTGACCGTCTTCCAGAAATGGGTTACATTCCTACCCTGAGCTGCCAACTCCAGTTTGAGCCACAAGGACTTTTTTGCCTCATGTAATGCTCTTTTATACTTGTCTCTGGCCCTAGAGATAGCCAGCTTATCTCTACATGGATTCTTTAGTGTTTTTAAAAGTCTTTTCTTTAGGTTCCTACGATTTTTTGTATACAAAGCCACATAATTACTCACCATATTCGAGGGATGACACCTGAAACTCAACACATGTCTTGCAATTAGCATAATACTACTGTAAAGCCTAACAGCCCGATATCCTTGCACAGGATTAGATACGCATTCCTCGATTATTGGTAATTTATTTATTTAATGTGATACAGTTTACATTAATAAACTTCACACATAATCTAAATTTAAACATGTACATATAGTAGAAAGTACCTAAAAACAAATAGCTTAAAACAACATACATTAGATCCTAAAAATACTTTTAACAAGCAATCCTAAAAGATACATATCACATTCCAATAGGACGTTTAAAATGATGGGAAAATCAGATACTGAAAGAAGAACGGAAGTGCAAATATAAGCATATAAAGTGACATTGGTATACATAAAAACATATGATCTACAGACAAACATACCCGAATTTATCTTCCACCTTGTTTGTACAAATGAGCATGAAGATAAATGAGCACGAAGAAAAATAAAGATAAAGAATAAAAGCAACAATCATCCACACATCAAAACCCTGAGCATCACTGATTGATGTGCCATAGATACATCCGTGAGAGTCAGGGCACGAGTATATTCAACCTCTAATCAATTGGTAGTTAAAACCATAATTTACCACTTCACACAACATGAGCGTGAGTCTATAGTAAGATATGTCACGCACAATTTTCCGGATGCTATTCAGATCTTGATACCCAACATCTCTTCAATCCTTAGCCAGATGTTGTAAAAGGCCGTTAATGTCCACAGGCTCTCGGAATTGATGCAGTGGTGCCAAAAGGTTAAGTCATTGATTGTTGACAAGTCATGGGTGTAAATCCCAATGTCCTGATGAATTGTGTCTGTCATACCACCATAATGGGTTAGTAAATGACTAGCTGTTTCTAGTTCGTTATCTGCTTTACATACCCTACAAATCCGTTGGTCCCTTGGGATATGCTCTCTACTACCTGTGACCATCAGGGTTGGAAGCTGGTCCATCCTAAGTAGCAGTATAAAGCGTCTCAACCTTTTAGAGGGGCAAAGATTGAGATAAGCCTGTGGTTTCATGAATGAATACAACCTATATTTTACAAACTGATAACTTTTCAGTGTGTTGATGTGAGCAAAGTTCTCTGACCAATCCCACATTTCAGTGCATTCTGTGCAAGAGTTGAGTACACCCCTCCGCGCCAGGCCCAGCCAATATCAGCTAGATATTTTATCATCTTGGCAAACGAAGAGCAGGGGTTCTGTTTCTTACATAATTCCTGATATACAGTTGTTAGTAGAGGATTATCTATTTCACTACACATCTTCAGAAAAAACCCTAGTCTCTTTTTCATGATAGAGGCATAGAGCGAGGGCACTCCCAATTCCAGGGAATAATGGCGATAGGGACTCCTGGAGCTAAGCTGAGGACACGCCGCCAAAATTTCCCCTCGATGATCTGTAGCCATCCAAGATCTATATCAAACAGTGATTCTAGGCCATAGGTCATCATAGGGGTGAGTACTTGCATATAACGTTGCGCGTGCCGCATAACGTAAAGCCCCCCTGCTTGTTTGTGAAACTGGCAATTAAAGCTGTTACTTGCGCTGCGTGCGTAATGTGGGAGTATTTACACGCCACGTATTCACCACTGGGCTCAAAGTCTATTCCCAAATAGCGATATATTGGGGCATAAGAGATCTTGACATTGCCCACCATGAGATTGACCCAAGAGACTCTTTTACTGGCAAATCTCAACACCTTGGTTTTATCCAGGTTGATGGTGAGTCCATTACAAGAGGCATATTCCCAAAGTGCTGGGGCAGATCTATGCAGTCCGCTGATGGTATGATCAAATATGACCAAATCATCTGCATATGCCAAAACAGAACAGACAGCCTCCCCAATTTTTGGAGGACAATTGTTAGCAGCATCTATAGCCAACGGAATGTCATGTACATAAAGGTTATATACCAGAGGGGCGGTGACGCAACCCTGTTTAACCCCCCTATTCTGCTGCACTTTTCTAGTTAGATGCCCTTCTTGATCTAGTTTCAACTTTACTGAGGTGTTAAAGTGGCGCAGTCTGAGGTAATGCAAAAGGCCCACAGGACAACCCAAGGTGGCTAATTTAGACCATAATCTCTAGGGAGTGAGTCAAAGGCTGCTTTGAAGTCAATGGGCCTCATTACGAATTGGGCGCAAAGGCATACCGGGCACCGGTAAGGACACCGGTGCCGGTAATCTCTTTGCGCCCTATTCCGAGTTTCCTTAGAGGGTCCCTTCCTTAACGCCTGGTTCTACCAGGCGTAAAGGATGGGACCCGTTAAGGGACTTAAGAGCTAATAACGTTACCGCAATTTGTGGTACCGTTATTAGAGCCTTACCCCTTCCCATTGAGCCCCATGGGGGCTCAAATGGGAATGGGGAAGGGCTTTTTCAATGGGGACTTACCGGTCCCGCAAAGGTCGGAATAGACCAGTAAGTCCCCATTGAATGAGAGCGGACTCTGTACCGGTATTGGAGGTAGTCATGGCGCTAATAGCGCCATGATTACCTCCATACTCGGAATGAGGCCCAATGTATAGCGCATACACGGGCGGTTCATCTCTTCTACGGGCCCTAGATCTCAGTAGATTCATGACCATAAGATTGTGGGAGGTTGAGTAGCCTCTTCTGAAACCACATTGGAATTTAGGCAAGATGTTAGCCTTGTCGACCCATATCAGCAGCTCATTAAGTAGCAGGGACGCAAATTATTTGCCTGTCGTATCCAACATAGACAGTAATCTATAATTATTCGGGTCGAGCCAATATCCTTTTTTAAAGACAGGGATCAACACGGCAGTCTGCCAAGAGCTAGGAATCTTCCCCTGTGCCATGTTTTTTCAAACAGTATGACCAACAAACCAGCCCAGAATTTCGGGCTGACTTTTGATTACTTTGTTAGCCAGACCATTGGGTCCCGGAGCTCTAGAAGATTTTAGAATCTTTATTTTACTGATTATGGTCATGTAAGATATATCAAAGGGAGCGGTTGGTATTATAGCTATTGGAGGATAACTCTCCTCAGTCAATGTAATGACATTTTGTTTCCCCAAGAATTTTTCCCATTCTACTGCATTTATAGGATTGACAAGTTGACCCTTAACAGTCGCCCTAGCTTCACCTAGCAGAGACCAAATGCTGCAGGTATTTTTAGCGCAGATGGTTTGTACTAATTTCTGGTGGGCCTGTATTCTTTCCGCAAGTCGTATGTTCTAAATATAAGCTCTATATTTATCCTCTACGGGGCCCAAATTATTCTTGCAGGCATGCAGGTCCCTTCTAAGGTCTCTCTTAGCGTCTCTAATCTTTTTATTAAAAGAGGTATCTCGCCTTCAGGACTGATCATCTGCCGTGTAGGGGCAGTTGCATGCATGCTAGAAAAAGCAGTAATCCAATTTTCTATAAAATCAATAAACATACTTTTAAAATCTGGGCAATAAGGCCATTTCTCAATCGCAAGAGCGTCGGCCGCTAGATTTATATTCTTGGCAGACCACCTTATGCTTGTTCCTGCTTTGTCAATATATGCTGTGCCCAAATTACTTTTCTCAGGGTCTCCCTCTGGAACACTTAACACACACTGGAGTGCTGAATGGTCACTCCATTTATTTGGAGTGACTGTCATATCCTCAACATCCAATAGCATTTTTGGACACATAAATATATAATCTAGTGTACTAAAAGAAGACCCATTGGACCATGTTTGCCTACCAGGATGATCACTCAAAGTATAGCCGTTCAGCATTTCTAAATCCCATTCTTCAAACAAATGGAGCCATCTCGGCCCCTCCTTATCAATTTTGGTATGAGTCAGTGAGCGTTTCTCCCTTAACTTTAGATTCTGTGGATAACTCCCTCCCTCACCAGCCATGTGGCAATTAAAATCACCCACTACAACCACCACGCTGTTTCCAGAACTAATTGACCAAGAGGCTAGTATCTCATGGAGAGCTTCTTGCAGTACCTCACTTAACAATGTTTGGGGAGGATTATATACATTTACCAGCAATAATTTTTCCCCTTTTCCCTTGGGACTATATAAAACCTCTACTGCCATCAAATTACTCTCTAGATTGCAGAAAATCTGTCTCGAAGTCAAAAAGCTAGCCACCTCTATCAACAGCCCTCCAAAGGGTCTCCCTTTGTCGCCCCGTTTAGCAAAAGATTGATAGTTCACATAGCCATCTAGCAACAGGGTGTCCATTGCCCAAGCCTCTTGAAGACAAATGAAACTGTGCTTTATAACAAAATTTACCGAACCCTCCGTGGACAAAAGGTGTGCAAACCCTCTGCAGTTCCAGGATAGTAATGATACATTTCAATGCTTAGTTAGCACCTCTGGTAGGGATTCCGCCAGCCATTTTAACACAAGTTGGACATCTGCCACTTCCAACTTATTTGCCCTTGGGTGCAATGGGACAATCCACTGCTTTTGCCGGACCCTTTATATCCTCATATTCAGAACTGGGGTCATTTTCCTCCAGGTCTGTGTCGATTTCAACATCCACTGCCCACAATTCATCCCGAAATTTCCTGATCATCTGGGCAATCGATATAAATTTACAATGGAGAGCGGAGACACAGGGATTCAGGCCTTTCAGTGGCTCCACAAACGGGAAGTCGTCAGACTTCAAAACACGAAGTTCAGGTACAGAGTGCAATCGGATCAGGAACTCAGAGCGGGGCAGCCATCTACGTTTACCGTCCTTATAAAGGTTCTTAATCAGACAGATCCTATTGTCTGAGATATCAGTCCCAGCCTTTCCCAATTTCATTGGTGGATTACTGACTCTGTTAGTGGTATGCAGGAGTAGGGAAGATTTCTCAGGGCTCAGGACTTGTCTTTCTTCCTCACTTTCAACTTCCCTCTCAAATTGCTCCCAATCTACGACCTGTTCTTCTGTTTCTTCTGTGGTGGGTATCCGTCCTTCCTCTACCCTCTGTTCATTCCTCCCTAGACCATCCGCCCCTTCGGGCCGCTCTTCTTCTTATCTTGATCGGTGATCAGCCAGCTGGTCAAACAACCATCTCCAGAGCTATTCTTTTTCTTGGCTCTGGCCGCCCTTTTTTGGCTTTCTTTGAGCGGATACCAATTAATGATGATTCTCCCTCTACCAACAACTGCTCGATGGTTTTCCTGATATTTTGAGCCTTCCTCGCCATTTTACGCTGCTTTTGGTAGTAGAAGACCACTTTACTCTGGTCCATAATTACAGAGGCTTCATTATCTTGAATGTTATTAATCTCCTCTGCTGTGTCTTGAATATTATTAATCTCCTCTGCAATAACAATGGCTTCAGAGAGATCAACTTCAGCTTCCACTTCCTCAGCATTTGCATGTACCCGAACAGCAGTCAGTGAATTAGTGTTTGCTAAAATGCACCCTGTCATTTGGAGGTATATCTTTAGGGCAAATTGTAGGGAAGCCACTGAAGATTGGATCTCTGCTATTTCATTTGCCCCCCGGAACGGAGAGGTGAAATCTTCTTCCTCTGTGTCTGGCGCATCTTCCATGGAGACCATTACCATATTTGGGGAGGCAGACAATCTACTTGTAGGAACTGAATGAACCTGAGCACTAACATGTGAGGCCAATGGATTATTTCCCTGGGTCAAACCGATGTCTCCAGACAGCCTGGGGATCCGTGGAGTCATCCCTCTCTGAATGCTCAGGCATAGTTCTAACAATTAATTGTTATCAATGTCATCATAGTTTGTGGAATTCAAAGGGTCTCCTCCACCAACATCCGGCAATACCGATTCCTCAATAATCATGGAATTAATTTCCGGTATGGGATTCGGGGGGGAAGAAGCCAGTAATTGTTCCTTGTCCAGAAAGGACAGTCTTCTTGACATTCTTCTTGTTGCTATTCTTTGAAATACCCGTCTCTTACTCTGCAAGCTATCTGCATCTAGTAGCTTCCTTGTCTTACGCAGATTGTATTTATTTTGTGCAGGTTTTTTCCCCAACAGCATTCTTGATTAATATATTGTGCTAAAGTGCACTCACAGCCACACCCCTGTACATTCCTAAATATAAGGGTAATAACACACCCCCAACCGGGCCTTGCTGGCTATCTTTCACAACATACTGTCACAAGAACACCAGCTTTAGTCCACGTACGGTCCCCTAATGGCTCGTGGCCCCTCTGATTAAAGGTCTTACGCTTCCTCACACTGGAGTGAGGCGCCTTATGGAGAATGACTTCGCTCACCAATCCTCACAACTGAGATCCGAGGTGTGAAAGGAGGCTCACCCTATACCAGTTGAAAGACCTGGTTGCTCCAAGGTTAATTGTCCCACAGTTACAACCAGGATTCAGGGGAACCAATGACCAGCAAGCCTATAGGGAAATACAGGAGTATGCCACACCCTGGTTGCTCAAAGGCAAATATGCCCACAGTCACAACCGTGGATCATGGTAACTAGGTAATACACCAGATAACCAATACACCAGTGTTTATATTGGGAGGAAAATGCAGGTAATGCAAGTAATACAGGTAATGCAGGTAATGCAGGGAAGTGAGGAGACGCCAAGGTGCTGCCCCACTCTACCTCACCTCCAGACCAGGAAGCCCTCGCACATCAGTGAGCCAGCTCAACTGGCGTGTCGTGGGGGTCGTGGAGACACCGAGACCATGGAATTGTCTCCTAGCATCTCCAGCGTTTGCCGCCTCTGCACAGCTTTAGCCCCGGTCTCTGATGGCAACAACGCTGGTCCACAGGAGCGTTAGAGGAAGGGACCCTCCGAGCCTTCCAAACACGTATGTGTACACGCGTACATCGTCGTCAAGCCGCACTGCTGCACCGTCGCCTTCGTCGCCAAAGGCAGCTGCTTCCGACAACAAACAGCTAACATTAGTAATGGAGAATGGATGAAACTATTGCAGAGCTTTCCATTTTCATACCTACTTGTTAGTTTTAGTTGGGTAGGTATTCTTCCTACCATTCTCTAAACCTGCCCTCTCAGGATTTTTGATGATCAAAATAAGGGGTTCATGATCACTTTCAGGGCGATTCTCTAAAAAGAAATCATGTCCACAACACCTATTACACACTCTGATTAATATATCATAGATTGTAGAAGGAGGCATACTATTTTGAAAAGTAAATTGACCAGGTTCATTAGATGAAAATCTACTTTTCACTAATCGCAAACCCAGCTCAGCCAAATATGGTAGTAGTAACTGACAACTCTTACTAGGGGTTGGGTACTTTAATACTATTTTCAGAATGTTAAAGACATTCATTGTCTTATTCATCAATTAGGGGTCCAATCACTGAGTAGTCACCCAGCCTCAAATTAAAATACTCCCCAATTGGGACAGTAAGGAGAAAGTGTCTTACCTGTACTCCTATTCTTCAGCATTGGCATCTTTCATAGACTCACATGCTGTGAATATTCCCTGTCGTCCGGCTGGGAATCCTAGGTTACTTTTTGATTCCCCATGCCCTAGGCAAGAAGAACCTACTTTTCATAGCCTAACACCCTTGTTATGGGTGTTCTGGTCCCTACCAATGGGATCTTGTGTAGTTATAAACTAGACCCTCCTCTTCCTCTCAGATTCTGACCCCGTGGTACCAGCTGTCCCTGGGGTGCGAGTGGTTTTACCTGACTGGGTGGAAGGAGGGCGCATATGAATCTATGAAAGATACCAATGCTGGAGAACAGGAGTTACAGGTAAGAAACTTTCTCCTTCTCCAGCATTGGATCTTTCATAGATTCACATGCTGTGAATACACTATGTAGCAGTATACAGACATTGGAGAGCATACAGGGAAAACCAACTGCTCCTGCACACCTTACCGCCAATCCATAGGATCATACCTTACTGGAACAGGCATTGCAGGACAGCTCTCCCGGTTTGCACTACTTCGGCATGCTGCTTCTCCAGAAGTAGTGCTTTGTGAAGATATGCAGCACTGACCAGGTGGCCACTTGGCAGATGTCCGTGATTGGGACCCCCGACCACCGTGCTGCCGAAGCAGCTGTAGCTCTTGTTGAATGTGCATGTGGGGGAGTCTGCATGGGCTTCTCCGCTGACTTGTGCCAGAAGACAATCGTTGACAAGATCCACCTTGCAAGCTTTGTTTGGATATAGCATTGCCTTTAGTCGTCAGGCCATACGCTACGAAAAGTTGTGTTGGGCTCCTGAAGGACTGTGTCTGTCAATGTAGTATTTCAACGTTCTCTTGAGGTCGAGCAAGTGTAATGCCACCTCAGGCGGTGACGAGGGCTTGGTAAAGAAAACTGGCAAGAATATTGTTGAATTTTGTGGAATTCCTTGTGCACTTTGAGAACGAATCGCCGGTTGGTCATGAGAAGTATCCTGTCTTTTTGGAAATGTAAGTATGGCTGGTTCATTGCGAGGGCCTGCATCTCCAACACCCTCTTAGCTGACGTAATAGGCACCAGGAAGGCAACTTTCCAAGACAGGTATCCTAGAGGTGCAGAGGCCATAGGTTCAGTTTCTTCATCAGCAAAGTGTTGAGGCTCCATTCTGGTGATATCCGTCCTACTGGTGGAAAACGTGTGAAAAGGCCTTTGAGGAAAGGCTTTATGAGCATGCGTCCATAGAGGGAGACTCCTTTCTCCCTCCTGGTGTACCTTAAGAGGGATGCCAAGTTCACTTTGATGGAGCTGTGGGCAAGGCCTTGTTTTGCCAAACCTAGGAGATATGGCAGCACCTGCTCTGGTGTTAGCCGCAATGGGTTTAGTCCTTCCCAGTGTTGTTGGCACTGCATTCTGCACCAATTGCAAAATCGCTTCCACTTTAGGCGGTATGATTTGTTAGTGGCGGGAGCCCTAGCTGCCGCCAGATCCTGTCTACACTCCTGGGATATGTGTTTAGGCTGCTGAAATCCGCAAAATCAGGAGCCACGCATTCAGGCGCAGTGACTGAAGGTTGTGGTGTAGAATTTGCCCTCTGCCCTGCCTTATGATGTCTGGTCGATTGCTGAGCCGGATGGGTTTTGCTCTGGAGAGTGGGACTACACCAGAGAACCAGGTCTGGTGTGGACAGTCTGGTGCAATGTGAAGTACTTTGCACGAGTGGTGCTTGATCGTTTGTCTTGTCCTGCGCAGGATTCAGGATCACATAGTCGAAGAGGCCGTCCCACCAAAAAGCAAATGTGTTTCTCATCAAGCCCTTTTGGGACATCCTACTGGCATACCTGGTGCAATTCTTGTTATGGATTGTGGCAAATAGGTCTACTGTTGGTCGACCCCAGCGTTGGAACAGTGATTGCAGTGCCGCTGAGGTAAGCTCCCATTCGTGGTTTTGGTAGATTTGCCTGCTGGGGCTATCTGTCATCTGATTCTGGATCCCTGGTAGGTATAATGCCGGAATGCTGATCCCATGGGCAACATCTCAGTGCCATATCCTTTGAGCTTCTTTGGACAATGTCCTGGATCTTGTTCATCCCTGATTTTGCATGTAACTCATTGGGGTGGTGTTGTCTGTGAGGACTTTGACCTGTTGGTTTTGTAGAATTGGGAGGAAAGACCTGGGAGCCCATCGAACTGCTCTGAGTTCAAGTACATTTATGTGTAGGAACGCTTCCCGGGGCGTCCATAGCCCTTTGACGTGCAGTTGGTCCATGTGGGTGCCCCACCCCTAGAGGGAGGTGTCCCTAACTAGCGTCTTGTTGGGTGTTGGGTCCCGAAACGCTTTCCGATTATCGACAATTGCTTTGGCTGCCCACCACTTGAGCTGTGAGCTTGAGGAGGAACCGCACCTTGTCCCCCCATGATTCGGTAGTTTGGGACCAGTTTGCTGCCACGAACATTTGTAGCAGTCTCATATGAAGCCTGCAGTGCGGGACCAGTGGTATGCACAACGCCTTTGTCCCCAATAGTTGCATGCACCGACAGACCATTTTTACCTTGCTCTGCGTTTACTTTTTCAACAGGGCTGTGAGGGGGTTTAGCCTGTCGCTGCAGGGGCATACCCTTAGTTTGTGGGTGGAGAATTCCGTTCCTAGGAATATGAGCCTCCTGGACGGCTGCAAGAAGGATTTCTTGTAGTTGATGGTGAAACCTAATGTTTTCAATAGGTGTACTGTTGCTCCAATCAATGCCTGCGCTCCCTTCCTGGATGGGGATTGTACCATTCAGTTGTCTAAATAAGAATAGATGTGGTGTCCTCTTTTGTGCAGAATGGATGCCACTGGCGTGAGGCACTTTGTGAAGGTGAGCAGAGCTGATTTTAGGCCGAATGGTAGGAACTGTTAGTGTGACTTTCTGATCAGAGGTACTTCCGATGACCGGATGGATGGGTATGTGAAAAAATGCATCCTGGAGATCCAGGGGTGCGAGGTAGTCGTGGTGTTGCATTGCATATATGACTTGCTGTAATGTGATCATCATGAACTTTTGACACTTAATACATTTGTTTAACCTTCTGAGGTCTTGAATGGGCCTCTATTTTCTGTATCGTTTGCGGACACCGAAGTATCGGGAGTACACTCGCTTTTACCTTTCGTCCCTGGGGACTTTTTCTATGGCCCTTTTTTGCAGCAAGAGCTGCAATTCTTCTAGGAGCGTGGTCTTGTGCACCTGTGGTTGGGGGTTTAGAGGTATGTAAGGGGGTGGGTTTGTTTTAAAATAGATGTCTGTATAAAACCACATCCAGGTCACATTTGTCCTTTGTTATTCTTCTCCCGTCTCTGACAAACCTGGAGATCCCCGCTCCCAGGCCGCAGAGAGATGGATTGGAACTGTTGGGTCTTACCTTGCCGCCCCCTTTGGGTGCCCTAGGGTTGCTTGCAGTACTGATTTAGTCGAACATCTTTTGATTTGTGGTACCCCTGATAAGACCTCTTATACCCGTGGGAGTAGTATGTCAAGCCTTTCGAGTATTGATGCCCTTTGTTGGATGAGGCCGGGGATGTTCCGCAGGCTGCTACTCTGAACTGATGAAAAGGCTGATGGTTTTGTAGGGTTGCTAGCTACCTGTGTTGTTGTCTGTTTTAATTGTCTATAGTGCTTCATAAATCTTGAGCCCGACAGCTCATCCCCCTCGAAAGGCATGTCCACCACCTTATGATGGACATCTGGCCGGAAATCGAGGACTCCGTTGGCCACCTGGTTAAAACCCATTTCCACCAGGTCCACAGCCATGTTAATACCTAGGCTGAAGGATTCTTCTCCTTCCTTCAGGATTGCCTCCTTACGTTTCTCTTCAGGAAGATGCTCAAGGATTGGCGCAGGTTTATGCTACATTTCTCTATCATACCTTGTTATAATGGCTAGGGAGTTAGTCCCCTAAACTGTCCGTGGCTCCTATCGCTTTGATCATTTTCCCAAAAGCATCTTGCTTTTGAGTTTCATTGTCCGGTGGCATAGCACATTTTTGTTTTTCGGCTTAGCTTTCCCGTTTGCAGCTGCTGAGACAACTGACTCTGGAGATGGTTGGGAGGCGAGAAAGTTTGGAGCGTTTTCTGGTGGGTTGTACTTTCTGTCTCACGGCTGTGAACTGTTTTCAGACCTTCTTGCCAGACATGGTCGAGGATGGGAATTGAGACCACTGCTTTTCTCCTTTTACCCATATGGTCAAATAAAAATCATTCCTTCTCATCCTGACAGGTGAGAAGGCCAAACTCTTTGCACGCTTTCATGACCATAGAATGGAATCCTGTGATGTCTTCAAGGGGAGACAGCTTTGCTGACTACTTGTCCTGGGGAGACTCCTGGGGAGCATCTGTGTCCCAATTGTCATTCCTTCTCGGAGGGGTTGACGAGGATGTGGTGTCTTGGAGCTGGTCCGCATCCGTATCTGTTCGTTCTCCTTCCTCCGGGACCAACTGAGTTGGTGGTGAAACTGTACGTCTCCTTTTGCGTGATACAGAGGTCAGTGTTGAGGACCTACTCCTACTCCTGCATATTAGGCAAAGCGCTGGAGAAGCTCGTGGGGACAGAGAAGTTGACTTGGATTGCGAGCACCTCTGGAGGACCTTGCTGACCTTGCACGCGATGTGGACCTGGGCCTGGATGGGGAGGACCATGTTGATCTACCCTGCAAAACCGACCTGCGTCTGACTGGAGAATGCTGTGGTACCTGCGGCGCCAGTGGTTGAGGTGGAGACAAAGTTGGAATTCTTGGTCTCATTAGAGCTGGATCAAACTGGGTAATGACCTTCTTCAGTGATTAAGGTATATGCATGGACAGAAGGGCCTGTGGGTTGGTTAATAGCGCACTTACGTCCCTTTGTTGGATTTGCTGGATTTGTTGGTGGGTGTGACCCATGGGCAGAGCCAGGCCTGCCTCTGCCTGTGGCTGCTGCGATGTGCAACCAGCTTCCTCTTGCAGTCGTGCCACTGCGAGGTCCCCTTTCTGAATATGCCTGCTTGGCATAGATGGTCTAGGTGGGCACTCCTCCTGTAATGTCACTGGCTGTTCTGAGTCCAACTACTGATATTGTGCTTTCAAGTTGGTATCCAACTTGTACTGTAATATCTCTGCTGGTATTATGTCAGAGACCTTAATAGGATAGAGACCTGGTTGATGTGCTTTGTTTGGGAGGTTTTGTCTGGTTGTGTAGTCAGCACGTCCAGAGAAAAGTGTTGTCCTTGTCAGCATTGTTGGCTCTCCTGTCGACGGTGCCTTCATCGACGGTGTAGGTGACTGGCATTCCTTCCATGGTTTCTTGGGACCCGGGGGTGTGTCTTTACCCGCTGCCGAAGTTGTAGGCCAGGGTGACAGGGCCGTTTTCGTGTGGTCTTTGTCCATGGCTTTTTTCGTTGACGAGTCTGGTTTATGTGCTTTCATGGACAAGCTAGTTTTGTGCGAGCTGGATTTGTGAGATGAAGCAACATTTGCTGCTCCTTTTCTGCAGCCATGGCCGGGGGTGCTTGTGCACCTTTTGTGCTTCGGTGGCCTATGAGGAGCTGCGGGAGTGCTCAACACTGAGGTACTTGCATCTCAAGCTGCATGTTCCGGGATATCTTTGTGCCTCTCCTCCGTCAACGGGGCCTTGCCCTCTCTCACCGACCTTGATTTATGTATGTGCTTTCGTCCTTCCGCTGATTTGCTGCCTTCTGCTGCTGACTTCCTCCGTGGTGACGACAAGCCCTCTGCGGGTGCCGACGGGCCATCTGTCCTCATCGTTTTTTTGGACGGCTCGTAGCCACGGACGTTCCTGTGCTCAGCCTTCTTCACCGGTCGTTACTCCAGCCTGGCTTTTTGCCTCGACCGCAGTCGCTTCCGTGCGGAAGCGGCCATGCTCTTGGTCGACTCGACATCAGAGGGGTATTTGGGGTAGTTTCCCTGGTTGAGGCAGCAGGCAAGCCTTCTATTCTTATCTTTGAGAGTCTTGGAGCTAAGACGTCGACAGATAGTGCAGCTTTCAACTGTGTGGTGGGGGTAAAGGAAGTATAGGCAGTTGGAGTGTTTATCTCCTTCATATACATTTTTGAGGCCACAAGTGCACAGGGCGTAAAAAGGGGTATCCTTTTGCCCTCTATCCCCAGAAACACTTCCTCACCTTGAAGAGTGTACTTGATGTTGTGTGGAGAATAAGTTTTCTTTCTTTGAAAATGCTGTTTTTGAAGAGGTTAACCTAGAATTCTGACTGTGGAAAACCAGAGGACTAACTCAGCTGAACACACGGTTAGAATCTGAGGGAAAGAGGAAGAGGAGGGTCTAGTCGAGATCTATTCGAGGTCCCATTGGTAGGAACCAAAAACACCCATATCAAGGGTACACAAAATGTAGGTTGTTCTTGCTTATTGCAAGGGGAGTCAAAACGTAACCGAGGATTCCCAGCCTGATGACAGGGAATATTCACAGCATGTGAATTTATGAAAGATCCAATGCTGGAAAAAATGATTGATGTCCTAAGCGTTCCGATTATCTGAGTAGTCAACAACCATATCTAAATGATACATAGTTTTACTTAGTAAAAGCTGACACCATGTGGCACGTAATTGTATGAACTGATATGGGTAAGTGCAGATGAATACAAATGAGTGAGGGGAAAGAGGGAGAAGACATAATTGAGACCCATAAAATTGGCACATATCCCTGTTTAAACTGTATACATTGCAATAATGTAATTTCCAGGAATGTGTTATATCGCCCCTTTAGAGAGGAAGAGATTGTTCTAAGATATTATGCGACATGTAGTACAAAATATACAACAGGTTGTCTAAAATGCCTGTGTGACAAGATATAAATTGGTGCAATCCCAAAATCAACTACGGAAAGAATAGGAGAACATAAGCAAGATATAAGAAATCATAACTCCAAGTCATCAATAGCTAGACATTTTTTGGAACATCAAATGACACAGTTGACATTTCTAATTATTGACATTTTTTTAAAACGCCCACATGGGGGCAGCAGAGAAAAGCGACTGTTCCAGAGAGAGGCATTCTGGATACATACATTACAAAGCATGTTTCCTAAAGGAATGGATGAGGACTGGAGTCTAAATGTTTTTTATAACTTTTTATAATTCATTGATAATCTTTTTTTCCTAATAATTATACATATTTCATTTGTTTATTAATCGATTTTGTCAATAATGTATTCAGATTCTTTATCATTTTAATGTAATTGTAAAATTGGCAATATAACAATTAATTTAGGTAATTGTTCTAATTTGGACTTCAAGTAAAGGTAATGTTAGTTTGTGAAATGCAAATTATTGATGCTGGTATTTTTCAATGAGTTTTGAGTTGATCAGTTCTATACTGTAATTAAAAGGAATGATTCCTCCATAGAGTAAGTATTTTCATATAAGCAATGGAAATGTTACACAAGTTTATAGATGTCGTCTAAATGTGTCCATATACAGTCCTTCTTTTATAATTGTGCAAAGAGCAATTATTCCACTATAAGAGATAATAATCTTTGGTATAAGTAGAAATGTCTGAGTTTCCCATATACAAACATTTTAGAATACCTTTGAACATTACATAAAAGATAATCGGTGGAACTGGTACATATGTACAGATGGTAAATATGGCTGCTTAAATGTTTCCTTAACATTTAGTCCTTTGTTTATTACATGCAAGTAAATGTAGAAAAGTACATGTCACACAATAATACATCCTGAACAAATATTAAACGATACTGGGACTGCGGAATGCAAGAGGTTTCTTTGTTTGAATTGAAACAGGAACATGTAGATGAATACACATCAGCAAGGGGAAAGTATATGTGACATTTAAATAAAGTATTGAACATATCATATGAAGTATTTAAAGTGATGTAATGTAAATGCAGTTAATACTAACAAAGTTTGGTATTTTTGAATTATGCACTATGTGCTGAGAAATGGGGCACTTTCTAACTAATAAATGTTTTGTGAATTTTTTTGTGATTTAATTCTAATCATGGTAGGTATATAATGATTAAATAATTTTGTTGTGACCTGAAGATGGTCCTTAATGACTGAAGCATTTATATGGAGTGGTTGGATAGGATTGGTCACTTAAACATACTAAAATCAAAATTACAAAAAGAACGTATTCATAACAACATAGAAAATATTAAAGGTTTTACTTGTTGGTGTTCACAATTTTTAAGAGATTGTCTTATATCCCAGGTGATATTTTCTTTATATAATCAGACAGTAAAAACAAAGAAGTCATTTTCAGCAAGTACACTTTTCAACAAGTGGCCACCACCTTTAAAGGGGTAAAAAAAAAGCAACCTTTGCTGCCTTCACAACCTGCTGAACCCATCTAGCTAAGGTAGGATAAGAGACTCAAGCATACGGATTTAGAAATTAAACAAACAGATCCCCTTTAGATTACCTCAGATTGGCGATCAGGGTCCCATAGTGATTTATACAATCAATGGCGCTCAGTATAGGATTTGCTGCAAAGGAAGAGCATGTCACCAGTTTAGAAGCATCTTAGTACATTTAGATAAATTGAAGGACACACCTGTGGGTCCAAATACTCAGCCTCCAAATTCCAAAGTCAGTACATCCACAACTCTCTTGAAAGCTTTCCTGAAAACCCATCAAGGTCACAATTTTTGCCCTAAGTATTTTTAAAGATAATTGTTTCTATTTATGTCAAGGTTGAAACAATTAGAAAACTAAATTCACCTCGGACATGTTAGAATATTTGGAAGGTGGATGTTGTTACAACACCCTACACAAATCATCAAAATAATTTTTCTCCGAATAGTAGACCAACTACCATGCCATGACGATTGAAAGTAAGTCCTGCTATTTGAGCTTCTGTGCCTGGTGGGATTGTCTACATATGGGGTAATATAGGTTGACTCTGGGCTTGATTGCTTCATAGGCTACCTCTCTTACTGCACCTGGGATTATTCAGCAAGCTGCCCATTTGAGCTTTGGGAACACTGCTCTTTCGAACACTTGGGATTGACTCCTCTGGCTTGCGCCACCCCCATCATTTATAAATTGGAGGTGAGTGTGAGCCCTCACAACCATTTACGGTTGTTATGTATAATTTTGATATGCTGATGTAAAGATGTAAAGAAATGAGGTTGGATTATAAATGGTTGTTAATGTGCTTGTTCTAGGTAGAATGAAACTGTAAAGTTATTGAAGACATCTTCACCGCTATTTGCCATGAGTGTGAGGAAAGTGCCACTCTAGTTTATTTTCCTGAAGAAGGTCGAGAATACTGTGGGCTACATTTTCTTGCCTGTGACCAACCAAAACATATATAGACATTGGGCCTCATTACGAGGTAGGAGCTACCCCCTTACCGCATTCCGGGTCCGGGTTCTCGAAATATGGACTTACAGGGTCATTCCAAACTCGGAGGACCCGGTAAATCCCCATTCCGGGAACCATTCCCCATTCCCATTCGAGCCTCCATAGGGCTCAATGGGAATGGAGATGGAGCTAATAACGGTACCGCAATTTGCGGTACCGTTATTAGCTCTGAAGTCCCTTAACGGGTCCCTTTCATAATGCCTGGTAAAACCAGGCATTAAGGAAGAGACCTGCTAAGGGACCTCGGAATAGGGTGGTAAGGGATTACCGGCACCGGTGACCTTACCGGTGCCGATAATCCCTTACCACCTACCTCGTAATGAGGCCCATAGTCTATAAGGAACACTATTGGATTTATATGCACATTATTAGGAAACAAGGGTGCAATAGAAAGAATACATTGTATTGTATGTGGTGACAAGAAAGACTTCAATGGTAGTTGAACTTTCCTGTGTATCGGAAACATTGGTGTAAGATTGAATAAATGTTGGTACGATTGTGTATGAAAGGTGGAATTCTAACAGAATTGATTCTACGAACAGTGTGTTAATCCAACCTCACTACCAAGATCAATTTCTGAATATAATTATATTGTTTACCTGAAGGATCGTTTGGTTGACAGGTACCCTTATTATTGTCAAAATAGATTAGCATTCTGATTGCTTTTACATGCAAATATCCTACAAAAGGGCCAACTCAGTTTTGTAAAACAGTGAGGGGTAGAAGATAATCCAGAAGGTAAGGAGCAAAACTGAAATATGTACTGTTGCCATTGAAACCACAGAAACAGCCCTAGCTTCTTTGCTATATGTATCGTGAGATATGCACACTTGAGAACCAGTCAGATAAGCCAACTCCCTGGTCCCAATATGTTCCAAAACAACACAATCATCCCCATATTGAAAGGTCAGTAAACTACATTCTGACTGACAGCTTTCACATTGAAAAAGTTGGAGTGAAAACCTGTCAATTTTTCTACACCAAGAAAGTTATGCTGAATAGGTTGCCCTCTGCTCACCACCCCAATTCTGTTGCTCTCTTCTTCTGTAATTGGAAACCGCCTGCTCTACTAGATGTGCCTGCGCATAGGATAACTAGAATGTACAAGGGGAACAATTTGCAATGCGGTTGTCACAATGGCTTAGCACAAAATTTGGGAGCGACCCTGCAAGGCTTGCTGAGGCCCTCCCCACCCCCCACGTTCAGCAACAAATCACTGGTCATGTCATACTCTGGACTGCCTAGACTACCACCCCAACTGCCAAAATTAGCTCCTCTGCCCACAATTACCTCCACTTCCCTCTTCCTCATTCCAGTACTTACCTTGCCTCATAGACAAGTAATGTGACTGGGAAGAGTAGGACTAGGAGTAATGAAGATTACCAGTAAATTGTCAGAGTATTCACCATACACTCACACACGCACACCCAATCACTCAAACATTCACATGTGCATCCTTTCACCATAAACTCACACCCAGGTAGCCACTCATGCATCATGCACTCACTCATTCACATATACACATTTACATGCACGCACACACACATATTTAAACAAAATACATTTTCTTAACTTTGAATCAATCACGGCATCCTGATAAATCAACTCAGCGAGAACCTGAGCATCACAAATCAGGCTCTGGCATGGCTGACCTCCTTCCTTTTGGACCGACCCTCCCAGGTCCAACTTGTGTCCTTTCTCTCCACCACCTCACCTCTCTCTCCACTTGTGGTGTCCCCAGTGCTCTATCCTCTCACCACTGCTCTTCATTGTCTACTTGGCCCCTCTGGCCTACCTGATTTCCACCTTCTCTTCTAACTTCCAGTGTTATGCGGATGACACACAGCTCTTTTTCAGGCTTCCCTCAGCCTCCTCTCCTTCCTCGCTGATTCCTGACTGTCTAACCGTGATTAGGAATGGGCCGCCTCCAACGATCTCTGCCTCAATGCCAGTAAGACTGAGATTCATCTCATTGGGACCCTTGCTCCTGCTTTCCCTCTCGCACTTTAGCCGTTCTCCTTGGGCCCTCTACCCTCGCCCTACTCAAAGGCTAAAAACCTAGGGGGCATCTTCGACTATACTCTCTCCTTCTCTTCTCACATTAAGGACCTTGCCAAGAAGGCCCACTTCCAGCTGCACCTCCTCATAGGCATTCTACCCTTTCTCACCTTGCCCCATAAGCTCACCATCTCCAGAGCTCTGGTTCTCTCCAGGCTGGACTACTGCAACAGTCTTTCTCAATCTGCCTAACTCTACTCTTCACCCCTTCAGCTGTTTCAGAACAGGACTGCAAGACTTATCCTTGGCTTCAAGCCCAAAGACTGCTTCTCTCCAGCCCTGAAATCTCTGAACTTGCTCTCGGTGGCTGCAAGGATCAAGTTCAAGACCCTTTGCATCATCCAGACGGCTTTCTGGGGCTGGGGTCCCCAATATACCCAACTTTCTCTCCCTAAATACCTTCCTCCTAGAGCCCTTCGCTCAGCTATCTCGAACTCTCTGAGGGTCAGATGTTTTTCCAAGCAGAGAGTGGAGGGCAAATCTCTTTCTTCTGCAGGTGCCGCCCTCTGGAATGGCCTACCTGCCACTGTCAAACTTGAGCCGGACTACCTGGAGTTGCGGAAGCTTCTCAAGACCTTCCTTTTCTCCTTAGAATTCTCTCTCCCTCTGGCTTGCTAACCTTCCTGTCTCCCTGCCCTGACTGGTTGTCATGTACCCTCAGAGTCTCACAGGCTACCAAGCCCCTCCATGGCCAGTCTTCCTGCACTGGCTCTGGGCCTACCACACAGTTAGGGGATGTAACTGTAACACCTATTGCCCCCTGCCTTCCATGCACTTACCCATAGCTGTGCTGCCATAGCTGCACTCACGCGGAGCCATGGTGCCCACATCAGACTTTCCCCTACAATCGTCCCTTTCACTTTGCCCCTACATTTCCACTTTGCACTTTTGTTGTTGCACTTGCACGATCCGAATGACATAAGGCCTAAAAGGATCATTTGTACGGTCTTCCCTCTGTCTCCCCCTTCCTTGTCTTGTGGCGCCTAGAAACACTTGTGTACAGATCCGTTATACCATATCATATCATATCAATCTGTTGACCAGGACAGGGCATGAGACCTCCAGTGCAGCAAGAACGCTTGTTTCGGTCATGGAGCTGGAGACCTCCATGTCACAGTGTGTGTGGGACCCCTATCACTTCAAAAAGAAATAATTTCTTTTTGAAGTCAGTCTGCCTTCATAAAGAAATTATTAGGGCTCTGCACACCCTGTGACGTGTAGGCCTCTAACCTGGAAGCCTCCTTGTCATGGAGTGTGCGGTTATGCCTGGGATGGGGATGGGGGATCTATGACTTCAAAAAGGAATAGTTTCTTTTTGAAGTTCTTATGCCTTCATAAAGAAATTATTTCCGTTACAGGACCATATCGGAAATAATTTCTTTATGAAGCCAGAGTGACTTCAAAAAGAAACGTTTTCTTTTTGAAGTCCAAGGCCCCCACTCCAGGACATATGGCAGCGAGGCCCTTTGCACCACGGGGGATGTGGAGCCTCTGCTACGCGATTGACCCTACATGATATCCTTATACCATCTCTGTTTTTAGAAAATACTGTGTCCGACCACAATGGGTTCCAGACTGCAAGGCATTTGAAACATACTGACATCCATTCTTGTATGCCATCTCTTTGTACCCCTTCCTCTCCATTTCTGACCCATCTGCAGGAAGAGATTGGGCTTGCCCTTTTCAATACATAACTAGCCTGGATTCCCTGAGTGGTAGGGTCTGCATTTACTGTTCTTTTGGGGGAAATCTGAGAGCGCCCAAGTCATCAGCCAATAAAACCTCCGGCCCTCGAGATTTGAGCTTTATCTAGTGATGAGAATGAAGATAAAAATGTCCCACTTTCTTTCTTTCTTTGACAAAAACATTGTCAAACAAAACCTCATCTGAGTGCACTTTTAGCTGCCCGTCTCATCATCCTATTAGTTTGGTGTTGATCTTCATCAGGATCACCTTATTGCATACACGTATAATCGACACATTTGTGTCTCCAACAAAACAAAGTTTGTGTTGTGCTCATCCGCCTACTACTTCTGAACACACAGGCTTCTTAGTACCCTTGGCTTCTCTGCCCATATCTAGAATCATAATAATTGGCTGTGTGGCGTTCAATAAATTGGTCCTAGCATTCATCCCAGGATTTATCCACCTCCTTTGTGGTAAGTTTCCCAGGCCTAGAAAATTAGTAAGGATAGTATATTTCTTTCCACTCATAGCTGACTTTTGGTTCCTCAGTTCATATTTTTATCCTTAAATTGTAATCTAATTGTTCTGATATATTATGATGGACGAATCTCTCCACGTGCAGTAGTGCAAAACACTTGGAAGAATTTGGATAGGTTAAATCAAAGGGAATTCAAAATTGGCTTGTTCCTGTAAGAAGTGAACCACAAAGTGCTACATATATGGGTTGTTGAATCAACATATGTGTCTACTGGCATGTTATTTGGGTTTATAACAGTGGTTGAGGGCCTATGGGAACCACTGAGCTAGACAGTTGTCATCACACCCCTGGACTAGAGGTCTACAGTTTTGCGTCTGGAATTCTTCGATAGATATTGGTTTTTGTCTATCTCTGTGTTGCTTTGTTAATGTTAATAGCTACAGACTATGAATTTTATTCTGTGGAGGAACTCTGTGGAATCTTTCATATATACTATCATAATATGTTGACAGGAAAGTGCGCAGCTACACTTGATATTATTAGTTACTCAGGCATTCAACTGAGTTTCTGCGGCTAAAATAATTTTTCCCTTTGTTTTCTTTTACCTCATTTGGCTTCCAGCTCTATCTTTTTCTGCCAATATACTACAATACGAATAGTACAACAATGGTCGCTCTTTTCCTCTACGTTTAATTGCTGTATATTAAGCCATTTGCACTGCCCTCATCATAGCACAAAACTTTCTTTTGTCCTGTTAGTTGCGGTGGTCGTTTCTGTATTGAGTTAACTGCTACTTGAACAAATAAATAGTGCTGTTCATCAATAGAAGCAAAGAGGAATTGGGCAGCAGGAAATTATTTAACAGCTGCAACATGTGGTGTGTCTCTTCAATGTTGGACATCTTTTGTGCCTCCTATCATCAATATTGGGTCTCTAGGAGCTAGCTTCACCATTACAAGGTACATTGGCAATTTGCTGTGCTCATCTTCTAACCTTCTGCCTGCTGTATATCTGTGTTTCATTGGTTTTATACTGTTCGATTTACCTGATTCGGACAGCAACAGTGGCTGCCAATAAAAGCAACTAAAAAACTATGCCTGCAATTAAAGATTCTACTCTTTCATCCACTACTCTAAAAAGACCCAAAAGCGACTTGCTACCACCACTCAGTATGTCCGACCCTGCCATAGAGGCTATCCTATCTGAAATTAGGGAATTACAACCCTTCATTTAAACCACGAACCAAAAGCTTCAGCAACTTGACGACAGATGGAAGGGATTTGAAGACTGAATGGAGGAAGTTGAAAAACGGGTCGGTCTTGTAGAAGACATATCTCCAAGGGTGGCGCTGTTAGAAACATCTGGCAAAAACCTTCAAAAACACAATGAGGACTTAGAAAATAGGAGTAGATGCAACAATCTCCGTGTATCAGGTCTGCCAGAGGGTTGTGAGGGATCAGCTCCCACTGCCTTTTTGCAAAAACTACTACCTGCAATTCTTCACTTACCCTTGGATACTCCACTCAATATACGTCAAGCTCGTCGTGTTGGTAAACTAAGAGTCTCTGCCTCCTCTCATCCTTCTCCATTTACTGGAATATACTCCGCTCCAACTCATCATGGCTTCAGTCTAGCCTGGCATGGCAATAAACTACACATCATGCAAGATGTAGCTAAAAGTACTGCTTTATGCAGGAAGGAACTCCTATCGCTGTGTCTGGCTCTGAAGCAGCTCAACATTCGATATGGCTTGTATCACCCATGCTCTTTCAAGGTTACACACAGTGGTTGTTCTGCCATTTTTGATGATCTGACTGACTTAACAGCTTTCATACGTTCCATCAAAACTGAAAGTATGGACACGTCCTCTCCGGTGAATCAGTCTACCTCCGCTGGGACATGAGTTTTCTTTTTTTTTCTTTTTGTTTTTCATTTCCTTGTTATGCTTGTTCATAGAATCTCATCAAATGCCGTTATTATTTTCCTTTTTCGTAAAGTTGGTGAGACGATTTCTGGTTTGGTGCCCTTCTTCTGCCATGAGCTGTCTTTTTCCTTCTGACGGCACGGCAGGCGTCACTGGTACCCGCAACATTTTTTCTTCCTTATTTTGTCTATTCCCTGGCCTGATTACTCTTTTTCTTTTTTTCTTCTTTCTCATATGCTGAGGTTCATGCTCTATCTGATTCTAAAGTTTTTTTCGTTTTTGCTCACCTCAGTATGAAAGGTTTAATATCAGGCCTCCCTCCCCTTTCCTAGATTCCTCATGTGTTTCCCTCTTGTGTCCTACCCCTGATTCCTGGGAATTCAATTGCATTTTGAGTTCTGTAAAATGGGTTGTTTTCATGAAATGTCTCCTCTTTTGGTGCATTAATGTTTTCCTCTTATTAAGGTTTCATATTAAGGTCCTAACACCACCCATTCACACAAATGACATTTAAATGTGTTACTTTGAACATTAAGGGCTGCAACAACCCCATTAAAAGATGTAAGGTTCTGTCTCATCTAAATAAATTCAAACCATCTGTGGCATGCTTACAGGAAACGCATTTATCCACTGAGGAGGCTATGAAACTTAAATCCTTGTGGGTTAAGGAAGTTGTTGCAAGCCCGGCGGTTGCCAAGAAGAATGGTGCTTAGCAAAAAGCTGTCTTTTAAAATTCTGGATAGAGATGTGGATACCGAGGGACGTTGGGTATGGGTCAAGCTCCTGATTAATTCTATACAAGTTTCTATTCTGAATATTTATGGACCCACCCAACCTGATCCTCAGTTCTGGATAACTGTAAAAAAAATTATCCTCAATAATAACTTTACTAATCTAATTATGTGTGGGGATGTCATTCAGGTCCTCCACCCATTTTTAGATAGGAAATATAGCTGTGTATTCAAAACCTCTAAATCTCACAAGTCTTTTCTGGGATGTCTTTCTGAAACAGGTCTAATTGATTCTTGGAGGCTTCCACATCCCACACAACTTGAATATACATTTCATTCACTTCCACACAACACACTATCCCGCCTAGACTATATCTTCACCTCCAAAACTCTCACAGGTAGTATTGTTGACTCTACCATTTCCAATATTATTATTATTATTTCCGATCATGCCCCTGTTAGCACCTCCTTTATTTGTGATGCTATTAGTAGGCCTTCTTCACGGTGGAAATTCAATAATTACTTATTACAGGATCAATAGTTCATTTTATCTGCCCAGTCTTTCTTACAACAGTTCTATGACAATAATCATGATGAAGATACCTCGGTTGTAACAATTGGGATGCATTTAAGGCTGCACTTAGATGCCAGATTATGGCTTACTCAGGTAGGATAAAAACAATGTGTAAAAAGCACCCTGACAAGCTATATTATCAACTGACATCTACTGAGAAACTATACTATCAAAACCCTAACACTATTAGTCTTCACCAGGTTATGGCATTGCGATGCCAAATTAACAATGAACTCACCAACAAAGCCACTAGTACCATACTCGAATATAAAATTAAGATATATTGAACTTCCAACAAGACTGGGAAGTAACTTGCCTCATATTTGAAGACTAGGAAAGAAAGGTGTTATGTGTCTCACTTCAAAGATGCCTCTGGTACTGTACACAATCACCCAAAGGATATCCTGATCTCTTTCAAAATGTTTTATGAGAATTCATATACTCCTGACTCCCCACTGAGAACATTCCGTCTTTCCTCAACAAAATCAGTAGATCGTCCTATCCACAGGTTGATCTCTCTCATCTAGACAACGATATTACACTTTCGGACATTACACACGCTATTAAGGGTTTAGGTAGGAGTAAAGCTCCTGGTCCGGATGGTCTCTCGGTTACATTTTTGAACTCTCTTGCTCATTCTCTTGCACCTACACTTAAGTCATTATTCTCATACTTTGTCTCGCATAAATCCTTCTCTGGTTCATTTTCTGAAGCCCTGCTCATATTTTTCCCCAAGCCAGACAAAGACCCCACATGCCCAAGTAACTATCGTCCTATATCCCTTATCAACGTGGAAAGTAAAATCTTCGGCAAAATTCTCACCAACAAAATTGAATATTCCCTCCTGGCCTTGATTAAATATGATCAAGTTGGATATGTAAAAGGAGGCAACATCTCCTCCAATGCTAGACTATTTTTAGATGCCCTTTATATTGTTTCTAAAGACAAAAAAGAGATAAACAGGGTTACGCGGCTATTGCTCTCGACGCACAAAAGGCTTTTGATCGTGTCAGCTGGGACTTTATGTTTCAATCTCTCCATTGGCACGGATGTGGTGAAAAAAGAATTTCCTTTGTTAAACTTCTCTACTCATGTCCTAAATCCTCTATCTGTATCAATGGCCAGTCCTCCTCCTACTTTCCTCTATTAAGAGGGACGTGACAAGGTTGTCCTCTTTCCGCTATTCTGTATATTCTTTCGTTGGAACCTTTACTAGAACTCATTAGATCTAATAGTAATATAGCAGGAATCCCAGGAGGTACATCATATTTTAAGATCACAGCTTATGCTGATGATGTCCTTATTTTTATCAAAAATCCCAAACTCAACCTTTCCCACTCGCTCGACATGCTCCATAAATTTAGTCTAGTTTCCGGTTATAAACTGAATAAAGAAAAATCTGAAATTCTACCCCTTAACTCCTTTTGTTTTAAACATTAGTGTTGCCTGTCAATACACAATACTATTAAACTTAACTTGCGAATTTTGCTAGATAAACTTAAAGATCTCACCTCCAATGGTCCCCCCTTTATCCTACATGGTGGGGTCGGCTTGATACAATCAAAATGATGCTCTCCCCTATTATCCTATATTACCTTCAGCTCCTTCCAGTTCCACTGGCTCTTTCTTTTTTCAAACCCATCTACTCCATCTTACTTGATTTCCTTCGGGGCCCTGGCAAATGTAAGAGGATTGCGGTGGCCAAATTAAAAGCTCCATATGATATGGGGGGGGGGGTCAGGTTCCCGATGTTGGTTTAACTCTTCCCATATGTCAGACACTCCTTCTTGGTTTAGGTTAGAGAAAAATATGGTTTACCCATATGACCCAGCTGATCTCATTTATCTATTTTACCACACCTGTATGGCCCTGTCTGATCCTATTAAAGCCTCTGTTGCTGCCCTAAAGGTATTTCATTTTGCACATAATAAAACCCCTAACAAAAATCTATCCCCCCTGCTTTGGTATAACAAAAACATTGTTATTAACAATAGAACCTTGAACCGAAAATCATGGTTAAAAAAAGGCATCACATTTATCCAACAAATCATCAATGGCCCCGGTATTCTTCCTTTCCAGCAATTGAGACACTTATGTTCTATACCTAACACTGAATTTAACTTTTACAACAAACTAGTCAATTCCTGTCTCGATGCACTTCATCACTTTTCCAATAACATCATCTCACCTGATGTTCTTAGGCTATTGGAGCTAACCACATCCTCTGACTTCAACGCTTCAAAAATACATAAAGCCTTTACCACAAAATTTGTTGCTCAGCCAGTTCGTCTGTCATGGAAAATGGACTTTGGTGTGGTCCTTGATGATCATTCATGGTCCTTAATATTCTCCAAAATCAATAATATGCCAGTATCAGCCAACATTACGCAACATTTTCTTTTTTTCATTCATAGGGCGTTTATTACTCCTGTTAAACTATCTAAATCTAGAAAGGGTTTGAGCGACTCTTGTTGGACCTGTGGTTATGTCCCGGCTTCCTATGAACACGTTTTTTACTTGTCCTTTTGTCTTCATGTTTTGGCAAGATGTTTGGAAATACCTTAAACTTATATTTATGATTGATGTTCACTATCCTTTTTGAATATTGTTTTAGGTAGCCTCACTATTGAATGCCGCGACATGCATGTCGCTAAAAAACTATACGATCTATTCATTATTATTGCTTTAAAACTCATAACTGTTAATTGGAAGAACTCACGTTCAATTTGTGTCAGAGGTTGGTGGAACAATATCTGCAACATACAAAGAATGGAACAATGTATGGCTAATTCACAAGACTCCTTCCCAAGTATTTTTCATTCGCTATTTGGACTGTTTCAATTTCTCCTCACATGGTTCATAAACCCATTTCTGTGCATTCCCTATACCTGCCACATCTACGAATTATTACTTTAAACATTATATTGTTGTTTACATTCCCCCATTCCCCTCTAATCCTATGATTTCTTTTTTGTCTCTCTTGTCTGTCTCCCCCTTGTTCGTTTTCTTGTTTGCCAATTATCTGTTCTCCTATAGCAGATTACATTGAATAGATGCTCGTTTTATTTTTTCTGAGCATCGCTTATCGTTAACCATTAATTCTTAGCATTATTTTCATGTTATGTCAATTTGCCTAATTTAGACTAGTATCATGTTTGATCAGATCTCTGCATTACATGTTAGTTGTCATGTTATAATAATTCTAATAATTAATAAACAAAACAAAAAAAAGAAACTATGACCCGTCATAGGCATTCCCACAGGCGCCTCAGTCCTGTGGCAGATGAACTATTGTCCTCTCAGCCCCAGTCCATCTTCAGCAGAGCAGGAGCTCTGGCTGAGCCCACACCTGTTGTAGGAGCAGCACCATCCCACCTTCACCCTGCTGGGTGGCAATGTAAGCCTATGGGCATATTATCCTGCTGCCCCCGGCCCCCTCCCGATTGCACGGCATCCTGCCACTTATTTCACCTTTTTATTATGCTCCTCTGCAGAAAAGCATCAAGATCATCTGCTTTTATTGATTACTGAAGTTCTGTGCCCTTTTGCGCTGCTGGAGCGCATTCGCCATTGCATTGGCTGCACCCTTATAGCCAATCACTACTCGCCGCCAGGCGAGCGCCAGCCCACGGAAGAAGGCTGAGGAAAAAGGCTGCTGACTGAGCTGACCGAGCGTGCGGTGCTGGGTACTGCTCCAGGTCCCTAAACTGTGCCTTCTTGTCCTTCCATATGTACTCTCTCCAGCCCCTAAGTCTGTCAGCCCGGACCCCTAGCCTTCCAAGTCATACACAGTGAGACTTTGATGCACCCCTACTACAACATGTCCGCCCTGTACCACTATACTGTGTACAACACCCCCTGACATGAGATTTTTTTAAGTCGCCTCTTGCGCACTCCCTGTTGCCCCACATTATTGTCACCACTACATTTCTTTATTACAAATTGTCCACGTTACTCGCTAACCTGCCCATGAGTCCATTGTCTATTGTTTATTTTTTACATGCCTGCTCACTCTACTGTCTGATCATTAGCATTAGCCTGCACAAGTTACCCCGCTCATGCACTTCTTGGTAAATGTCTCTGCAATACTGAGCTGTTGAGTACAGACTGATAGATAGACCTGTTTGCCCTAGTTTGAAACCGCATTCTAGTGCTACCTAGTTTGAAACTGCATCTTAGTGCCACCCAGTTTGAAACTGCATTTTAGTGCCACCTAGTTTGAAACTGCATTTTAGTCCTACCTAACTTGAAACTGCATTTTAGTGCCACCTAGTTTGAAACTGCATTTTAGTGCTACCTAGTTGAAACTGCATTTTACCTGACCACTGCCACCCAATTTGAAATTGCATTTTATCTAACCAGTGTCACTTTTTATCTACTTACTCAATACGCGTATTACTATCTACCTGATTGTCAATCTTCTTTGATGTACCACGCCCGTGTCACAGATGTGCCAGTTAACTTGCCTTTACCACGCAATCTCTGATATATCGGCCACATAGTTCCCTAGGTACTTTATCAATCTAAGCTATCTATTGATAATAGTGCTTCCTTCAGACCCTCTCTACTTCGTCCTAACCCACCTGCGGACTCATCCGAGTGCATAGTTATTATGCACAGGCCAAACCCTTCCTCAGTGGCCACTCTTTACCTCACACCCCTCACCGCACTTGCTCATAACCTCAGCACTGCTCTATAACCGACCCACTCTATCACACTACTTCAGTTATGGCCACCCCTTCCCATTCCACCAACCCTTTACCTCAACGACCCTTCCCTCTGGCTCCAACACTTCGCCACTAGACCTACACCTAACCAACCATGCACTGTCTCAGTGAGGAATTCTAGACTAGGCGCCAGACTCACTCACGTCTCTCACCATCACTCGAATCCTACTCGACATAATAACCACTTACCGACAATTGCTATGGCTGACACCACCACTCCACCCACATCTACCTCGGTCAAGAACCTCGATAACAACACCACACCTGCTCCTAAAAACTTAATCAAGGGTGCATTCATTAATGCTAGATCCCTCATGGCTCATGCACTAGATATGGCTGATCTTATCATAACACATGACCTTGACTTCACTGCCATCACTAAAACCTGGCTCCACGCTGCCTCAGGGCCGCTACTCCCATTAGCTATTCCCGCAGGCTATAATATCATCAGACACGATCGTAATACCAGCCAATCCAAAGGAGGTGGTATTGCCATCATTCATAAAAATTCTACAACCTTCTACATATCCTCTGTGCATCAAATCTCATCAGCAGAAGTGCTGACAGCTACATTAGCTCTCACCCCAAACCAGACTATTACATTTCATCTAATATATAGGCCCTCTGGGCCTCTATCCACCTTCGCTGAAGACCCATCCTACATTCTTGCCGACAACACTAAAACCAAATCACAAATCATCGTACTAGGTGACTTTAATTTGGGTCTCTTAGACACTAATGATACCGCTGCCCATGATATTAATAATCTGCTTACCAACTTAACGCAACATATCACGGAGCCTACACACTCCAAGGGCAGAATCCTCGATTGGTTAGCCAACTTAAATTGCTAAATTAACGTGGAACCAAACCAACCTAGTGCTTGGACAGACCACCATCTAATCACCTTTAACATCCCTGCCAGACTTATCAGCACCACCCCAGAAGTCGCACCTGCAATCTCCACTAGAAATAAGCGTAACATAACCTGCGAAAAACTCCTCCCTCTAATTCTCCCGGTTCTCAATGAACAGGCATTATCATGCACTGATCCAACTGTCCTGGTTGACACGTTCAATCAGACCATGCTGAAAGCCCATGACCACATTGCCCCCTCTAAATCTAGAAAGCCTAAACCTCAAGCTCACCTTAACTCCTGGTTTACACGTCAGCTGAGAACCTTACGCAAATAAAAACGGAATCTTGAAGCGCGCTGGAAAAGTAATCCCACTGAAACAAATAAAGCTAGCATTATTCTTGCCACTTTGAACTACAAAGAAGCTATACTTCTGGCGAAAAAAGAAACCTATAACAAACGCATTGAAGAAGCTAAATCCAATACTAAAGAGCTGTTCAGAATACTAAAAGAGTTGGAATCCCCTGTCACCCCACCTAACACATGCACCAAAGATAGCACCTGGTGCGCCAATATTCAAAATGCACTCCTCGGGAAAATAGCTTCTCTCCAAACCAAAATCAATGACAAAAAAACCAGTCTGCAGTTTAACCCGCAACCTAATACCTATTTGGCCAAAAATAACTCCAACCTTGACTCGCTGAAACCGTTTAGCTTTTCACCCCTATCCATCACTGAAGTTGAAAATATTATTAACAGCCTCAAACCCTCTAACTGTCAGGGCGACCTATGCCCTGCTCCTATTATTAAGGAGGCCTCTCATGATCTAGCTCCTTTCATTACTACTCTCATAAACTCATCCTTCAGCACCGGGATTGTCCCTGACAACCTGAAGGATGCCTGGGTCATCCCGCTCCTGAAAAAACCATCACTGGATGCTAATATACCAACCAACTACAGGCCCATCACAACGGTGCCATTTTTACTAAAAATCATCGATCAAGCTGCTTACTTACAGATCCAAGAGTACCTTGAATCTAACAAACTCCTGGGACTGAGGCAATCTGGGTTCCGTCCGCCGCACGGTACGGAAACTGCCCTTATTTATCTTAAAATCCAGATTGAAGACCTAAAAGATATGGGCAAACTCGCACTACTACTTTTACTTGATCTATCTGTGGCTTTTGATCTTGTAAATAACCAAATACTCTGTTGACCCCTCAAACTAGCTGCCCACTTCTCTGACAAAGCAACGGCCTGGTTCAGTTCATTTCTGGATAACAGATCCATGAGGGTTTTCTCCCCCTCTGTGGCCGCAAAACCTTGACCAGTCACCTGTGAGGTACCACAAGGATCTTGTGTTTCCCCTACTTTGTACGTGTTTACGAGGCCACTATTTGATATTTTGGACTATCTGGGTGTCACCTACACTAATTATGCAGAAGACACCCAGATACTCATCCCTATCACAGGAGATTATACTACTGACTCCCTTGCTGTTAACTCCATCTACCATGTCATCCAAGCCTGGATGGTGCAACATGGACTTTGTCTGAATGACGAAAAGACAGAGCTCCTCATCCTCAGCTCTCACCAAAGACTCAACAAACTAGACCCTCTGTTTAAATCCTTCATTATTGATGGCAACACCATTAAGGTTTCCAAGGACACTAAAACACTAGGTATCTATATTGATTCTACCCTATCCCTGGCTAGAAAAACTAACGCAGTCTCCTCTGCTGCTGCTTACAATTGTAAGCTCATCACAGCCTGCCGTCCTTTTTTATCTCCAGCCAACTTTACTACACTAGCTAGGACTCTGGTGATGTCAAAAATCGACTACTGCAAAGCCCTTTATCTTGGCACCAACCTTTGCAATATCAATAAGTTACAAATCATCCAAAACAATGCCATTAGAGCTGCACTAAATATCTCTAGGAACCAACACATCTCGGACACCAGACGAAGTATCCGTTGGCTCTCAGTAACACAAAATATCTCCCTGAAAACACTTGCTCTTACTCACAAATGCCTCACTAATGAAGCGCCAAGACTAATGGCCTATCCATACCCCACTTCAATCTTCAGAGATCTGGCGGGATCAGTTTCCCAGTATTGGCTGCAAAACTCTGGAACTCGCTCCCCAACCCACTAAGAGCTGAACCATCTTTCCAGACCTTCAAAAACATGGCCAAAACCTGGCTATCTGCCCAAGACCTGCCCCTGACTCAGGCCGTTCGCCAGCCACCACTTATGCCATAGCCTACAGCCTCACTCCTGTGTAAATATGTCATTAACTATCCTGTACTATATGTGTATGTTTATAATTTTTTTGTAATGCTTTTGTTTGCCCATACTGTGTTGTAACCTAAGAGATGCGCCCGGATGCCTTTGGGCCTGGTGCACTTTATAAATAAATAAAATACAAATACAAAATAGCAGCCAGAACAATGGCTAATCTCTAAATGACACATTTGTTGCTACAGCTTTATATAGAGGGAGGGATATGCCATGTCATCAGGAGAACATGTATTATCTTCCTCCCCGTCCAGACTTTTAGTCACAGCAGAAGCTACAGATTTGCCATAATGTACTGATAATTCAGCTATTGTTCTTTGTATAGTCTTCTCAGTTGGGTCTGCAGCAGATGATTGGCATGCTCTCCTCACTGTGTCTGTAATAAATCCAGGAGGATTGCTGTGCCAAGATTCCTCCGCCTCCACCTCATCTAACTCAATAGGCTACGATGAGTCTTTTGAGTTATCTTCCATTTTGATGAAAAAATTATTGAAACACATTTTGAGGCATGGAGCAAAGTTACAACAAACTGAACTATAACTTATCCAAACAAAGCAGTATTGCTTGCAAGGTTTGCCGGGCAGCAGAGGTGGAGCCAGGATTGTCTACCAAGTGGGGCCTGAAGCTAATTTGGTTGGGCCCACTGCAGTGACATTGACATCTGTAAATGTCACTGCGCTGCTCAGTGGACATTTACAGATTTTGGGTGGGCCTTGCCCGCTTAGGCCCTACCTTGTCTACGCCTCTGCCGGGCAGTGCAAGGTCTTTTGCTCTAAATGGCTGAAATGAGTGCGTAGACCAAGAAGATTGTCTCCTCGTGATCGGGCACACATCATGGCCAGGGTTTCAATGGGATCTCTCAAAGCCCATATCCTGAGAGCATACCCTGTATCCTCAGCTCATTGGGACATATTACAAAACCATTGCACCATGACAAGTGCAGTTTGGCATGGTATAAGCACCAGGGCAAAGATTGCCCTTAAGGTAAAAATACAGTTTGCCCTAGTGCATATGCCATTCCATATGAGCACTAGGGCAAACTTTACCCTGGTGCAGAAATGCAGTGAAAATGCATCTTTTTTTTTCACTAGGGCAAGGTTTGTATTTCTGCTTATACTATGCCCAACAGCACTTGTCATGGTGCAATGGTTTTCTAATATGTCCCACGGTTTTTAGAAATAGGGCAAACTTTGCCCTAGTGCTAATAGTGTGCAACTTTGCACTTGCACCAGTGCAATGCTCTGTAATGTTGTCCCTGAATGTGAGTGTCCTGGAATTTGTATTTGTATTTGTTTGTTTATATACCGCGCCTGGCCCAAGGGCATCTGGAATGCGCACATTCAAATGCCCACTTTTCCTTCCTTTGTGAGTTTGCACTGGTAGAGGTGTGTTTCTGTTCATTAGTTTGGGCTAGTAGCACCTATAAGCCGAAACTATGGAATAAGAGTACAGAACACCTCCCCGCCCAAAGCACCTCTTCATGGGAGCTCTTCAGCTCGCTTTAATCAAGCCTTACCATGAAGCTTTGCACTCAAGTGCCTGCCAGTGTTCTTTCAAAGCAGTCTTCTGAGAGTTAATGGCTTCATTGGAGTCGTAAACTCGCTAATGGTGTAATACAAATGTCTTAACTGGCCTGCCTTCAGGCACTCGATTTATAAGCATTCTGCATGTCCTTCACTGGAGTCCTGGAAGTCCTGTTAAAACAAGCACAAATGTTTTGACTTTTTATAAGTATTAGCCACTTCTATTAGATGCCCAGGTACTGGCACCATTTTGCACCTGCTAGCATCAATGGCCAGTTAACACCACTATGGCTGTACCTGGCAAGTGCCTTTCCTATGCCTACGAAAAAGCCCAAACTGTTGGCATTGCCAATGTTTGTTTTAAAGCGCATCGCATGCTCACACACGGGATGTGCTTTAAAATGAGCTCAAAACAAAGGCAACCCCCTGTGCCTTATTGGAACAGGCACAATGGGATGTGCAGCACATGGTACTGCCATTCCTAACGCAGTCATTTATTGCAATGTATTGCATTGCAGTAGCACTATAAACCGCTGCTGTCCCACTTGCATTTCTATCCTTCGAATAGGATAGAAATGCTTCTTTTTGTTGGTTTACATTTCACAGTGATGTCCATGAAAGGGCCCGTAACTGTGAAATGCACTCCCAGCACTTGCGTGGGTGTAGGAGCCTGTCATACATTGGTAACAGGATCTCCCTCCCAACAATAACGTGTACCTGGGGACTGGAAGTGCATCTTTTTCACTGCTGTCCAGCCCCACTGAAAAGTGCAGGTAACCTTTGAAAATAAATTGCCCTGCACATTTCGAAAATAAGTGCAAATGAGAAAAGTGCATCTTCAGCCCTTTCCTTTCCACTCGTTTCTGAGAATCAGCCCGCTTTTATCTAACATTTTCCAAATGCTTATTTCAGGATGTGTTTGGGAGAAGCAAGAAAAGAGGGCTTGCTTTGCGAATGAAAATATACTTATATTTTAATTTACTTAGAGACTGGCCTACTACTGCAGGACATCAAAGGGCGGCAAAAAAATAAAGATTATGGGAGTGCTTTCACACTGTGGGGCCGATTAATGGAATTATCTGCGCAGAAAATAGGGTACTTGCGTGCACAACTGCACGCAAAGCCCCCTTTGTCGATTCATGGAATCGAATGCGCTGTACTTTTCCTGGACTTGCGTGGAGTTTGTGCTGGCTTGGCATGTCTGTGCGAGCTGTCACGGGCCTTGTGTAAGACTCCAAGCAGAGTGTGGGCGTGGCTTGCACAGAGGGCTGGGAAGGGGCAGAACACCAAATATGGGGAAGAACTTGCAAAAAAGTGGGCGTTCTGAGGGATGACCTGCAGGCAGTCCCTTCCACGCCCACAATTGCGCGGCACGAGACTTATTCATGGATTCGATCGCGCAACATCTCGGCTGGGAAATGGCCATGCAAGTCCTTCATACGATCCGCTACCCGAAGGCAGACGTAAGTACATTTGCACGTAGGATTAGCAGCGCGCAGGTGGGGTTGTATGTCAGTTTCGCGGTGCGTGTACTCAATCGGGGTTCCGATTGAACTAAGGGGTGCGCGTAAGCAGTGCACCGGGGTGCACAGGGGAGTATACATCCTTGCAAGAGGGGGGCGGCGAGCCATGAATAAAGTCCTGCTACTTTCCCCCTAAATGCAGTGCGCCCAACTCCATACGGTCTCATTTGCACTGACAAACTGCCCACCCCTTCCCCAATCCACTTTTTTGGTAACATTAGTGGTACATGGAATTTTAACACATAACAAAAAGAATAAAACTGCAGAATCATTACAGATGCAGGAAACTTGCATCTGTTAGAGCTATTAGAGCCCTGTCCAGGCGCTGTGGGGCAAAATACATACATACCTCCTAATTTGCATATCGATTGCACCAACAGGAATGACTTCACAGAAAAGGACATCACAAGGAGCATCATCAGTCTTTGATACTTGGAGGCACCATGGAAGTGACTTTAGAATAATTTTCCATAATTAAGCCAAGTGGCAACTAACTTTGTGGGTCAAAATACCTAAATTGCACTTTTGTTATATATGGAGCAACTCTATAATCATGCTTTTTTAAAATAATATCATGATATATTAACATAAGCTCTGAAGTGAATCACAGAGCCACAGATAAGACAGTGTGACTAAATGATCTGCCCAGGATCATACACTTTGGTTAAATGGTGAAACCGGGATGTGGACTATTAAAGCAAATGAGCACATGTTCACAGGTTTAGTTGATATAGATATTTATTACGGTCTCCCTTTGCATTTCATGTGCTTAAATATTACTTTATTTATAGCAATGCCTTGCAAGCGAAGGTAAAATTAACTTTACACTATATACATCATCATAGAAATATATTGAGCAATTACAGGATGGCTTTAGTTTGATTCTCCCCATCCTGCATGCAAAGTCACAATAGCATCATGCAGATTAATGTTAGCCTAACAAATCCCCCTTGGGTAAAGCCATAGTCATTATTTCATAAAGCCTGCAGCATTATGCACCCTTCTCAATGCTGATCACTCCCTCCTATGCATATTTCTAAAGGAACAAAAGTCCCTGCTAATAGCCCCCCTCCCCCCCATTAGTGCCTAATGGCTCACATTAGCTGACAGAGCTCCTTGAGACATTGTCCTGGCAGTGGGACATGTCTCTCGTTAGGAAAGGTTAAGGTGTCCTGCTCCCAGGACAATGACTGTGCTGAGAAGGAATTGTTCAGCACACCTTGTCCTCCCAGCGGGACACCTGTCCCGTTGGGCACCCTCATTGAGGTGCCGAACGGGAGAGGTGCCCCACTGACAAAAGTCCTGGTCGGACTCTCAAAAGATCCTGTGGGCGGTAGGAGGGCAGCTCTACCCTCCTACCCCCAGCTTGGTATGCCACTGGGGGTGCAGGAACGTTTTACAGGGTTCACACGCAGATTTCCAGTTATTGGCGAGTTATAATTTTCATATGCATGTTGTCAGGGTGCCGGAGACAGTTAAGGGGGACCCCGACCAGGATCCCCGAAACACAGGCCTGCTTACGGGGGACCACATGCACTGTTTGAAGGGTGGTGAGCGTGCAAAGGTAGCTGTGCTGACTGTTTATGCTTTACATATGGGTGCTTCGGTGGTGTTCCGGGCACGACTTGCGATTACAGTTAAGTTTGCCCTGTGGATTCCATGAATACGTGGGGCGCGCATTTTTCTTTCTCCGCCCAGGCTTGTTCCATGTCGGTCTTGGCGCGTGACCCTTGCAGGATTTCTGCACGAAATTCCATGAATCAGTCCCTATATATTTTTGCTATTTTTAAAAAAATACACATAAGGAAAGTGCAAAATAGGAGCCTCTGTACCATACCGTAGAATCAATTGAAATGGCATGGCCCGAAGCTGGAAAATGTTGCTAGTGACATGGCACTTCAAAGAAACCCCTCCTCTACCGCTGTCCTGATTTCGCACCTGTCCATTCTTTCACTGGTGTCTCGTGCACATCTCCTGAAAGACTCGCCACGCCCACTGGTGCTCGAGGGCCCAGATGCCATCGGCTTTGTACACATGCAGAGGGAAGCTTAGAGCATAGATGGTGGCGGCAAGTTTAGCTCCATTTATTGAGACACACCTACAATGTGCGGGTCTGTGCACGTCTCTGAAGCCTGATAGGAGAAAAGAATGATTGATCTACTGTCAGCGAACTGCCAGTGCTCAAAGTAGAAGCGGGAAAGGTGCAGTTTCTCATTTGGTAAATGGATGTTTCTGCATTATTGGTACAGTGCTCTTAAGTACATAAACGCGATGCGTATTCCTGATTCGCTAAGCGTTGTAGGGCTATGCTTACCAAAGGAAAGGCTGACCTACACGATCGAACATGCAAAACATTCAGCTTAAAAGTCAGGACTGCGCTAAAACGACCCTTATGGCATTGGGCCGTTTGCAGCTCTGGGAGTGTTTTTTTTCAAATCTTGCAGGAAAGCTTTTCTCTGGTGTTATCTTACCACGGTTTGGCGCAATAGTAACAAGGCCAAAACATGTCTGGGGTTGCTTGTGTTGCCATGCTTAAGGGACGTGGCGTAACAGTTCGCTAGGTGTCTCCTTTTGGGGGCAGGACCTAAACCATTTTGGATAGGGTTGGTCCACTTCTGGAATGTAAAAGACGGACTACAGAACTGTGGAATGGAAGCTGACCCAGGAATTCCCAGTGGTTAAGTGTAACTCAAAGCGTTCTATCCTTGACTGATCCCGCATACTCAATCCTACTTCTCCCCTTGCGGCACCTGCCACCATAAAGCCCCCACCCACCCCACCTCACCCTGCTACTTCCAAACCCTACTTATAAGCCCATGAGAACATGACTCCCTTAATTCACAGGTAGGTTCGCGCTTCATATATCCCATACATATACGCATGCATTCCTTTTAGTTTAGGCTACTGGGTGTCGCATGCGACACCTATAAGCCAAAATTATTGCATTAGACGACAGATAGGGAGGAATGGCATATGTGGAGTAACACACAGCTTTAGGTGTTTTTTGCCTACACGTTGGCTGACATGGCCATGCTAATCCCTTTGGCCATTCCCTCCCAGTTCCAGCCCCTCCCCGCCCAAAACACCTTTTCATGGGACCTCTTGGAGCTTGCTTTAATCAAGCCTTACCATCAAACTTTGCACTGCAATAACCTGCCAGTGTTTTTTTCAAAGCAGTCTTCTGAAATGTAATGACTTAATTGTAAACCCGCTACTGGTGTAATAAAAAGGCCTTACCAGGTCTGCCTTCAGTCACTCAATTTATAAGCATTCTACTTGTCCTTCACTGAAGTCCTGTGATATGATATGATAGGTTATTTATAACACGCTTAATACCCAGAGGTTTCTAAGCGCGGACCCGTGGATTGAACCTGTGTTGCTTCGTGTCGTCTTGGCTTATGTATAAGTATTAGGCATTTGCCAGCCACTGCTATTAGATGCCCAGGTACTCGCACTATTTTGTACCTGCTACCATCAATGGCATGTTAATACCGCTATGGCTGTGTCTGGCAAGTGCCCTTTGATATATGATATGACATTTATAACGTGCCTATACACAAGTCTTTCCATGCCTACACAAAAGCCCGAATTGTTGGCATTGGCAATGATTGTTTGGTGTTTACTATAGACAGTTAGGTGACCACCTTCTAATAATATTTAGCCTCCCTTGTTATTCCTAGCTTTTTCTTGGGTATGCCATTGTAAAGGCAGGAGACGGTAACATAGATGCATGTGCTGCAGGATTCCACCGTTGCCTTTAGTGGGCGCTCGCTTCCCTTTTTGCTAGCAAATAATAGATCTTTCCACTTTCAGCCAATAGGGTCCTGAGGGGAAACTGATGGACCGCCTGCTACGTGCAACAAGTGGAATCTTTGGTAGAGGAAAGCACTTGTTTTATGACTCCTATGAACAGGCTACCGTCATGATTTGCTTCTGACCCATTATTTTGTTCAGGATATTTTTGCATTTTAATAAGCAGTTTTAAGCAGGTATGGCTGCCATGGTGAGTGTTTACGGTGATTTGGTTGCCAATGTTTTTTTTTTTAGTCCTTGACCCCGTTTTAAGCCACATTGTCTTTCCATATGTCCAAAGTCTCCCGGTTTTCAAATACATACCTGTGACACTGTGCGCCATTTCAACATAAATATGTACTACAAAAACATAGACCAAAAAATCAGATTACAAAAATAATTCCAACTTCTATTTAAGTGATTTAAAAACAATCGTTGTCTTTCACCCATACCCACTTGCAACGTCCAACCACCACCAATCCATCACATGTACAACTTGGATTTGTCCTCTTTTCCCTTAGGTTAATACCTTAATCACTAAGTGTGTTTAAATGAATAGATATTTTAGGAGAGGTTTTTGACTGGATCTCCCACCTCAGCTTGCCCCCAGTTGCACGAGGACCCGTGAAGCAGAGTTCAATAGGTCACACAGAGGTGTGCCACTGAGGTCCATAGCAGGCCACCTCTCTCCAAATGAAGTCACCTGTGGATGAATTAACAGGCCACCGACTTCCAAAAGGGGTTGCGATTCACTCCACGAAGGGGGTTGGGGGGGGGCGAAATAACTCGCTTTTAGACATGGCGGATAACAATGCGGTCTTACATATCCCTGTCTGCAAGAGGAACGAGCGCCTCCCTCCCTCAGCCCCCCCCCCCCCGCCATGGATCAGGCCCCCGCCATGATTGTCCCTTCAGTCCTTTCGCCCCAGTCACCCATGAGACCCAGTCGTGTTAGGACATAACTCAATGTTTCCCTTGCATTTTGAAACACCCACGAGAGTAGCACGCACCAGCGACCCACAGAGGTGCGCGGGCCCGGGCATCGCTCTTTGGTGGGCGGGAGATGACGAGATAATGAGCGAGATGAGGATCTACACATTTGGGAGGTTATACAATCCTTCACACACAACATCAGCGCGCGGTACCTGCTACCCCGCCTACCCCTGTCACATTAATCTCAGTATAATCGCCCCCCCACCCCCATCAATGCGAGCAAGCCCTAATCGCTTCCATAATCGTTTAACGAAACCATCCCCCCCAGAGCCAACAATTGCAAATTTCCCGGACTCTCCCGTCCAATCTGCTTTAAACGTCTTGGCAATTTCGTGTTTTTGAAGATTTTTTGTACACATCTCCAGAGCTGCGTGCTTTTCCCCGTTTTATTGCAAACAAATCCATAAAGTCCCCCACCTCGCCCCCGTAATCAGTCACACATCGTCTGCTATCTTCTGGGGAGCACATGGCAGGCGCGGCGCGGCGCAGCCTGGGGGAGCCTGACGGAGAGGAGCCTGCGCTGCTGGGAAAATGCGCTTTTGGCAAAAGGGCTTAACCAGAAGAATCTATTTACTGTTTTAAAGGCTTCACGATGAACTCAAGTTGGCAGCAATGGGCTACATAATAAAACGACCCCCATTGTGTTCATTCACGTCACCCCAGTCCAGCCAGAACAATAGCTTGACCCCCTTCCCCAGTTCCGCCCTTAAGGGGGGAGCCATTCAGTGTTCTAAGATGATATGAGACAGATTAGCCATCATTTTTAACTTTACAGGCTGGTTATATGTCTTCTATGTTGCTCAAATACACAGACTGGTTTCAGTAGCGTAGCACAAAATTTGGGGCTGAGGGTCCCTCCCTAAGCTCCTTAACAAAGCACACGCCAAACCACACTCTGGGCTGGACTAGACCACCACGTGTGTGCAATGTCGTTATGATCATGCCGCTGCAGGGGCATACACTGCTCCAGGTGAAAGATGTATGTATGTTTTTTAATCAAAGCTTAAGGGCCCGATTCATAGAATAAAATAGCGCTGAAAAACAGGCGCAAGCATGCAAAAACACGCGCAAGAGCCCGTTTGTTGATTCATGGAACACATAGCACGTGGCTTACCAGAGACTTGCAATGAATCAGCGCGGGTCCAACATGTCACTGTGACACCGCAAACGCACTGCACGAGACGCCCAGAGTAGGCGCATACCATCTAGCGCAGTCACCTAAAAAGGGGGCAGAACGTGTGGAATGGGGAACAACAAGCGTAAAGGTGGGCGTTGCTTGGGAAGTACCACAGTAAAATAGTTGCAACGCCCACACGCGCACTAACAACACGCATTCATGGAACTGAACAGGGCTCTCCTGCACACGGAAAAAGAGGCGCTAATCTGGAAACACGTCCTCCAAGCGAAAGCAGGCATAAGCGTCACCGTGCATCAAAAACAATGCATAAAAAGAACGCGCAAACACAAACGCGCATATACAGCTACGATGAATGTCCCATTTTTCGCAACAGTGACCGCGGGACACCGCAGGAGGAGGAGGATAGCCAGGCCATGACCAGCCTTTTTGGGATGCCTAATGACCAGGTCTATGGCAGGTATAGGTTTGCACCACATATCCATATTAGACCTAGTCACGGAGTGGGAAGATGACCTCACATCACCAGCCCTGTGCTGCCAAGCACTGAGCCCCTTGGAAAAGGTGCTCAATGTACTGCATTATTTGGCCACTTGGTCATTTCAGCGGACAACTGCCATTTTTGGGGGCATTTCACAGGCCACGCAGTCACGCTGCCTACACCAGGTGTTGGAAATCATGACTGCACGCCCCTCAGTCCGCAGGCACATATACATGCCCTGAACACCCGCAGAAAGGCAGGCCGTGGTCCAGGACTTTTACAGTGTGGCACACTTCTCTAAAATGCTTGGTGCCATCGATTGCACCCATGTGGCCCTACGTCCACCTAGGGCCACAGAGCACATCAGTCGCAATCACAAGCACTGGCATTCCATCAACGTGCAGGTTGTATGTGATGCCAAGGGAATCATCACCTCTGTATATGCCAACTAACTGGGGAACCCCACCACACCACCCCAGGTAAGATACAACGCAGCCCATATTACAACTGGGGGCATAGTGGAACGCACATTCGGAGTGCTAAAGTCACGCTTCCGCTCCCTTGACCACTCTGGTGGTGAGCTCAGGATCATTGTGGCAGCATGTGTCCTGCACAACGTTGAAACACAGCCTGGCGTACCGGTGGACATGGTGGTGCCCCCACATACCCAACCACATGCACAGCGGCTGTGCATGGGAGGGGAAAGGGCATGTGGCGAGGCAGCCCGTACCCAGCTTGTGGCACAATTTTTCAACTAAAATCCAACCCCTGCGGACTGCACACAGGCCTGGCACATTCCAGGTGACAATCGATGACAAAAGGACAATCATCTGTCCCAACCTTAACACCCTGAGAATGTGTCCTCGGAAGTGCTACATTGTGTGCATTCCAGAAACGGCATGACAAAGTACACATCTAAATGCTGGTATTTCACCTAAACCCTCCCAAACTTCATGTCACCTGCTTGACACACCATGCCATGGCATGCAGTGTCTAAACAGAGAAATAAATGGGCAACACATAACACTACTGTCACAAAGCGTGCAACGATCAACCTAAAAAGTCCAGAAATAACTTACTCATCAATATAATCATGTACACAGGAACATCAATTTGCCAGAACAACAAACACAGGACCCAAGAGTTAAACTGTCTGACTGTGACCATTCCCAAATGCACATGTGCCTCAATGTGTCGTGACTTGCACATGCCACCCTTCTAAATTGCACCCATGTAAATTTGTGTGGCACTGCTAACCAAAGGGGGCCAGCGAAGGGCATACAGCATGAAGGCTAACAACAATGGAGGCAGTCAAGGCAATACATGAAGATGGAACATGAACAAAGGATGCATCTCAATGTATGAAAATAAAATTATGGCAACCATGCACTGGACAAACAATCATGAATCCCACTAGAGGGGAATACACAGGTCGGACTTGAGACTGCCCACAGATAGAATGGAAACCCAATGCCACTGAATAAGTTACTTTCACACGCTGCACTCCTAGCAAGCCCATGGAAAGGGGAAGTAGGAGTGGCATATGTGTCTGGAACCAAGGCACAAACACCAACATGAAACAAGCCTCTATGGGACCAGCTGGAACCTACAGTGTATGCCCTCGGTTGCCACACAAAGCAACACACTTTCACATAAACGCACAATAGACAAAAAACGAATGCAAAAAATTATTATTTTTTTTAATTTGTTTAGTTGAATATACAACTTATCAAATTATTTATCTTTTTTATCTTTGATAAAAAACAAGCAAAAACAAGCATAAAATACACATAAGACAGGCATAAAGCACAGAAGTGACAATAAAACAAGTGTAAAACACAAAGATTACAATATGTAATATAACAATATACACCATACCATCAAAAGAAAGGAATTGAAGCAGATGATAAGGGCAATCAACAAAAAAGAAATAGCCTAATCATCAATAACTATGATTTGATCTGGTGCCTTCATAGAATATACACATTATAAAAATAAGTGATTGCCAGTAAATGTGGGAACGCTATTAGACTGTGTGCGCTATTTAACCACTCTTAAAACCTTAGAGATAGGTCGACAGCAAGTGATATCCTTCCCTCAAACTTCCCACAAAGTTTGTAGTAACTATACAAAGAAAATCCTGGTTCGGGAAGATATCTCGTGCTCACACCATACACTTGATCAAAAATACAAATGATTACAAGTCCAACATCTACATTCTTCTGAAATAAGTCAAAGTCAATCCAAAGAGTCCATCCGAGTGATGCTTCTCAAAATAGAATGTTTTTAATTTGTCAAAGAGAAACAGCCGACACGTGTTTCGACCAACGGTCATTCTCAAGGCTGTGCAAAGTTATACAGTCATTCAATATACAGAATTATTAAAGAATTTTTAAAAGAAAACCATACCATATAATTGCACATGTCAGGTCAGGATGAGGGAAAATTCACGCCATGATCAAAAGTTTGAATCGATGTTAAAAGAAAAAACATACATTTGAAACCACAAATTAGTTTCTCCATCAAAGAGATCTCTGATGCACAAAAATAAACGCTTCTCAGCTAAATTTCACAGTGAAATCCACTTATATATTAACTCCAAATCGAACAAAATCAAAAGGAATAGCATTTGATATTCAAAGTATTAGCTTCATACATAGTTAGTTCTCTCAAAAGAAATAGAGAAAATCCAAAACATACACCTTGTGAAACCATTCTAGCCAGACCAGAGTGTAAATATTCAAAATGGAATTGTGAATTTGTGAATATAACTTATTCACCTGTTAGTACTTTGTCAGGCAATATTGCTATAACTGAAGCTTACCCCATATATAGATCACTGTAATTTGCAAGTTTGAAGTCTGAAAAACAGCTGATCACACTTGTTCTTGATTTGACAATTCGGTTTTCCATATCTGTCTAAAAATGTTTTTCTTTTTATAATTTATAATTTAATTATTATATTCCCTAGTGGAAACACTAAAATCCCTTAGAGGAGTAATAATTAAAGATGCTCACCCACTTTTTTTGGATGAGTCTGTTGAGACATATATAGACCGGATGCTGTAAATTCCCGAATTCTTTAACTTGTAAAATGTATGCTTCAAAAATCAAAGTTCACCTACAAAATAATGAACTCAACTTTATACAAATAACTGTAAATTTATCACCTCCATTAAAACAATAATTACTTTGTTAGTCAGATTTAAGGGCTTCATTATATGCACGTATCTGAAAAACTCTCATCTCTATTGAATCACTTAATTAATCTATTGTTTTAAATAATGGGTTCAACATTGTACTGGTATTTAAACAAATCTCCTCACATTTATTGTTCCATTTTTTTATATTCTGTCAGTCAAAGTCATTAGATTCCTCTCAATTTCCAAAAGGGAATACAAGAAATGGGCCTTTTCCCTTGGGGTTTATAATTCATAAAACTTACCAATCAATGGGTTAAATCCCAGCACTTACATTTTCTCCAAAGGGATCCCGCAAATCGTACAGACTCTAATATACATTGTAACCCGCGAAAAACGCGGGCTGCATCGTAGTGATGTCACCCGCACACGCACGCGATGACGTCACACGTACGTTACTGTGATGATATCACGCGCACGTGCACGCGATGACATCACACGTGCGTTCATTGACAGCATGTGTTTGTCTTGCTGAGATTATTGCCCGCATCAAATGTCTTCTCTTTTTCAAAAATTGAGTACTATGTTTCTTAATACATTATTTTTGATTGCCCAGTAGAATCCAATTTATTCTGCAATGATTAACTTAGTAGATACATTCTTATTTAAAATGTATACATATTTGTTATACCCTCATAATATATACACTTACGTTTAAATTATTGGGTTGTACTTAATTGATACCCTGACAGATTCATGAATTTCTATTTTAGGGGTTCACCGTTGCGTTTTTTTCGAAATATAAATTTGCATTATTCATTCTAGTGAAGGGTAGAACGGCTTCACAAGTGATGAATACATCATAATCACCCAAAAGAGAATTGTTTGGTTGTATTGTAGATCTTGATAATATGAGATCTTGATAATATTTATAGAAACACATGCATCTCATGGTCCTGGTTAAGGCCAAATAAGGTACTCCTAAAATAACAAATTAACTTGCATTCTTGTTGCCTTAATTTAAGCCTGAGGTTACCACCTCGTTTCCCCATCTTAATTTGCATTAATCCAATACATCTAATATCTTCTTGATTATCAAGCTGATGTTGTTGCTGCCAATGTATGGCCAATGGTGACTTTGGATCAATACTCCTTAAACTAGCCAAATGTTCCCTTATTCGAATTCTCAATTGTCGAATAGTACTACCAATGTAGAGTTTCCCACATGTACAAATAATAGCATAAATGACATAACTGGTTTTACAGTTGATAAACTCCTTAATGCTGATTGTCATTCCATTAGCATCGGTAAACACGTCACAATTCACATGAGCATAATTGCACTGGTTGCAATTGCCACATTAAAAAAAAAACCTTTTTTCCTTTTAACCAAGTCTCTTTAATGTTTTCTTCCTTAACATTTAAAAATTAAAGGCTACATTTTTGTTTAATAGTATGTGCTCTCGTAAAAGTAAACTTAGGTTTCTCAGTCAAGAAAGGTAGCAGATCCTTATCAAGTCTCAGAATATCCCAATGTTTGGACACCATTGTGTAGAGTAAAGATGAATCCTGTGAGAATTGTGTTATCATGGAAATGTGTTCCTTCCCTGGTTTACCCTTCGCACGGTCACTATGTCACAATGTAGTCAAGCGGTCAAGTTCCGCTTGACTACATTCTTTGTACTTATCAGCCGCTTTCTTTATGCATCTCGTTTTTCGCGGGTTACAATGTATACTAGAGTCTGTACGATTTGCGGGATCCGTTTGGAGAAAATGAATGTGCTGGGATTTAACCCATTGATCGGTAAGTTTTATGAATTATAAAACCCAAGGGAAAAGGCCCATTTCTTGTATTCCCTTTTGGAAATTGAGAGGAATCTAATGACTTTGACTGACAGAATATAAATAAATGGAACAATAAATGTGAGGAGATTTGTTTAAATACCAGTACAATGTTGAACCCATTATTTAAAACAATAGCTTAATTAAATGATTCAATAGAGATGAGAGTTTTTCAGATACGTGCATATGATGAAGCCCTTAAATCTGACTAACAAAGTAATTATTGTTTTAATGGAGGTGATAAATGTACAGTTATTTGTATAAAGTTGAGTTCGTTATTTTGTAGGTGAACTTTGATTTTTGAAGCATACATTTTACAAGTTAAAGAATTCGGGAATTTACAGCATCCGGTCTATATATGTCTCAACAGACTCATCCGTAAAAAGTGGGTGAGCATCTTTAATTATTACTCTAAGGGATTTTAGTGTTTCCACTAGGGAATATAATAATAAAATAATAAATAATAAAAATTTAAAAGAAACATTTTTTTATGCAGATTTGGAAAACCGAATTGTCAAATCAAGAACAAGTGTGATCAGCTGTTTTTCAGACTTCAAACTTGCGAATTACAGTGATCTATATATGGGGTAAGCTTCAGTTATAGCAATATTGCCTGACAAAGTACTAACAGGTGAATAAGTTATATTCACAAATTAACAATTCCATTTTGAATATTTACACTCTGGTCTGGCTAGAATGGTTTCACAAGGTGTATGTTTTGGATTTTCCCTATTTCTTCTTTGGAGAGAACTAACTATGTGTGAAGCTAATACTTTGAATATCAAATGCTATTCCTTTTGATTTTGTTCGATTTGGAGTTAATATATAAGTGGATTTCACTGTGAAATTTAGCTGAGAAGCGTTTATTTTAGTGCATCAGAGATCTCTTTGATGGAGAAACTAATTTGTGGTTTCAAATGTATGTTTTTTCTTTTAACATCGATTCAAACATTTGATCATGGCGTGAATTTTCCGTCATCCTGACCTGACATGTGGAATTGTATGGTATGGTTTTCTTTTAAAAATTCTTTAATAATTCTATATATTGAATGACTGTATAACTTTGCATAGCCTTGAGAACGACTCTTGGTCGAAACACGTGTCGGCAGTTTCTCTTTGACAAATTAAAAACATTCTATTTTGAGAAGCATCACGTGGATGGACTCTTTGGATTGACTTTGACTTATTTCAGAAGAATATAGATGTTGGACTTGTAATAATTTGTATTTTCGATCAAGTGTATGGTGTGAGCACGAGATATCTTCCCGAACCAGGATTTTCCTAATAAAAATAAGTGCATTATGCCCATCCTGTGGGTAATAGTAAAACACAATATATTGTAAAAAAAAATAGACTGTCGAACATTACAAAAATAGGCTTGTTAATCCTTAATTGTTCCCAGATGCATTCAATGGTAGCACAATATCAAGAAATTGGATTATCGCTATTTGTATAGTGACTTGTGGATTTGAAAATAAGAGATGCCATAGTTGATCTCCATCCACATGTCCCTGTACAAGTAGCTTTTTCTCGAAACATCTGCGTCTTACATCATTTAATGCAATGCATTCAATTATCAAATGCTGCTAAGTTTCTTTCTGATGGACATGTAAACAATAGCGACAGAAGTTTGACTTTGTGGTTATTAGCTTCCTCCTACACATTATATCTCTGGTGTTCCAAAGATTCAGTCTAAATCTCAAGAAGCTATTCCGAAAGTGCTGGGAGGGGCCTTTTATTAGATAACTCGCCAGGGTACCATATATTTTAAAGCCAAATGCATGTAAATTAAAATCTTTATGGTCCACGCATTTTGCTAATGTTTCAAACCAATCATGCTGGAATATCTTGACCATTGCCCTATCTGGGTTAGTTATTAGAAGATCTATGGTCACCGCAGCATCAGCTGCTGCATTCAGAACATGTGTCCGCCACCTCATGGCAAAAGTGAAGTGCCATCAGAAGTGGCTGTTGGGCTGGGCAGACTGTGCGTCCGGTTCTTCTGCGACTTGAATTGCTGAATGGGCTTCGTCGGCAAGAGGAAGCTTGTGCGGCCTTCGTTGCCGTAACTTGGAAAAGCATTCAACTCCTCCTCTCCACTGCCACCGTACACCGCCCACACGACCCGCCCTGTCAGCAACGTCACAGCCTATATTTGTGGGGTGCGCGCACATCGCGCGCGTGCTTCGTGAAGTACCATCAGAAGGGGCTGTTGGGCTGTTTGGTGGTTCATGTGGGTGGTCAAGAGGGGGCAAGTGAAGTATATATTTGGTGTTATTAGCGTGGGTTAAAAGGCAGTAAGGTCTCCCTACAGGGGGTGAGGGCACGCATAAGGTTTGTGGAAAGTACATGTAAACACACTCTGATTTTGATGGTGTGGATATCACAAACTTACTAAGATGTGTACTGAGAGGGAGAGCCATTTGAAAAAAGTCCCTTCAGAGTATGAAAGCCCGATTACGTAGTGGACACAAAGAGGGGAAGCCCTCATTTAAGCGTGCAAAGGTTCCTTCCATGGTGTGAGTGGATTAGGTAAGCCAAAAAATACATCACACACTAAGGCAAGTATGAACAAAAAACAACCCAAACTCGCATGCCTTGAGATGCAATCTCGAAACGAAAAAGCAAAAAATTAGCCTGCAATCTGCCACGAGGTGGCATTTGCTTACATGAAAGCCTCCCTGCACACTCCCCCTTTACCTATTATGGAATATCCGATATTTGACATCGAGAAGGGGCGCACGGGAACCTCTAGAAAGAGTTTTTTGAGTATGAGAGAGCATGATGTGATAGCTCTCTCAACAAACCCTGAGGACAATGTTCCAGCTGATATCTCTATGTTGGCACCTGTCGTGCTCAACGAATTGGAAAAACAAATAGAGTTATCAGAGGGTCCATCAACGCCTGTGAGCACACCCTCAGGGAGAATGGCCAAAGTGCATCTACACATGACTGTCCCAAAACAGCCTTTCCCTTCTTCAGATAACGATAAGGATGACAATGAATATTCACCAATTCTAGCAGCGGAGTTAGGGGAGTCTTTACCTAATTCTCCAAAGAAATATCCTCTCTACGAGGAGGTACCGACAGAAGAGGGCTCTAGGATGCCCCTAACTACATAACCACAGGACTCCACTTTTCCTATCACAATTCTCCAGCGGAAGAGATGCAGATGTTGGAATCCAACTACCCGGTCATTTCCAGAATCTTAAATCTCCTGGATAAAGGCCACGACTATACACATTACGAGCTAAGGGATATTAAAACTGCCCTAGCCCAGATTCTGGCAAAGCTAAATAAATTAGAGGGTTTTATGTTTGCTGAAAATTACAAGCAGGTAGGGGGATGCAAATCACCTCAATTGAAAAGTTTTTTGGGAGGTTATGAGGTCTTTTGCTAAAGCCGCCAAGACGGTTGATTTCTTTAGACCGTCTATCATTTTACGAAGGAGGGCACATTGCTTCCATGTCACCTGTGAAAAAAGCGACAAAGCACCCAACTCGTATCGTAGTATCACAGATGGTGTACTACGAGCTAAATGTGGGAGGGTTGAGTGTCCTCAATACGATCCCAAAACAACCGCCCTTGAGAAAGAGCAGCTTCCACCCCATACAAAATGATTGGTGTAACTTTCATTTTGTAAAAGATTAAGATGTGTCATAGCGAAAATTTTCCAAACCTTGCTTGTATTATTTTTGATTGTAATATTAAGGGCCGTAATTTACTTTCAATTTCGCACATGAATTTTTCATTAGTTTTCTTGTGTTGAATAGTTACGCCAAGGTACTTATATTGCTCCACATTTAGGAGATCACATTGCTGCAGTTGCCAATTGTGTATAGTTTTTTGCCTCACTGATTTCCCATTGCAAACCATAACTTGGGTTTTTTGTGCGTTGATGACTAAATTGCAGTCTAATGCATAGGATCCAACCTGTTCAAGCATGTTTTGGAGACCCCTAGGAGTTTTAGACAGCAATATCAAGTCATCCGCGTAAAGTAAATACAGTATTTGTAGACCCCCAAATAATGGCGGGTCACCCACACAGTTCTTAATCGATATCCCAATATCCAGGATGAAGAAATTAAATAGGAAAGAGGCTAAAGCACAGCCTTGCTTCAGTCCTCTTCGAGTTACTATGATTGGAGACAAACTGCCATTGAGGTCCGTTCTTACCCGCATAGTTGTATCGGTATGTAACAACATTATTAATGCTCGTAGAGAGTGAGGGCAATGATGTCTACGCAATTTGGCAAATAGCAGCGTCCTGTCTACTGAATCAAAAGCAGCTTTAAAATCGATAAAGGCCAAGTATAACGATTAGCCATCCGCTGCTAAGTGCGCTTGCATCACATTAAGGGCAAGAATGTTAGGTATTGTGCCCAGTCCTTTTACAAAGCCTGAGTGTAATGGGTCTTTTAATTGGTTAGTAGCCGCCCATGCATTAAGTTCACTCAAAATTAACCTGGCAAAGATTTTTCCAGGGGCATCCAACAATTAAATAGGCCGATAACTTACAGGCAGTGCACGGTCACCTTTATTATAATTGATTAATGGCTGAAAAAATGTTGGCCGGTATGGAAGCCCAGATCTCTGGATAAGACTTCATGGCATAATTTGAGATACCATCAGGGCCTACGGCCGGCAAATTGCTGGCTGTTTTTATTAGCCTCAAAATAGCACTTTTATCAATCTAAAAAAAAAACTCTGTTACATGTGTTAATGGCTCAAGGACCCTAAGCCCAACTGGGAGTGAGTATAAGCATTCAAAGTAGGAGACCCACTGATGGGTAACCACTTGAGTGGTTTGAAGATCAAATTGATGCACACCAAGGGCTTGATTTAGTACGGTCCACATTTTAGCAGTATTTTTTTCTGCTAGTGTCTTCAACATATTTGCTCCGTCATTCCGATATAACAAAGCCCTATGCCCACGCATCCAATTTTTGTGAGTTGTTCACATTTTTCGAGAGAGAATCACCCTGAGGGGAGGAGGAAACCTTGCAAGCTTTCTCAGCTCAGAACGATAACATTTTTTCCTGAGTTGGACTAATTTATCGAAGGTCACTGGACAAACAATCATGAATCCCACTAGGGGTGTATACACAGGTCGGACTTGAGACTGCCCACAAATAGACTGGAAGCCCAATGCCTCTGTGTAAGTTACTTTCACACGCTGCACTCCTAGCAAGCCCATGGAAAGGGGAAGCAGGAGTGGCATATGTGTCTGGACCCAAGGCACAAACACCAACATGAGACAAGCCTCTATGGGACCAGCTGGAACCTACAGTGTATGCCCTCAGCTGCCACACAAAGCAACACACTTTCACATAAACGCACAATAGACAAAAAATGAATTAAAAAAAATCAATAGGGGACCAGAGGTGGAGGGGGCACCCAGGAGGGAGGAGGTGCAGGGTGCACGTCAACAACCACATGTGTGGATGTCAAAATAGTACCCTTCATGGGTTAATGGGCTGCACGGCTGTGATGGAGTGGGAGACCCGTCGCTGTTGTTGCCACCCTCTGGCGCTGCATCAGAATGTGGTAGTGGAAAGGGAGGATAACCACGCATAGCCCTGGTCTGGTCCTCCATGGCAGTGGCCATGCAGGAATGAGATGCTGGCATCTGCAACATGATGGCCCGGAGGGATCCATGCAACACCTCACGGGATGCACACAGTTCCTACGTCCTGTCTTCTGCTGGATGCCTTGATTGCAGCCAGTGTAGTCCAGAAAGGACCTATACTCTAACCTCAGGGCTTCCCCTATGGCCCAACCCTCTGCAGCCAAGGATGCACACAGAGCCCTCAGTTCCGCCCATTGGCTCCTGTTGCTGGCCACCATGTTCAGCCTGTGTGAGCGGCAGGTGGACCGCAATGCCTGCTGCTGGTGTCCCACCTGTCTTGCTGGGGGTATCATGGAATTGGCCACCATATCCATGCCTGAGCCAACATCTCATTTGAAGCAGCCTGTTGTTGTGCAACAGCACACATGGACTGCTCCCACACAGTATCACCAGCTAACACACGGCCACCACATTGGCGGCTCCCCACGCCTGCCTAGGCCAAGGGTACCTAGTCCTTGATGTGATGACGCCGTCTGTGGCTGCAGGACTGCATCCCTCCCTTGAACTGCTGCCCCAGGACCAGGAGTCAATACTGTGGAGTGTGACCCTGCAACCATAACCACCACAGACGGACGTCCCAACACTGACTCGCCCTGTGAGGGGTGGACCCCCCTCCAGACGTTTGGGATGCAACAGCACCCACAGTCGATGCACTCACCTTCGACACCACAGAGGTATCCATATCTGATTCACCACCAGAGCCTAAGGCTTCCTCGGATGCAGACTCAGACTCTGGGCCAGGATTGCCTGTAGCACCAGTGGAACTTCATGGGCTACCACACCACGTCCTCCACTGGTGGTTGGTCATGGCACACTATCCTGTTCCTCCTTCAGCTCCTCCTCTGCATTCAGTGCCTCATCACCTGCACATGGATAGCAAGAAAATGAAGAGCCATGTAAATACCATAGACCACACACATAGGCATTACAATGTCGTCATGTAACACATCAACCTGCCATGTCATAAACTCCTGCACCTACACAGTGTCAATGCAAGTGAAGGCTAGCATGAAAGCAGCCATGGACCTGTGTGGAAGGGCTAAATACAACCTCTAGTACATGGTGCAAAGCACCTGCTACACACATGAGCACCTGACTGGCATAGTTCATCCACCAACATCACAGATGCAAAAACACATATGCCATGTACCATAGCCATGCCTGATCTGTAATACTGCATTAGATGCGACTTGCTGACTACTGTTCCAGAGCCATGTACAATGGATGTGACATGACATGACATGTAAATCACAAACTCACTACACACAGGTGTCACATGGTGCAACGATGCAACAATGGTGGAATAGAGTGAAGGCAGACACACCCATCCCATGAGGCCAGCTCATATTGACATCACGCGAGTGACTAGGCATGGTGAAGGTGAGACCTGGGGTTGGAAGTAGGAGTGTGCATTGCAGAACATGGGAATGGCATACCAAATAAATACAACTACATTATCATCAATGAAATTGCGGTGTGCTGGTGAAAGTGTATGTGCAGACATCAGCTGCCAACAGCTGCTGGAGGGTTGTAGGGATACAGTTAACAGCCACTGTGGAGTATGGCAGGGAGGCAGTGTATGGGTACAATCGGTGGCGCAGAGGCCCGTGTCAGAGATCATAGTGTGGGCAGGTGACTAGTGCATTTTCTCAGTCATCGAGGACTCCAGCAGGGGAGAGGAGGTAGAGAAAGCAGAACACATGAGGAAGGATCATAAGAGCCCTCAGACCCAGAGAAGGTTCACCTCCAGTGCCATTGAGGCAGAGGGAGGCTCCAGCCTAAGTTAGATATTAACCACCAACCAATTGCTCTGAGAAGTAACTGACGCTGAGGGAGTGGGAAAGGGATGATCAAATACCATGAGAAGGAAGCAAATTGGGAAGATGGAGGTGAAGAAACTGCAGCACCAGGAGCCAGAAGGCCCTGTGGACAGTGCAGAGCGATTGACAATGAAAAGTCATAGCCACTGGGAGCCAGTGTCATCATCACAGTCCTAGGGAGACACAACACCTGGCACCAAGACAAAAGGACACTCACCACTGTTCAGGTCAGGATGAGTTGCACAGGGAAGAGAGTAGAGGTACCGAAACTGGATATAGGCTGTTGCAGTACCCCACCATAAGTATGATCAGTCCTCTGGAGACACTGAGCTACTGGGAGAATCAAAAGATAGGAGGAATTCCCTTGAGGAGGTGCAGCTGGCAGGGTGACCCATCAGAGATGTGCAGAGAGAAGGCCAGTGTGGAGTGCAAGATTGTCACAGGCTATCCGCCATCACAGTTTGGAGCAGGAAGCGGGCAAAGAGAGCCTGGACAGAGTAACATGGAAGGAGTGAACAGGTGTGGTGATGGGGTTCCTCACGGTGTGCAGCACATTGTGTGTATGCAGTCTGCAGTTCAACAAGCACGTGTCAGTCCACCATGACATCGTCCACCCATTGCAGTCATGCACATGCAGCCAGAACTGCCAGACAACCAACACACTTCATCCAAGCAACATACACATCACCTGGACACACCCGCATTAGCACTTACCAGACATTACCTCATAGGATGGCAGGTCTCCCACGCCTTGCATGTGCTCCACATCAATCATAGTACCTATGATCTCCTCCTGTGGAGTGAGTTCTTCGTCCTCTTCTGGTAACCCACCTCCAGTCACCAGAGTAGAGGCGTAGTTGGCACCCATCTTACCTTTGGCTCGGCGCTGCAGGTCATATCAATGCTTCATTGCATCAGTAGCTGAGCGCCTCTCATGGCCAAAGTCATTAATAAGGTCAGCGAAACACTGCCAGTGGGCCCTGCGCTGGGCAGGCCTATGTGTGCTTCCTGCCTACAAAAGCATGTCGTATTGGTGTACCTGAACGTAGTCCATGAGGACCTGGAGCTCCTCACCACTAAAGCTCCTCTTCCTCGACGTGCATGTCTTCTGTGCCATGCTTTGGGACTGAACCTGTTTGCCTACTGCACGCTTTGCCTTCTTACGAGGCTGTGCACACCCCAAGTGGCTGGGATCACGTGGGTCAGTAGGGGCTGGAACACTGGTGGCCTGGGCTGTGGCATCACACACTGATGGTGTGACTGTAGGTGCCCTTGGCTGTACCTGGGTGCTGGTACCATGACGCTGCACAGCATTTCCCTTCCCCCTCGATGTACGGATAGCATCTACCTCAGCGTCTCTGGGGACTGGGGCGGGGAGCACCACAGACATGGCTGAGTGACATGCAGGCTGGGTGGTGGCTGCTACTGCTGCCCCTGCAGCAACCTGACCCGGGTAGGTGCGTACAGCAGGTGACACTTCTGCATCTGGACCCTGGGTGCCGGTGCCATGACGCTGCACAGCATTTCCCTTCCCCCTCGATGCACCGATAGCATCTGCCCGAGCGTATCTGTGGACCGGGGCAGGGAGCACCACAGGCATGGCTGAGTGACATGGAGGCTGTGTGGTGGTTGCTACAGCTGCCGCTGCAGCTTCCTGACCCTGTTGGGTGGGGGCATGACTCTCCCTGCATGGGGCCGGACACCTCCGCCACCTCAGGCGCCTTCACCACCTCGGGCACCTCTGCCACCTCGTACACCTCCGCCACCTCAGGCTCTTCCGCCACCCCGGCCTCCTTTGCCTGCAATGGGAGGTGCAGCTATCGATTGTCCTGGGCAATTTGAGTGAGGGTCAGTGTACGTGATGTCAAACGTACCAGCGTGCCCTAGAAAGGCTCAATGTAACCCCTGGGGAAGAAATAAATGGGCTGCATAATGCACAGGCACCCCAAATATGAAAATAAAGTGTACGCGACCCCTCTGCAGGCCATGTGTAAAGAAAAAACCTAACGCAGTACGCTGTGGCACCCAGCAACACAAAAAAAATGTACGTGAAGGACACGTAAGCTACAGAGATGTTAAATAAGGGGTTACGCGACACACAGGGGCACCCACAGATTGCAAAATGCGTACGCAACTCACTGCCAGCCTCAAAAGTACACGCGCGTGCGCCCAGAGGCAATCCCCCACCAAAAGAAGATGCTTGCATGCAGATAAGAGATCGGGTGGAAACGAAGTCCACACGTCCGTCCGCTATAACTCGGCAATCGTATGATGCTCTCCTACGCACTACTTTATCCCAATCCTGAACGCCACGCCCAACATTCAGCGCCTGTCACGTAAGTTATGCTCTTAGGGCCTTTCCTCTGAATCCACGCTAACACGCTGGTTCTGCACGAGCAGAGTCACTCTGTTTCCGGCTGGCCAAGCGAGTAACACGGAAGACCCACCCTCCTGCCTACCAGCCATTTACCTGCCTCCAACTGCCCTGAGCTGCCTCCTAAGAGCCATCTGCTGCTGCCTGCCCACTCTGTGCGTCTGCTGCTCACGTGCCCTGCATTTTTGTGCCTGCTCATCAGCCATTGACAGTGATCCTGTTGTTGTGACCACCTCTGCTGATCGTGAAGACTCCAGACTGCCATACCACCGCTCCACAGCCCAGCCCCAAGACCACCTTACCCACCCACACCTGCCTCAGGGGTTGCCATGTCTGACACAACACCATCTGAGGCAAGTGGCAACCCCCCCGGCAGAGAGGAAGAGGGCTGTCAGCTTCTCACCATGGTGGAGCAAGTCCTGGGGCATTATGATGCCATCTTCCCCGGACCATCGCAAGTCGGCAATGAAGGACTAGGCGGACATCGTGGGTGCCATCAATGCGGAGGTGGTGGCACCCCGCGACTGCACACATGTCCACAAGCATTGGCAAGACTTCAAGTCCAGGACCCACAACAAGGCCCGGCACTTCCACAAAGCTGGTGATGACCAAAGGGGGCACCGGGGCCGGTTGACCACTGATGAGATGCGGGTCCTGGAGCGCTTCTACCCAGTGCTGTTCACCCAGGTCTTGGAGTTGGTGCTTCATCTGGAGTCAACTGGTAAGTGTCCATGTGTTCTTGTCCACCATAGTACATGTGCATGTTGACGTGTGGGTGGAGTGTGTGCCTTATGTCTGGCATGCCTCCTGTACAGGTGTCTGTGTGCATGTCCCAGACACTGCTGCATGTGAGTCCATTCAAGTGTGTGCAACATCAATGGTGTCTGTGTTGAAATGCGTGATGCGCGCCAGCATGTGACGACATGCAGATGTTTGCATCCCTGAGTCTGGACTGTGGCATGCCAGAGGTCTGACACAAGGGTGCTTTGTCCCACATCTTGCCATACATGGTGTACATGTGCGTGTGTCTGAGTAGTGAGTGTGTGTGACTGGACAACACTCCGTGATGTATGTTACTTGAGCTTTCGATTGTGTGATTGCCTCACGCTGCCAATTTGACCTTGAGTGCACTCTGACGTGATAGCTCCATGGCCTGCCTCATGACTGTCAGGTGGTGTGTGTGAATGTGATGTGTATTTCCCATGATGCGTGTGAGCTGAATGCACAATTCTGATTGGCTGGCAGTGCCTTGTCCAAGGATGTATATGCCTGTTGTGAATGACAGACATGATTGTGCATGTGTGTGAATGGCACTTTCCTGTGTGTAGTGGACGGTGATGATGGTTGTGACCTTTGACAGTGCCACTGATGTACATTTGCATTGTGACAAACACACATATGTTCAGTACCCTGATGTATGTGTTCTCTGTTTCCCTATCCACAGCGATGATGGGAGAAGAGGGCGGAGAAGGCGCTGTGGAGCACGGCAGCAGGGATGCCTCCACCAGGCGTATATGCAAGGCCCAGTCTGCCTCCCAGGTACTGTTATCTTCCAGGAGTGAGGAGACTGGTGCCGCATCCAAGTCAATGGCCGCAGCTACTGAGGGTACGTCCAAGAGGGTGAAGGTGGTGGAGGACTCCTCAGAAGTGGGAGGGACAGGTGAGCCCGCACAGGGGCAAGACACCGCAGAAGACAGTGGGGAAGCATCCAGGTTGGCAGGGGAGGTAGTGGAGGAGGAGGCCACATCAGCCCAGCCTATGGGGCCCGGCGGGGGTGATGACGTAGGTATGACTGGTGCAGTCTAGGGTCCGGGCCCAGAGGCAGGTCACCATGGAGGGGCCTGTGCCTAATCCTGTCTCTGGTACTGCGACTGCACCAGTATGCACCTGCGGGCATGCCGAGGCCGGACCCATCCACAGGTGGTGGATGTTTCCACCCAGATGGAAACACCAATGCCTGCGGATGTCGCCTTTCGGTACAGGGTGGAACCTGTGCTAGCTGGTATCATGAGGCAGGCAGATTCCATACGTGATGATGTGCAGGCTTCCAATCAGGGGCTTGCACGTCATCACGAGGAGATGTGTCATCTTGTGAACTGGCTAGCACATTTCCAGGTATTGCAATGGGTGCATGGGCTGGCCACTTATGTGACCCCCTCCTCGTCTGCCTCTTCTGTGTGCCAATTGTCCCCCATGCCGTCTTCCGGCCCACATACCACCAGGGCCCCCTGTGTACCTGTCCCAACCCCGGCGGCCAGTCCGGTGGAGACCACATCCCTGCCAGGATCGGGAGTTGAAGGAGGATCAGCAAAGGTGGTCACCACAGAGATCCATCCTGCGACAGGACATGTGGCAATGGTGGAAGAGCAGGAACCAAGCAGCAGAGCAGCAGGTCACATGCACGACAGCCCCCGGGGTTGTCATCATCCCAGAGGCTTTCCCGGAGGCGCAGGTACCGGTCTATTCGGCGGCAGCAGGCTCGGTGTAGGAGGCGACAGGACACGGGGCTTCCAATGGAGGGGAGGCAGGTATCGGCCATCGGGCGGAGGCACTCGTAGACTTTTCAACAAGGATGTCTTCCATGTTGGAACGATTTGGCCAGCAGATCGGAGCAGAGCAGCAGCGGGCACGGGGGGCATGACTCACCATGGCCAGAGTGGAGAATACCCTGCATCAGGCAGAGAGGCGGGCCAAGGTGCTCGAGGAGTCTTGCAGGGAGTTTGAGAGGAGCACATTGGAGTCCCTGCAAGCCCTCGGGGGGCGGAGGGGGAGCACAGGCCCGCCTATTGGAAATCGACGCAGAGTTCAAGGATGCCCTGGCTGAGACCTTGGGGGGAAATGGTGAGTCAATGGTCGCCTGGCTACCCTCTGATCTCGGGCCCAGGATCCCTCCCTCGCCAGTTGTAGACCTGCACGCCCTCCCGGGCAACACCTGCACTTGGGGGCTGTTTCTGTATGCCTACAGTCCCCTTCGAGCTCTTGACTCTTGACGACTGCACTTAACCCAGCACTTGCCACTAGTTGGCCACACTTTCTTACCTATTGTTCTTATTCATTATATTTATTTATTTTATTATTTTACTGTTGATCCTATGTATTGAACTGCCCCTCCCCCTACACTTTTCCCTTCCCCCTCCTCCACTCAATATCACCTGGCCTAGTAAGATCGTTGTCTTTGTCTTCGCCCTGTTCCCCCTCCCTTGCCTCGTCGTGCCTTGAAATACTTGTATATAGACGCATTATAAATGCCATATTACATCATATCATATCATACACATGCTGATATTCTGCAGAACAGACTTATTGAACAAGCCTTTCAAAAAAGCTAATGTTTGCTGATCGGGACAACATGCCTGTCGCCTGAAATACTGAAACTAAAAGGGGCCACTTAGTATTCTTCACTACTTTCTGCCAATACAGTACGGTTATTTAAGGAGCTTTAGGAGTGAAACTTGAGAAACCTTTGTTTGCTTTAAAAAAAGGCAAGAACCTAAAGCAACAATTGACGAGGGACAGTAGATGTTTGATGGATGGTCCAGTGATTTTAAAAGTGCATAAGCACCAGTGGCGGGCCACGTGCACTTCATGTGTGGAATGTCCATTGTCGAAAAAAATGCAACCCTTCACTCATGAAAGCAAAACATGGCAAACTACCTTTACTACCTGCAAGAGCAAGAATATGATTTAAGCCATTATATGCCCATGCCAAAAAATATACATTGGCAAGACCAACATTAGTCACTGCCTAGTGATCTGACACTACTGGGGGTTGTTTCGGAAAGCAGCTTTTTTGGCATTATCCAGCCCTTGGTCTGTGAGGACACAGAAACTAAGGAACGCTGCACTGTTTTTGTCAAGTGACGCAAAAAATGCACCGATGCTATTACACGTGTGACGTACGACACCCTTCACAGGGGATGTGCGTGGAGGGAGAGGAGCACAGTTCTCTGTTTCTTTTTTTTTTTTTTTTGCAGTATGTTGGTGGACACCTGCCCATGTCATAACTGAAGAGGAAGATTCTCTCGGGCACACCCACAGTTACTGGTTTTGTTCAAATTGACTGAGAGTTCTTATTGCATGAGTGTATATTGGGGTAAAATTGTAAGGTGTACACTATGGTGGTTAGTCCTGTCAATTTATATGTGTGATGGCACTTAAGGCCAAAATCCCACTGGCATGGTTTTTGGCCGGCAATGTATGGCTTCTGGTACAAAAGTGTTGCTGTGGTATAACGGCTGAATATCTTTCATCTATTGTGTGTTTGACTTGTGGTTCTTGCAGAGGGGAATCTACGGGTGAAATGTACGAAAACAAGGGAATGGAAAGAACTGGCAGTGCCGTAGATAAGAAGGGGAGTGTCTGGTGCTTTGAGAGTTACTTGTGTGTAACCAAGAGTAGTCTCATGTTGGCGGAAGGCACTTACCACTCCATGTGGATGGGGTGTAGAGTGTGATGGCAATTAGCGAATGCAAATTATGGTAGACCTGAAATTGGATGAGATGCCATTTAGAGTGCCATTTATAAGTTTGGTATGTGAGATGCAATGAAGTACTTTTGTTTGGATCACTTGATATTGGAGAATGGATGTTAAACTTGAACAGGCTGGGTTCAACTCCAACAGGAGAACTGTCCATTTATTTACTCTACTTGATATTGGGGTAGAGATATAAAACTAAAAAGTGCTGAACTCAATTTGTAATGAAGACTCATGGGAATTGATCGCATTTAACAACTTGGTAGTGATCAATCTGTTTCATATTAACCATGCTAGGTTTGATTTTTCAAGTACATGCAGCATCTGTTTTATATTTTTGTTAGAAAGTATACTTTGTTGAGTCCATAGGAAGGATACCTTGCTACTGCAGACAAAGAATTAAAACATTATAGTGATGATATAAGGAATGAAACATTGAAGATGATTAGGATGATTCAATATGATCCAATATGAGTGCGACTCACTGTGATTGACTGTATGTGTTGTAATTCTTGAAGGTTTTTATGGAGCCTATATGAGGCAAAAAGGACAACAAATGCTTATATTTATACAGAATTGGATTTGTGTTTCATGTGTGTCAGTTGTGTTTGGCAGTGAAAGTGTATACTCGCCTTTTATACTGGCAGGAGTCAACAGTCTTTTATTTTGAAGGAATTGAAATTGCAAAGGTTGTAATGCATAGTAATGACAATTTGGGATTTGAGTGACTTGAGGAAAAACCATATATGCAATAAGTGTGGGAAGAGATTATTCATTAAAAACATGGATGAAATAGGGATCGTTTAAAGTGAGTTGATATAGTTGCTGTGAATGATTGGATAGTTGGGAGGTACTTGCATACATGTAGACTAGTTAGTGTATATGGATTGACATTAGAAAATGTTTTGATGCATATATTAATGTGCAATAGTTCTGTATGAGGTGGTTTTGGGAAACTGTTAACATTGATAAAAATCAGAGTTTTTTCTTGGGAAAAGAGCAAGTAGTCGATTTGGAATCCTGTGCAACATTAATATGCCTTATGCAAATGGAAATGGGAAGTGTGATTAATTTTCTGGGAGAGTTGATAGAGTGTGGGTATATGTTTGTGTTGGTAGTTTTTGGAGATCGGCAGTATGACATGGTCTATTAATGGAACATATTGAACAATTACTATGGGTAATAAGAGTTTTTTGTTTTTTTGGGGGATAAATACTTAAATTGGGGTATATTTAAAGTAATTTTTGTTTCGAAGTAAGGAAAGGAATTGAAATATAATGTGTTGAATATGGTCTGGGGTGACTGGTGAGGATCGTTCCGAATAGGGGTTTGGATGTATATAAATCTGCTTACTATAAGTCTGATGGCTGTTGGACTTTTGGATTGGATAAATACTTTTATATGTTTATTGTTGTTTTTATGTGTGTGGGTGTAATGTTTTTTGTTTTGTTTTTCTCTCCTTTTTCTTTTTCTTTTCACATTACTTTCATTTCCCACTCCTTGTTGAATACTTTTATCTTTGCTTCTATCTCACAATGGTTTGTGTAGATGTTTGCGCATATTAAAGATCATTTATTTTGGCAGATAAAAATTGCAGTACTTTTATAGTGAGATATTAATCCGTTAAACTTTGTTTCGTGGAATGTGAAGGGCATTAGAGGTGTGTCTAAATGGCAGAAAGTTTTGGCCCGAATTTGGAGGAGTGGAGGTGATGTGGTATTTCTTCAAGAGTCACATCTAAATTAACACATATTTGACTAATCATAGATATCCACAAGTGGTTTCAAATTACTATGACTCTAAATATAGGGGAGTTAGCATTTTGTTTAGAAGAGGATTACCAATTAAAATTGAAAAGGCAGTGAAAGATGAAGAGGGACGTATTCTATTAATTGATGTGGTATATAATGGGAGTCAAATGACTGTTGGGACAGTATATGCTCCTTGCATACCAACCTTAAACCTTTTTAGATAGATAGAAAGTCTTTTGAATGAAATGGAGGGAGAAGATATAATTTTGGGTGGTGATTTTAATTTAGTAATGGATAGTAAACTGGACAGGAGATCAGGCTGCAGGTACAATGGTGAGAGATTTAGTACAGAATTGAAACGGTTTGCGTCTAAGTACAATCTTGTAGACATCTGGAGGGTGCTCCATCAAACAGATAGAGAATACTCATTTTACTCATTGGTTCATAATTCATGTTCACATATAGATTTTTTCTTAATAAGTGACAAATTGGTTGATCAGACACTCTGTTCTAGTATTAAGGAGAGGATTATCTCAGACCATGCGTTAATAGACCTAAACATTAGTTTGGCTAATATGGGTAGAAAAAATAACAGGTGGAGAATTCAAGTGAATGCCCTTAAAGATTCAATAATAGGTTAGGATTTAGATGATTTCATTAAGAGATATTTTATGGAAAATGGCACGTCAAATGTCATGATAGTATGGGATTGCTTTAAGGCAGTGTTGAGGGGTGAAATGATTTGCAGAGCCACGCATGCAAAAGAAAAAAGAAAGAGTAGAGCAATTAGAAAAAGAGGTGATGGAACTATAAAAATGTTGTGCACAAGCTGAATCAGAATTCAAAAAACTAGAGGAAGAGTTGAGAAATCTATAGCAGACACATGCAGGGAAAGGATTGCTTTTTACAAAGCAATTATTTTGGGAATTTGGTGACAAAAATGGTAAAATATTGGCAAATAAGCTTAAAGGTCTAATGACCGATACGTGTATCTCTATCATTGAAAATGATGAAGGGGAGTCGTTCCATAGGAGTGCAGACATTTGTAAAACATTTAGATCTTATGAGAAGTTATATAAAGAGGATTCACATCCTAATGATACGGATCTGCAGACGTTTTTTGATAAAATAATTCTTACTAAAATGAAAGGGGATAAAAATGTGTTACTTGTATCTATGATAGATGTGGCAGAAGTTAATACTGCTATCTTACAATTGAAAGACGGGAAATCGCCGGGGCCTGATGGGATCATCTCAGAATTTTATAAGAAATTTGCTGGTCAGCTGTTGCCAATTCTATGTACACTTTTTAATGATTTTTTTAATGACAGGAACTATATGTGCATCAATGACAGACACCATAATTATTGTTATTCCCAAATCTGGTAAGGATCACAAAAAATGTGGGAGCTATAGACTAATTTCATTACTAAATGTGGACTTTAAGATATTTACAAGAATATGGGCAAATAGGCTTATGGTTAATATGGAGGATTTAGTGGATGACTCCCAAGTAGGATTCATCCCAGGGAGGTATCGATATGATAACATCAGGACAGTATTGAATTTTGTTGGGAAGCATTATAATAAGGACTCGAAAGGAATCATAGGGTTTTTTGACGCAGAAAGAGCGTTTGATAGGGTCAATTGGCGATTTTTGGAGTATACCTTGTTGGGGATGGGTTTTGGACCAACTTTTATGAGCATGATTAAATGTATTCACCATGAGGTCAAAGCAAGAGTATCTGTGAATGGTTTGATTTCTGAGTCTTTTCCACTTATTAAAGGAACGAGACAAGGATGCCCTCTATCTCCATTTTTATTTGATCTGGCACTTGAACCATTAGCTGCTTATATTAGGCAATGTGAAAGAATTAAGGGATTGTGTGTTGGGAAAATCGAGGTTAAAGTCTTATCCTATGCAGATGATATGGTAGTCCTGTTTTCAAACCCGGAAGCTTGTGGGTTATTATTGAAACAGATGTTTGAGGAAGTAGGTAGGTTATCTGGAAATTAAGTGAATTGGGACAAGACTGAGATTTTCCCACTCTAAAAAATACATAATAGAGAAATTCTGAATATGTGGAATTGTAAATGGTCCCCTGAGGGTGTTAAATATCTTGGTATTTATATTATTGGTGATTTAAATAAAATTGTGCAAAACAAGATTGATAAGGTATTAGACAAAATGTCTTACTCTATAAGAAGATGGGAAAGATATAAACTTTCTTTATGGGTGAAAATCAAAGCCATTAAGATGGTCTTATTACCCAAAGTACTGTATATTATTCAGTGGATTCCATTTTTGATCAGTAAAAAGCAGATTATGCGGATTGATAATGTTTTCCAACGTTTTTTATTGGGTTTGGATTAAAGACCACGAATCCCAAGGTATATATTGATGCAGAAGGTTGATGAGGGAGGATTTGGCTATCCAGACTTACAAAAATACTGCAAGGCGTTCTTGCTTAAAAAAGGCTCTTATTATTATAGAGATGATGATTTTAATGGACCTCTTTGGTTGCGCATGGGAAAGGATATCTGTAGTCTGTATCATTTAAAGAGCTCCTATACTATGGGGAAATTGTCGACCAATAGACTGAAGCTAAAATCAATAATGGCTACCAGACAAGTTTTTTGGATGTGGTTTGGTGAGAATAAACAGTCGTATGGATTTAGTGAAGATGCTTCACTGTGGTATAATGAGGTGCTGAAACTCAAACAATAGATGCCTTAATTGGCAAAGTTGGATTAAGAGGGGTATTTTCACTTTAGGAGATATACTTCATGGAGACCATTTGCTGTCATTTCATTTAAGGAGATGCAGTGAAAATATGGTCTGAATGCAAGAGAAAGAATTTGATATGTGGATCTAGTCTTATTAATTAACCTTCGGAAAAACATGTTCAATGATTCCATGGGAACTAAACCGGATTTGTGTCAGCAACCTTTGGGACTAGTGTATAATGCTCCTACATATATGAACTTTATGCTATTGGAAAATAGACATGTTGAGGCTTGGGGAAAATTGAGAGAGGTATGGTCAGTGGATATGAATATAGACTTTACGGATAAAGATTGGATGGATATACTAAGAGTGAGTGCCAATCTGGGAGTGGACTGAAATCTATGTATGATCAGACAGAAAATAATAGCTAGGGTATACTGGACATCGGTTGAGATGTATAAATTGAAATTGCAACTGGATGATTTATGATGGGGGTGTGGGAAAGACAGTGGTACCTTGTTACACCTTTTTTGGAGTAGTCCGAGAGCTCGTAGCTTTAGCTTTTGGAATGAGGTGATTGATAGAGTTGAAATGATTCTAAGGGTAATTTTACAGAGGTCGGCAGTTAACATAATCCTTCTTCTACATAGAGGAAGATGTACAGATTATTTGAAATACAACAATTGGATTGATAAAGTTCTGTTAGTTGCGATGAGACTGATTCTTCGGGTTTGGAAAACCAGGAAGAGACCCTCAGTGGAGGACTGGTTAATGGAGTTGCAGACCCTGTCTACTTATGCAAAAATGTCATTCAAGGCAAAAGAGAAGGAGGAGGAATACCTTTCGATATGGGGGCCATTCAACGCCTTATATGGCTGAATATCTAAGATGTGGTTGATATTGAAGAGTGGGGATTCTTTTTTTTCTCTCTCTCTTCTCTTCCCTCTTTCTCTTTTCTTTCTACTTCTCCATCTCGTTCTTCTTTGCTCTTTTTATTAGTGTTTTGGTTTGGTGTTTATCTATGTGGAGTCTTGTGTCTGTGTATGACTTCTGATAGGAGTGGTGGTTATATTTTTTTAAAATGTTATTGTTTGCATATACTGAAAGTGATTTAGTGTGTCTAAAGGGGGGGTGCGTTGGATTGTAATGTATGCTTCGAATTATATACTTATTGAAATGTAGTTAAACAAAGTGTTTGTGTTTCTACTACAACTACAAACCCTTGTATCATATTAAATGAAATGTATTTGTTGACATGCTAATAAAAAGATGCTAAAAAAAAGAATAAATGAGCATCGCTCTGAAATTCAAACTAGGACGCTTAGTGAAACTTTGGTCACACACTTTGAGTAACTGGGGCACAAAGTGGAAGAACTCTACTGGTTTTGTTTGGATAAGATCCAGGAAAACAATGCTGAGAAAGAAGCCCGAAAATTATCATCCAAAGAGCAACTATGGATTTTTAATTTGAAAACACTAGAACGAGGTTTGAATTAGATGGAGGAATGGGATTTTGGTATGTAGAATTCATTGCATCTTAGACCTTTAGCCTTATATCCTTTCTAATAATTGGTCAGGTTCAACATTTTCCCTAAACGGCCCTTATAACTTATACCATAGATCCAGTGGCACCACAATCATAATGAGCAGCCCATGTGGTACAATTGGTAGATTTATTAATTGTACCCATACCAATAATTCTTCCCGGTTTTCCAAATGAAACCCTTGGATTTAGTGTAAATAGTAGATTGTTCATGTCCCACTTTAACAATTGGTAGAATATGTTACCATTTAGTGGTGATATCTACCAAATTCTTTGTAATTTACTTTTGTACCAACATGGTGCCCATATTTAAGACTCATTTAGCAGTCTTGCTTCATTCTTTCATGTTCACAGAGTTTGGATGAAGAATCACATGATTTTGACGTCATGGTGTATATCTGAATCTTTGAGTTGTGCCGTTCATTCCAATCAGGTCGATCCGTATATTGGTTTATGTGCAGCTGAGCCATGATGACCGCTCGCCCGTCCGTGCGTTCCCAGCGATTTCTGGACCTGGGATCAGTCGAAGTATAAGACCACCACGCTGTCACACCGTCGCAGCCACAGCATCATGCGGTGCATCCATTCATATTACAGTCCTCGTGAGAGCATTTATTTTGGCAGCAGATTTGTTAGATGTGCTGCAAGTAGGTAAGCATAATAATTCTTTGTATGCCATTAAGGCCTCGCATGGTTGGTTCTGCAAATTGGCTGCAGTCATCACATAGTTAATGGGAGCTCTCTATTTATTTCAGTTATCACAGACAACTAATATTTCTAGGAACCAGCGAGTTTCATTGCCTACGGCACTATTCATACAATGGGTGATGGTTTGTCATTCATTCTTGCCTATTTCCTCCTTTACTAATGTGGTGTTCTCCATCCTTTTACCAATATCATTATCACCCTTAGATGATTTAGAACATCTGTTGCATAGCAGGGTTTCTTCCCGTGTTGAATCTGCAGGTGATTATCTTAACCTTGCCACCACGTGAATACCTAGTGCTTCACATCACAATTTGGGCATTAATTGCATGTAGTCACACATCAGCTTACTGTGTCCCCTTGTGTTATGATCTATATGAGTTAGTTCAACTTTGCCACAATGTGAATACTTAGTGCTTTATCCCGCAATTGAGGTCGTCACTGGATGTAGTCACATTTCAGTTTATCGTACAATCCTGAGGTATGACTTATCTGAGTTATTGCATATAAGAGACACGTTCTCTGTTAGACACCTCCGCGGGTATGGACGAGGTACCTCCAGCACTCTTGGTGTATGGGATTACCTTTAATTAATTCTTTGGTTCTCTCATTATCACTCAACACTGTAAATGATTTCTGAAATGGTATTTTGACAATAACCAGTTAGTAATAATATCGAGGTTGGACAGTTTATATGGTTTCTATTGTACACTTTCAGGTTGTCAATAAATCCTGATCACGACACAAATACTTAATTTCTGAACTTAACATGGTTCTCAATGAAACAATTAAACAACAGATGTTTATGGCCCGTATGCACCCCGCCGCCTGCAATTGTACTCCATTTTAAGGACTCCACTCTGAAGACACCTAAACAGTTTTTCATTTTGCATTGCAACTAGTGACATACTTTGCCTGCTGTACCTGCTACCTATATACCTACAGTTCCTGTAGTGCTTGAATTCATAATCTCAGCAATGCTTAATTAAATGACCTCAGAGACAAGCACCAAGCTGACAGAGCTTTATGGAGCTAGTTATTCTGTTACAGAAATACAGCAATGACTCGTCACTCTTGGGATTTCCCTCAATCATTCGGCTATATATTATCACCTGGACCCACAGAACCAAGCAAACCACTATGGAACACTTGCTATAAAGGATTACAGCCACAACTTCTTTGGTTTCAAGCACATCACTGCTATACAGAAAAACTGAGAAGGGGAACAAATTTCCTCAGCTGGTGCGGGAAGGCAGAGCGGCAAAAACAAACTGCTTTTCTCTGCTGCAACGGGAAAAATGCTGAAGATCATGATGGGGCATGTCTTACCAGGACATTTAAAACTGGTTAAAAGCAATCCCAACCTCCTGGGGAACAAGAAAGAGGATATTGACCCAACAGAGCAGGTGGTCGGTGTGAGGAAGGTGTGGTATCAATAGTAGATACAGACACAATGGATACAAGTTTGGAAAACATTTATTTATACTTTTGACTGGGACGGTAGAATTCCTAACTGACCCTAACTCTAAAATGGGAGTCATTTTCACCATTAAACAATAACAAAACTAGTTCAAGTCACTCTGGTCAAAATTAAAAAAGGCCCCTACTAAGAAAACCTAACCATGCCCTCCTTCTTAGAACAACAAATGTGTTAAGTGAGTACAAAATGAAAATAGTGCCTCAAAAGGAAATGTCAGAAAGTCTTTTGAACCAACTCCCTTCCCCAGGTCCAACCCCACAGGGTCTATAGAATTTCTCAAAACACAAAGGTTGGGTGGATGGCACAATTCTGTCGGTCTTGCACACTTTGGTTTCCTGGTACAGTTTGAACAGCTCCCTCTTAGGCTTTCAGCTTCCGGTAGATCAATCATTTCTTGATGCTTTGCTCGCCTTGCCATCAATACTCAGTTCATACATTCCCAATGTCTCACAGTTCTGCACAAGCTTTCCTCTGCCGGGCTCAAGCCTGTTTTGTTTAATAAACCTATTTTGTTTTCAACAAAGTGTGTTTCAATATTTATTAACTTTTGAATTATATACATTTATATGCATTATTAATGCTTAAAATGTATTGTAACTTTTATAAAAACTGTTTACGAATATTACACTGAATACATTTAAAAAAAATATTCCAGTTAATTTATTTTTCAAAAATGAAGTATAACCAATTACGCCCCAATTCTTATAGCCAAGACTATACTATTGTTGTTGTTTCTTCTCATTAATTGCAAAATATTAACAACATAAGACACTGCAAAAAAGTAAGTACGTAAAGAATGCACTTTCCAAACATTACATGCATAGCCGTGGGTATATGTCATAGAATTCGCATCTAGGACACCCCCCAGTCGTTGCTGCAGTTATCTGATTCTCCAAAAATGATGGCCCATTCGGCTAACCCATATCCGCGGCTACACATTTCTGTTTAAAAAAAATGTATGCTCCCATCTGAAAAAAAGAAAACAGAATCAGTTCAATGGCACACATACCTTTATAAACACAATTTTATGCACTTGTTTTCATGACCCTCATATTTTATATGCAGTGCATCAAATGCACTATATGAAAGAGACAACTATAGGACCCTGTTGTTCTCTTTCCACATACTAATCATTGGGTCATTGGGAAAAAATCCAACTTGGATTAAAAAAAAACATTCAACATTATAAAAACCTATAAGAAAATGCCATTTCAAAAAACAAACTCTTTTATATAAACTGGGTGAAAACAAACAAAGAACACTATACTAGTTGCATGCAGGAAAAAGGATGGAAAGGTTAAGTAAACCTGGAGAACAAGAGAAATAGGGTGGGATAAGTAAACTTGGAGAACAAGTTTATCAAACTATTTTTAAATGTGTATGCAACAAACACAAATATTTTCAAACAGATGAATAAGCCATTCAAGTCTCAAGCAGTGACAACGTCATCATTTGGGTCGACGATCCATCACCATGTAGGAAGAGGCAAACTGGTATGAATAAAAATGCAGATAGTGGGCGCTTCTTTAAAGTTCAGGAACTCTGCTTGAGAAAAAAGGCGGAGGAGGTACTGTGCACCTTCTACAACCAAACTCTATGCTGTGGACCTTTCGATAACCCGTCTCAAAGTCAAGGGAAATCAATATTGATTAACCATCTAATGGGTATCCACTAGGATGATGTTGATGATAAGTATCATAAAGCACATGAACATCATAAAAGAAAAAAATGCATGACTCCCAATAATTCCATAGACGAAGATCAGCACCACCGGCAGCACCTCAATCCACCATTACATCACCAATGCCAACTGGAAATGCACCCTCTACATTGGCAGTGGTATCCACTACACTGACACTTATTTTACCAACACACAGGGCCTCATCACGAGTTTGGCAGTAACCCTTAAATGCAGCAGCAGCGCTATTACCGCCACATTTAAGGGTCCACCAAATCATGGGTTTGGCAGATTTCCCCCCAGCTCTGAGCTGGGTGGAAATCCGCCGAAATTTCACGCTATTACCGCCTGGGGGAAATCCACCGGTGGTAAGAGCGCGAAAATTCCCCATTGAGCCCAATGGGGAATGGGGAATTCCCAAATGGGCTCAGTGGGGAATGGGCAATACCTGTTCCGCCAAACCCGTGATCCCGCGCTATTAGCGCCGGCGTTACCGCCCAACTCGTGATGAGGCCCACAATCTAAACATGATGAAAGTCATTGTAAGTGATTTCAATCCGGCACAGACCCAAGTCAATGCCTAGCATGTAGTGCACAACTGAAATCCTTATTTATTTTTGTCTAAAAGTTCTTTATTCTGAACGATATGCCACTCACATCACGCCCTTCTCCTGGAACCCCCCGGTCAGACTGAACCAGGAATAAGGCTGGTTTTCAAAGGTAAATATTTATTTATGTATTTAAAATTTAATCACAATATGTCTTAAGAGGTACACAACAGTCACCAATGGGGTGAGGTAACACTGAATAATCTCTTTAATACACAAGGAGTAAGTAGTGAGCAAAACAATTCAGCACAGAAATACTTTTGTATGGGTTCAGATCAGATCGCACTGTGGTCAGAGGTTTCCCCTGCACACCGCTCAACCACCAATAGGCAATGTAAAGAGATAGGAGGAGAGAGCAGGTATTCAGGAATGGCAGAATCCAAACAGAATATCAATCCCACTTTCCCCCTTTAAAACACAAGAGAAAACGGAATTGACTGTCAAGCTGTCAGAATGGCTTTTAAAGTTATCTTTAGGATTGACTAGGCAATTACCAAATATGGTCAGAATTGCTGAAATTGTTATAAATTCTTATGGGAGACACTTTGGATAGTTGCACACAAACACAAGCAATGATTTAATACCAAGAAAACATTTGCAATCTTAAAATTCAAGTCAGAAGCAATTAAAAGTTGTTTTACACGTGTAAAAACATCCCAAAACGAACATTTGCGGCAATCTTTTCACTGTGCGATATTCGCGATAAGGGGATAATCACATTGATTTTGAATACGGTTTTGGGTGCGATGGAAAGCGGTGGATGTTAGTTTCTATCACAAGAACTGAGGGAGTTACAGACTTTTTAGTGAAGGTCGTTTTTTGAGATAGGCACAAGAATGGAAAACAGGAATGTTCTTTTAAAATTGACAAACGGGTTTCTTACACTAGAGGATGACTATGAACAAAACGAATACCCCACAGGAACACAGTCACTTGATCAGGGTAACTGCCTGCTATGGAAACTCGCCTTCTTCAGATGAGAAAAGGATCAGCGCAGAGACAGTTTTAACAATACTAGTTCAGAGAAAAATAGGATGGTTTGGAGAGAGGTTTCAGAGAGAGGTTTCAGACAATGCAAAGATACTCCATAAAAAAAAAAAAGATACTCCTAACAATACAGGTTCTGAATCCAATATAGGATGGATCTAAGATAGGGATAATACTATGCAAATTACACATGCTAGTGACACAATTCTTCCTATTTATACTCACTGCATACGTTTTTAAATGGGATCGTCAGTTCTAGTCATGGGATTGGATCTGGTTTAGGAAAGATGGCTGGGCACATCGGACTGGTCAGGGTCAGCAAGACATTCTGGTCACAGCACAGCACAGGACTGGACAGGGTCAGCAAGGCGCTCTAGTCACAGCACGGCACAGGACTGGATCAGGTCTGCCCTTCTTGGTTGTGAGGAAATTTCACTTCAGCAGGCAAGCAGTAACAGCACAGCCTGGCTGTATTATGATTCTTCCCCTTAGGCTTGTGGGGTTCTGTTCTGGAATTTGAGGCCTAGCTGAGAATGGTCCAGCTATGTAATAGGCCCTTTGCTTTTGCCAAGTTTCTGGAGTCTGGAGCAAGGAAGATGTAGGGTTCAGCAGCAGGGTGCTCCGTCAGCATCAGGATAGTAAATGAATCCGTCTGTCCTTATGAGTGGTGAGCTGTCTCCATCTATGCTATGAAATGACATCATAAAGGGGTGTGTGGGCCAGTTTAGCCTAAGCTTGCCCCTTTGAATGGTGATTGGGTCAGAGTCTACTCTCTGCCTTGATAGGAGGAGAGAAATGGAGTGTCATCTTTATGGTTCAATTTTATGAGGCTGCGAATCCACCCCTAGCACCTGGAACACAAAATCTACTTTTGGCAATATACATATTTCCACATGTGAAACCTCTATAAAAATCACATATACAGATTACATATTTTACATAACAGCTATTCCTCAAAACCGTGTAGCTGTGGGATCCTGCCTCCGCTTTTCACAGAATTTTGCCCTTTTTACTAGGAACACAATGTCCAATTTTTAAGCAATGTTCTACGAGTGTGCGTGTTTAACATGGGAATAAGTGTATTCTAGCGGAAATACATTTTGCGTAAAATCACATTTCTTGCCATTGCTGTCCAGAACATGTCATACAGTTCTGGCGCCTCTTCACCCAAGCAGCCAAAAATTACATTAACAACTCTGTTATTTTTATATTTTTCACAATTTTGACTAGTAAGTTATCAGTTTTTTTTAAAAATATGTTCTTTGTCCATGTTAAGCAACAAATGGTTGTTTAGCTCCACCCCTTGGTCTCTCACTGGAAGCCCAGGAGCCACCCCCATGTTTGTTCCCTGCAGAGGCCATTTACAACTATCTTCACACTTCAAATTTCCTGAGCTGTAGCTTGTCATTGTTCCTTTTGCCTCTGTAGTCCAGGTTCTTTCCTACCCTGTAATTATCACTTCTCTGTGATTTCCTGCTTGGGGGGGAAAGACCTTCTTTCTGTCAGAAAAACCTGTTATTCAAGTTCTGCAGCTTCAGCCAGGTTTAAATTAATTGTTAAATTATATGGCCTTTTCCTTAGCACAAAACAAACTTGTTGTATCAAATACAGCTAGAATTCTCATTCAAGATTTTAGACCATGGGATCAAAAAATTACAATACGGGTTACTATCAGTAACAGGCCTCTTAGATTGCAAACATTTGATTTTCAGTTTATACATGTTAAAGTTTAATCAGGCAGGCCCCTGACAGCTGTCATCACAGTAGCCCTCTGCTACACAGAGAATTTTGACAGATCCACAGGCAGGCCACTTTTACTGTGAACATCTCTCTATGCTTTCAGCCTTTCAGGACCTTGTAAATTCACAATGATTTTATAACTAAGTGAATTGTAGCACCAAGTAAGAATTATTAATTTTTTGAAAGGTGTTTTGTACCAGCATTCTGAAGTTTCAGCAGCAAAGAAAAAGGGATGTAAAGCAATGTTGGAGTTTCATTTAGCAAAGCACTGCTTTTTTCTTCTGCACTCCACTTTCAATTGTTGTGGAGGCCAGTGACACATTTCAGTAGTGAGAGCTCTGTTCCACCACCGACAACATGCATGGCAGATTGGGCAGCCATCTTTTTGTGCGTGGAAAAGTGCGATTTTCAGGGGTTAAGGCGCGCACAAGGGTTTTTGTGACCATTTTGCTGTTTCTGGCAGCATCATAACAGAGTGATTGTTACGCTCACCTGGCTCCCACAGGGGCGTCGGTCGGACCCGGACTGCTGCGGCCTCCACCCACGTGATGCGTAGTGCAGCGATGACTGACTGGATCTGCCCTCCTAATCTTGTCTGCTTTGCCCATAGAAATATTCTCCTACAAGTGGAGAGATAGATTTAGCCACTTGTGGATTCAAGTGATAGCACCCCCACTGTCCTCCCCACTAATCACCTCTGAAGCGCCCTCTCAGCATTCTCACCTTATATTCTTGAAGGATGAGCTCTCCATCCTGCGAAGCACGCAGGGGCATGTTGATGACCAGTTACTTCACTGGCCTGAAGATATTGGAAGAGTTGTAGATGAATCCTGACCCCAAAAGGTCCTGGCGAAGAGCCTTAAGTATATAGTTCGTAAGAGTTCAAAATGTCTGGAATTCACTCCTGTCCAATTCCTCTTTTATCTTGCAGCTTTGACCCAATAAGAAGATTGACAGCTGAAAGCACTCCGGTAAAAGTCTGTGTTACCCAAAACTGTCCGGTAAATAATGCCAAGGGTTAAACTTGCAGCTTTCTCCTTATCTTACAGGTGCAGCATTAGAAGATGTGGCATGCTGAAGAATTATACCTCTGGCGGTAAAATCAGGTAAGCATATGGCGGCTAAAGAGATTGTCTCCGTCTGTTCTCTCTTCTCATCTTGTTGTTTTTTGTCCCCCTTAGGTGCCGGGATTCACGATGTAAAGATGGAGACAGAGATGCTGCGTGGAACGGTGAGTATGGCGCGGCACTGCTCCTGGCGATGCGATGCGTTTAAAACCAAGCCTTTCCTCTGGTTTGAAGATGCGATGAATCCGGAATCAGGTAATAAATCAGGTAATACTCTTGTTCTAACCTTTGCTGCTTTCCTTCTTTCTAGGTGCTCCAGGTTCGAGGCGGGCGTGGCAGAAGGCTGGATGCTGCTGCTGGCACGGTGAGCGTTACGCTGCTGGATGCAGAATAACGCGAAGCATGTGCTGCTCTTCGGGTGTGGTTTAAATAGCCTCCAAAGTAGTCCCAGGTAGGTATTCCTCCCCGACCACATCCGAGTAACAAAATAGTCCCTAAGGTAAAGTAATCCCTTCCAGGCCTCACATGGGCTTGGATATTCTTGCAGCATGGTCTGCATCAGGTAAGTGTGCACCTATGAGCCTGGCGCCTATGGCGCTAGGACTGATGTCCCATATGAGCCTGGCGCCATAGGTGCCAGGACTGAACCCAGACAGCCCCTAGCAAGGGTTGCTGGGTTTTCTCAAAGCAACATGATGCCTGCTCCCGGGGCTGATGGACGTGGTCTGGATGCCCGGGGGTATGCATCATGACAGTGATGCAGCATAGCAGTGCAAAAGTGGGTGCAAAAGTGGGTCAATACATCCCACAGAGCCCCCCCTCACGACTTGAGTTTGACCACCCATCAAGGGGAAGTCGGGAGATTGGGATGTTCTTTTTTTTTTGGTCCAGTTGGAGAAAGTCGTCTGCTTCTCCTGTCAGTGCTGGATGGACACGATCTCCTCGCCGGTTCTGGTTGGGAGTATGGAACAGCACTCCAAGCTCCTTGGGTCTTTCCTCCCGGTCCCCGAGTGGTCATCCTTGGTAATTTAAATTTCTTAGTTCCAATGCTAGGAGACAGAACATAGTATGGTTATGGACATTTCCCCACTACTAATCCCCGAGGGTGTAGTGGGGCAGATGCATGCATTGACTACAATTTACAATATTCCCCGCCTGTATTTACTAATGGTTTTAACAGGTGGATTCTTCTAGGGATCCGGAATTTCCCCCTCTGGGTTTCCGGTTGGCTCCTCTATTTGCCGCAAAGTCTGCCTGAGATGGCAACTCTTCAGCTGGTTTATTTGGACCAACTTATCTTCCCCTTCTGCCAAACTGCCCTTGGGGATGCGGATTCTGTAGGCGACTGGTGAGATTCTGTCCACAATTTCAAAAGGACCCCGCCAACTTGGGAGGAATTTACGCTCTTTGGCTTGGTTCCTTTGGAAATTGTACAAGTAGACCCGGTCTCCTACTTGATATTCTTTTCTAGTTGTGTTAACATCATAGTGGATCTTCATACTGTCTGCAGATCTTTCTAGATTCTGCTGAGCATAGGCAAAAGCATGTTGAAGGTGTTTTCTCAGATTCTCAACATACTCATGAGTTGTGGAGGCATTTATCAAGGTCTGCTATTGGGTTCTATAGAGCAGATGCTGGGGTAGCACCATCCTTCGTCCAGTCATCTGCTCAAATGGAGACTTTTTTTTGCAGAAGAAGGGGTGGATCTGATGGCCATCAGGACAACGGGTAATCGAATGTCCCAACTTGTCCCAGAATCTGCCACAAAGTTTTTTAATATGCTCACAATAGTTTTGTTATATCTCTCAGCTCCACCACTAGAGGGCCCGGTAGGCAATGTGTAGTTTCCTTTTGACCCCAAGTATCTCATGGATCCCTGTCCCCCGGACATCTACAAATCAATCCTCGCACAAGGAACACCAGCAGAATACTACAGAAACCTTCTAAATGTATCACTAGCAACAGGGATCGTACCGAGGATCTTCAAGTCGGCATATATCAAGCCACTTCTAAAAAACACAAGTGGCGATGTAGAAGACCTATCCAACTACAGGCCGATCTCAAACATACCCTACCTGGCAAAACTCCTGGAAAACTATGTATATAAACTTACCCAAGAATACGTAGAAAAACACCACCTGCTAGACCAAGCTCAAGTCGGTTTCAGACCAGCAAGAGGAGCGGAAATAGCACTACTATCCATCTGGGACGACCTAAAAACCAACGCAGACTCAAACACAACCTCAGCCCTTATTCTGCTCGACCTCTCCGCAGCCTTTGACACAGTTAGCCATGACACCCTGACCAAAAGACTAGAAGACTTAGGCACAACAGATACGGCACTACTCTGGACTAAATCATTTCTAGCAGACAGAAAAGAAACCGTATGGATTAAACCCTTCAAATCCACTCCACGAGTTAACGACTCTGGAGTGCCACAAGGATCTTCACTATCATCACTATATTTCAACATCTACCAGACTCCATTCATCAAAATCTTCAAAAAATACAACATTACTTGCTACAACTACGCAGATGACACTCAAATCATCTACCAAATCAAAGACTCCGAAGCGGATCATTCAGATCTAATCGACTGTCTGAAAGAAATCTTCAACTGGATAAATGCCAACAACCTGAAAATCAACCCAAGAAAGACAGAAATCATGATCATATCCAAAGACCAAGAGAACGAAACCGCCATCCCGTGGCCAATGGAATTGGGAACCGCACCAACACCATCTAAGGTAGTAAAAAATGTGGGATTCCTGATGGACAATACCCTAACCTTAGAACCACAAATAAATGCAAACAGTGAAGAAATGCTTTTTCCTCCTCCACACGGCAAGAAGAATCCCACCTTTCCTCTCCTTCACGCACAAAACACTCACTATCGTCACCCTCATCATGTCAAGAACCGACTATGCAAACAGCCTCTACCTCGGAATACCAGAATACCTCCTGAAGAAACTACAACGGATCCAAAATGCAGCAGCAAAACTACTCAAACTATCCAGAATAGACCACACCACTCCTGCCCTAAAAACACTACACTGGCTCCCAGTAAAACATTGCATCACCTTCAAAACCATGTGCATAACGCACAGGGCAATCAGTGGACAAGGAGCAGAATTCCTACAAATGAAAATAACAATCTACAAACCAAAGAGGCCCCTCCGATCCAGCAACGAAATCCGCCTGGAACTAAAACCATACCTTAAGAAAAAACTTGGAGGCACCTCCTTCTACCACTTCTACCAGCTGCAAAAACCTGGAACAACATCCCAAAATAGATCAGAAACACTGAAGATCACCACAAATTCAGGAAATTACTAACAACCTGGCTCTTCAAGACCACAGATTCAACCTGCAAATCGAAAGAAAAGAGAAAAAGGATGACAGAACGGGAAAGGACACTTACATCCCTAGAAAAGAAAGGGAAGCTCCCGCTATGCCGGACTGGTGACACCGGATAGACTAAAACACAGGTGACACCCATCGAGACAGAGACAACTATCCCAGCCAACCCCATCTTCACTCCACCTCAGTTGCCACCATGTACCAAAATATCAACTGTATTGCAGAGACACTGGCAATCACCACACTAGCTGAGTGGTGGACATTGGCAGGTGCACTGGCCACAAGAGCAGGAAAGGAGGACAGGAGGGGTTGTGATGGAGGCTGGATGAGGTGGGGGCCAGATGTGATAGGGACTTTAGTGCAAGATGGGCACAGATTATGACTGAGGAGCATCAGGAGAGACTTTGCAAGCCCAGCGCCTCAATTCAGGATAGAGATGCCAACTAACCAATTCTACTAACAATTTCCATCTCTGCACACACCTCTCAAACTCCAAACCAAACACAACCACAAACCTACAGCACAACAAACCCCACACACTTCACTACACTGCAACAACAAAACAAAAACACACATAGACCTCCACAACAGTACACAATGACTACCGGCTGCAAACACCCTAGGACCAGCCAACGGACCCACCGGGACGTGGCCGTCAACAGCAAATCACTGCTCTCTTGCACTTTTCCTGCTTCCTCCCACTAACTTACCCTCCCTTCCTCTTTCAGAGCCGCCAGTGCACCAGGGGACCACTCCGGTGGTGATAGTGCGCGGTACAAATGTCCTTTAACATTAACATCTCCCATATCTTTGTCATCACTTCGCTAGTGAAGTGACTACCTCGGTCTGACTCAATCCTCTGGGGTAGTCCAAAACGTGAGAAGATGTGATTGATCATCAGGGCAGCTGCTGTTTCTGCCTTGCAATTTGGGGCCGGGAGACATTCCACCCATTTAGTGAACAAGCATGTTACGGTCAACATGTACTTGTTCCCCCTAGAGGAGCGAATCACGGGCCCGATAAAATTGACTTGTAAATCTGACCAAGGCAGTGTCATCCCCCTCTTTTGGAGGGGAGCATGGTGTGTGAGTGAGGTTGGCTGGAATTGTGTACACACAAGACACCCCTTCAAGTGTTGGTCGAGGTCCTGCCCCATGTGTGACCAGTATGCATTCTCTCGCAAGATTTCTAATGTCGTATGAAACCCCCGATAACCGGTGGTGGCCGCATCATGAGTGTGCCTTAGCATCAGGCTTCGGCAGGAGGTAGGGACCACCCACTGGTCATGGCCAGGTATGGATTTCCTCACCAACAAACCGTCTTGGATTCAGAACATTTTTGGACATTTAATCAACACTCTGAGGTCCTCTTTCCCAATGTAATCAGTATCCATCAGGGGAAAGTTCTCAGGGTCCTCAATGTGTTCATAAAATGTACCAATTATTGGATCCCCTTTTTGAGCCGTAATCAAATCAGCATCTGGTGTCTCTTTACTCCATTGTGCAGTTGAGAGTTCATTGTGAGCATTTGTCTGGGACCTAGTGATAGCAGTGACCTGGATTTCCGCCAACAGGGACTCAATCTCAAGTAGATCCCCTTGGATGGCTCCGGTTTTGGCCAGCTGATCAGCTAGGTCATTTCCAGTTTTGTCTGGTCCCTTTACTTTAGAATGACCCTTGATCTTTTTGCAGTAGATGGTCATCCCATTCGAGGTGATCAGATCATGAATATTTTGTATTCATTTTCCATGTTTTAAAGGTTTATTATTAGCACATAGCATGCCTCTGGTTTTCCAGTTAACCAGGTGCTGGTGTTGGACAGCAGTGAGGATGGCTTGATGCACAGCCATCAGCTCTGCCACTTGACTACTTTGGGGACCGATTTTGTACCCAGCAGAGGGTTCTGGGGCATCATTCACCCATGCATTCCCTACGCCGGCCACAAGTTCCTTTTCCCCGTTGTTGACAACATGGTAGGAGCACCCACCCACATAGACAGTGGGCATTCCCTCACACTGGTCTTCTTCATAGACTTTGTGTAGGGAATTAAGGTAGGCCTACATGTTGTCCTTGATTTTAAGACTTTCGTCCTCGAGACAGTTTTCTCTGGCACAATCATGCAAAGTCAGCCAGACCTTGCGCGAGGGGACTCTTCTTGTTTTGGCCATATCTGACCTCCACAGGAAAGCCTTGCATTGACAGAATCCAGGAAGTAATTTGGGAATTACTCACATTTCCGGCCCGGATTCTGTCACTTTTAAGATATTGCAGAGGCTGGTGTGGAGTCTCCACTATGATGTGTTCCCCCTGGATAAACGGGCAGTAATTCTTCAATGCCCACACTGTTGCCAGGAGTGCCTTCTCACAATCGTTGAATTTTTCCTCCACAGAGGATAAAGTCTTACTCGCATAGGAGATTACTTTATTGACCTTGCCATGCTTTTGATATACTTGTCAAACTCACAAACGGAGGATAGGGTACTTGACCCCCTCGCCCGAACCACAGAAGCCGAATAGACCGACCCTCCCACCGTGGTTGGCACAGGCGCCTGATAGTGAATAACACAGGAAGCCACATGGCAGCCAATGGGGGGGGAGAAGGAGTTAGGGAAAGGGGGTGGAATGACAAAGGGAAGTAAGGGAAAACATAACAAGCAAGCACATGACAATTACTACAATATGGGTCAAAACTCCTATACCTGTACTCTACTCCTGAACCCCTAACCTGTCCTCCTAATACCTGAAAATAACCTCCTGCATACAATGATAGAAAATCGTGTTTCATGGCTGCCTGTACTTTTCGTATTATGGCATTGTTGAAGAAAGCACCCTGTTGTATAACGTGCATTACGTCTGACGTAGCGGACTGGCAAACCCTTTCCTTCCTGTTTGTTATGCCTCCGGTTCCCGGCCACTACCGGGTGTTGCGGAGGGAGATGACCTCAACCGGAGCACTCTGGCACATACGCAGTCATGTGCTGTCATAGATCACGTGCTCCAGCTGCTCTGCCCCTTGCGGAGGTCCACTGGAAAGGTGCTTGGTGTTTAGTCTTACCGCGATTACACCTCACTCCAGCTTGTGACCTTGTTGACTCCTGTGGACATTGGTAAGCTTGTTGATGGTCCGAGACTTTGTTTTTTATCTGTTCCTGATTGTTTGCGGGTGGGCTGCTTTGGCCCTGTCACTGCTACGAGCGGACTTCCTTTATTTTCTTATGGGGTCAATGCGGGGAGATATACAGAGACAAGGGTTTTGGGGCTTTGGAGTCACATACAGGATGCCCTTGCTCTTTGCCTTTCATGAGTATCAGCCTTTCCTTTGAGCCCCTCGTACACCCCACTGTAGACTGCATGAGCCCATATGGGTGTATCTTGACTTTAGATGTGGCTCTTTTTCATGTTTGGCTGCTCAAATTCAGTTTAGTTGCAATTCTGAAATGAAACCGCACTCCTTGATCACCCTACTCTTCCAACTCCCGAAGCAGAGCTTGATCAAAGATATGCTCCAAAACGAGGCGGCTGATAGATGTTCTTAAATGTACTTGGTTCCAATTTTTATTTCGGAGCTCACGCTTCATGCATGTTCCACTGCTACAATTAACTAGCATGTATTCGTGGCCTCTATTCTGCTTAAGTGATTATATGTTTTACACTACTTCTGTGATGCTGCCTCCATATGTTGGTATGGGATTCTGTAGTATAAACTGTTTGCATGCAAACTGGTTTGTTGCTCTCTGAAAGGGGAAGAATATTGTAACGATGGACTACCTCTTCCTATGTGAATGGATATGTAGAGGTTGGACTTTTAAAAATGGCTATGAAAGATGTACTTAAATCTTAAATGCACCTTGGTTCATTCTCATGGGGTGTTCCTGTGGATTGGCCTGCCTCTTTTCCAGGTTTGTGTGCAGTAAATGGAGGGATGGTGTTTACGGCTCGGTTACTGGAGCCCGGACGCCGCAAGGTTTACTTGGAGGTGATTCAGGTTTCATGGCTGCAGGGTTGGGATTGTGGGGATATGTGTGGATGGAGGTATGTCAGTGCTGAATGCTTATGTTCTGAGGGTCCACTCGTGGGAAATGGTCTCTTTTGATTTGAGCTGATTCTTTGATAACACGACATATCTCCTTGTATTCAGTCATGACATTAGAACTCCAGAGGATGGACTCACCGACATCTATTTTCGGTGTTTTATTTGTGGGGTCAACATGGTTAGTGTGAGACGATGGGAAGGGTTGTAGTATAGGTGATGACATTGAGATGACATTGTGATGTGCGGGGACAAGCTGCCATGGGTCAGATCTTCATTTACACTTGGCGAACTGCCAACATACATTTGGATGATATTGACGGTGGTGGGAGCTTTACTTGTTTATATGCAGTGGAATTGGATTTTAGCTACATATTGTTATGCTGTGAGTCTATGTACATGAGTTTATTTGTGTTTTTTGAGGATATTGGCTTCTTTGCAAATTGTGGGAAGATGGGAATAGCGGGAGGGCAGATATTGATGATGGTTGGGGTGCAAAAGGGTGTGGGACTTGCTGACTGGTATATTGTCTGCTGGACTCATTTTGCTTGTGGAGTTGGAGATATCTTCACTGATTTTAGGGGGAGAGGGATTTGGGGGCTTTTCTTCAATGGGAGTTTGGCGTGTTAATTGTTGCCTTTGTGTGGGCTTTGAGTTTTGCGGTTGGGGGATTGTATTTAAATGGGACTGAAGTTCTAGAGGGTGGGATTCAGATTAGGCCTTTATGATTGGTGTGCAGTATTTGAATGTGCCAAGAACTTGTTCTTACCTGGTCTGGTTATGGGGAGTTGGTGGCAAAACAGGGAAAATAAAAAAAATGAAAAAAGGGAATTTGCATGGTCAAATTTGATATTAAGGGAAAATATTGTTGTATTTATTTTCATATAAGGTTTGGGATTGGAGTTTCATTTCTGGTGGGTATGGTTCAGAATGGTTTTCTTGATGTATGTATTTCTGCTTATCTTAGGTTTGCGTTTTGTCAGGCTGACAATTTCTGTGCAAAATATGTGCTTTTGTCTGTTGTTGTTTATGTGTTTTTGTTGTTGTGTTTACAATTTTTCCCTCCCCCTCCTTTTTTTTTTTTTTTGGAACCTGGCCTTTGTCCTGGATGGTTACTGTCTATATTGTACTGATCTGATTTGGGAGTTATGGTTGCATTAACTTTTGTTTCATGGAATGTTAAGGGAATTGGAAATGTTGTGAAACGACGCAAGGTTCTGGCGAGATTGTGGAGAAGTAGGGCTGATGTGGTGTTCCTTCAAGAGACCCATCTAGATGAACATACTGAATAATACCTGGTCAACTCCAAATATTCTAGGGCGGTCTCTAATTGCTATGATTCTAAATCTAGGGGGGTGAGCATCTTGTTTAGGAAGGGCCTGTCGTTTAAGATTGAAAAGACAGTTATGGATGAGGAAGGTAGAATCCTGTTACTTGACGTACTCCTTGATGGGAATAAAATGATGTTTGGCTCAGTGTATGCGCCGTGCTCGCCAGCCTTTTGTTAGATGGCATTGAGGGTGATTCAGTGGTGTTGGGCGGTGACTTTAATCTAGTGATGAACAGTAAGATAGATCGTAAATCGGAGTGTAGATATTATAATGAGAAGATTAGTGAGGAACTTAGGGCATTTGTATTTAAATACAATCTTATTGATATATGGAGAGAGCTTCATCGTGGCGAAGAGGAATTTTCTTTTCATTCACCTGTTCATGATTCTTTCTCCAGGATTGATTATTTCTTTATTAGTTTAGATTTGAGTAGTCACACGACCTCGACGAATATATTGGAAAGAAACATCTCTGATCATGCTCTATTAGACCTCCAGTTGATTCTGGACAATATAAGCCCTAAGACGAGAAGATGGAGGATACAAGCCGCAACGTTGAAAGATAAAATGATTACGGAGGGTCTAGAGGCATTCATTGGGCAATACTTGAAGGAAAATATAGGCTCGGCCAGTATTAAGTCTGTTTGGGATTGTTTTAAGGCGGTCTTGAGGGGAGAATTGATTAGTAGGTCTGCCCATATGAAGAAGAAGAAGCAACATTTGATTTGTGCTCTGGAGACAGAGATCAATGACTTACAGAGGGTTTGTGCTACTGATGTTTCAGGACAATCCAAACTGAAATTGTGTAAGTTAGAGGCGGAACTGAAGACTCACATTCAAAATTTGGCGAGTAAAAGTTTGTTTTATTAAAAACAGAAGTTTTGGGAGGCAGATGATCGTAATGGCAAATTGTTGGCATATAAGCTTAAGGAGATGGTGTCTGAATCTTGTGTTTCTTCCATACAAACTGATGGTGGTACTAACTTAAATAGGAGTGATGATATTTGTGGTTATTTCAAAGATTATTATGAATCATTGTACAGAGAAGACTGTGACCTGACTGTAGATAAGCTGGACACATATTTTGAGAAGATTTCGCTCTCCAAACTGACTCTGGAGAAACGTACTTCTCTTGATGCTGCGATTGAGGTTGCTGAAGTTAGTTTGGCCATATCCCAAATGAGAGATGGAAAATCACCGGGTCCCGATGGTATTGTCTCGGAATTTTAAAAGCAATTCGAAGTCCAATTGGCACCTGTTTTGTGTGAACTTTATAATGAGTTTGTTGTTTCGGGAATGATGTGCGATTCCATGAAAGAGGCTATGATTGTGGTGATACCAAAACCTAATAAAGATCACACTCGATGTGGAAACTACAGGCCTATCTCAATGCTAAATGTGGACCTAAAAATGTTCACAAAAATTTGGGCCAACAGATTGGGTTTATGTGTGAAAGCCTTGGTTGATGGGTCACAGGTGGGTTTCATTCCAGGGAGGTATGGCTATGACAATATTTGAACTGTATTAAATGTAGTTGATGCCCGATTTGGGAGGGACACAAATGAAGTCATTGGTTTCTTTGATGCTGAAAAAGCCTTCAATAGGGTAAATTGGAAGTTTTTGAAATGCACTTTGCTAAAAATGGGTTTTGGCCCGTTTTTCATGAGAATGGTAGAATGTATTCATAATGATGTTAAGGCCCGGGTATTGGTTAATGGTGTGGTTTCAGATTCATTTCAGTTGTTGAGGGGCACGAGGCAGGGTTGTCCGTTGTCACCTTTTTTGTTTGATCTGGCGTTGGAACCTCTTGCTACTTATTTTACTTATTTTAGACAATGTGAGATTATTTAAGGTATTAATGTTGGGAAAGTTGAGGTGAAAGTCCTATTGTATGCTGATGACATGCTTCTCATGTTATCAAATCCAGAAGTGTGTGGAGATGTAAAAAAATCGATGTTTCAAGAAGTGGGTGAACTGTCGGGATATAAGGTGAACTGGGAAAAAACGGAGGTTTTCCCCTTGTCTGGTCGGTGTGACGGTTCAATTTTGAGTTCGTGGAATTGTAAATGGTCTCCAGGGGGGGTTAAGTATCTAGGAATTCATATTATTGTGGACTTAAAGAAATGAATGCAATATAATCTGGATTTGATAACCGGGCAAATGACTTTATTGATTAGGAGATGGTAGAGGTTGACTTTGAATCTGTGGGCTAAGATCAATGCAATTAAAATGGTTCTTTTGCCGAAAATCTTGTATGTTCTTCATTCCATCCCATTGTTGTTGTATAAGAATCAGCTGCTTAAAATTGAAAAACCTTTTTCTTCCTTCTTGTGGGGTTCTGGAAAAAGGCCTAGAGTTCCGAAATACATGCTAGTACAAAAAGTTGAAGATGGGGAATTTGGATTCCCTGACTTGGTAAAATACTATAATGCTTTTTCACTTAAAAAAAGCTCCTATTATTTTAGAGATTGTGGGGTGAATTAACCATTCTGGTTACGTATGGAACGGGGCATTTGTGCTCCTTTTGACTTGAGGTCCGTCTACAGTATGGATAAATTGCCAGTTAATAGATTGAAGTTGCGCCCGATTGTGGCTACTAGACAGGTGATTGGAGGATGGTTTCGAGATAATGGAATGAGTTATGGTTTCAGTAGGGATGCTTCTATATGGTACAATACTGCCTTACAGATTGATAATAAATGTTTGAATTGGCTCAGTTGGATTAACAAGGGTATTCTGAAATTGGCAGATGTGTTGGATGGAGATAGGTTGTTGAGTTTTGCGGAATTGACGAATAGGTACGGTCTGAGGCGAAATGAACTGCATAGGTACTTAGCTTTTGAGAATATGATAAATAATAGATTGAAATTGGCTGATGGTTCTATTGGGAATATACCAGAGATTGGTGCTTTATTGGAAGGTCCAGAATACGGGGTAAGTACTTATATGCAATTTATGCCTATTAATGAGAAACTCAGGGGGGGGGTGGTCTAGATTAAGAAATGTGTGGTCGGATGATGTTCTGGTTGAACTTTCTGAGTTAGATTGGAAATACATTCTGAAGGTTAATTTGACATTGGGTCCTGATATGGGGTTACGTTTGATTAGACAAAAAATGATTGGAAGATTATATTGGACGCCGGTTAGGATGTTTAGACTGGGGCCCCGGTCAGATGATTTGTGTTGGGGTTGTAATAATGATAGGGGTACATTATTGCATTTATTGTGGGACTGCCCGAGAGTGTTGGAGTTTTGGTGGTCGGCAGTGATTGATAGAATTGACTTAATTTTTTAGGTGGTTTTGCGGAGGTCGGCAGTGAATATCATATTACTTTCCCGTAAGGACAGGGGTCGTCGGATTATGAGACATTCTTGTTGGATTGATAGAGCCATAATGGTGGCTATCAAGTTGATACTCAGGGTTTGGAAATCGAGGAAGAAACCTAATGTAGATGAATGGCTGATGGAATTACATGTTTTGGCACAGTATATGTTTTGTATGTATGTTTTGGTACAGGTTTCATTTCATAATAAAGATAAGGATGAGGACTCTTCTGCTGATTGTGAAGCATTGTTACTTTTGCTATTAATGTTTATATGAAAAACAATAAAGTGTTGTTGAAAAAAGAAAACCATAGAGTACCTAGCATAGCATATTCTTAGCACTGGTCATATAAGACATCACTTTCCAGACAAAGAACATGGGGTTAAATACTCAGACATGACATAATACTGAAGCAAACGGTGGAATATTCCACTTGACACTGGCAAACAGGCGAAATGGCACAAACAAATGTATATCCCTTGCATGAAGAGACAAGACTCATGGCCCACGGGTCACAGTGAAGTGACAAACAATGAGTCACAACAACTACATCAAACATGTGCCCTCTTGCTGTGGGACACTTTGTAATGTTTCATAAATCAAATGAAGTAGAGATGATTCTCTCCTGAAAATTGCATATTGGGTTTAGGAATAATGTTAATCAGTTAGTCGCTTAGTGGCGTGATTTCTCTAACCCTCTCAGAAAGCTAAAAAACAGATAAGCAGTCAAAACAACACAGATTTCAGAAACAAGCCACTGAAGAAATGCACTTAACTGGCGGTCTGGATTCCTCACGAGGACATCCGGACCCTGAAGTCAGTTGCCCATCACGAAAAGTAAAGCTGATTCACCGCCGAGGCCCAGCTCCTGCTCTCTCCTGCAAATAATCAGCGCCACGGCCCGGGGAGAAGCTTCACAGTCCTTCGGCGTCCCAGTATAGTTTCATCTGCTCGCGTCCTCAGCTGCCGCCCGTGCTGAAAACTGTAATTACCTGCACTGAGGCACAGGCGGCGGCGAACTTTAAGCAGTTCCTAATTAATCCCAGCTGGATGGCTGCGGGAAACCTTCGAACTACACACTCTCAAGGCATGCTGCGAAATGTAGTTTTTTCCATATTTAACGTCTTTTTGGGTACAGGAAGCACCGTCCCCTACCCCAAACCTTATCCCTGACATAATACTGCAGTCAAGCATGTATTTGAGAACCCTTTCTCCAAGAAGAACTCCTTGTTTTTGACAGGGTAAGCTAGCCAAGGCGCTTGTGAGAGGCTTCTTTTGAGTTGTCTTACTGTCTCAGCTTGTTCTGGACCCCACTCCCACTTGACCCCCCCATGAAAAGATGGATCAGGGGTCTTGTGATCTCTGCATAATCCTCAATGAACTTTCTGCTGTAATTAGTTAGTCGCAGGAGGCTCCTTAGTTCCCGCAGAGTGGTGGGGTCTTTTATTTTCTGGAGGGCTTCTACTTTCTTTTCCTGGGGACAGAGACCCTGAGGAGTTACCTCATGCCCCAAGAAATTGACACAGGTTCTTCACCACTGTGCCTTTTGGAAAGGGAGTTTTGCTCCGGCAGCCCTCAACTGTATCAGGACATAACGGATCTCTGCTATGTGTTCCTCCACAGTTGAGCTTTTGACTAGAACATCATCTACATAGGCCTGGTTACCCCTTTCACCGAAGTCGGGCATGGCCTTATGCAAGAAGATATTAAATTCATTGCCAGAGTTGATGTATCCGAAGGGAGTCCAGGTCCAAGTGTACTGCTGCCTCCCGAAGGTAAAGAACAGCTTGTATTGGTCCTCCCTACTGACAGGCACAGTCCAGTACCAATTGGTCAGGTCAATGGCGGTGAATACCTTCGACCCCTGGATCTGGGCCAGCCCTTGGTCAATGTAGGGAAGAGGCCATCGGGAAGTATGGACCCGTTTGTTGAGGTCAGCACAGAGTCTCCACTGGTTGTTAGGTTTCAAAATCCCAAGCACCTGATTATTGAAGGTGCTGTGGACTGGAAGAATTATCCCACGGGACTCAAGGATCTTAATTATTTCAGTAAGGAACTCCATTGATGCGAGAGGCAAGTGATATTGCTTCACAAACACTGGAGTCATGCCAGGGTCCGTGAGAATTGTTGTGGTGGATGTCCACAGTCATATGAGTCCACCGCAAAGAGATCTTGAAAATCTAAGAAAACTTGTTTCAATTATTGCCTTTGCTCCAGAGTCTCACAGGCATCAGCTAGGTTGACTCTCTCTTCAACCATCTGCCTGAAGCCTGGAAATACTTCTGGTTTGGCTATCTCAGCGGGCTCCTCCAGCTGGGTGGAGAAGTCCCTGGTCAAAGTGCTGATTTGGACTAATGGCTTCAGGTGGGGAAGGCAGTCCTTGTGGACTTGAACAATCACCTCATCCCTCCTGAAGTCACAGGTCACATCTTCCTTACCATAAGGGCAGGAAGAGTACACCAGGAAATTCCCCCCTGCCGGGTAAAGATCCTGTCTGGTGTTGTGTCATCGTCGCTATCACTGTCAAAACAGTGCTTGGGGATTGGTCCTAACAGTTTGTTACCTAAATCTATGGAAAAATGTCGGTCATCAACCGCCATTCCAATAATGGTGCCTGCGTCCAGATGAATAATCTTTAGGTCGCTGTTATCCACCTCTATTGAATGGTGTTGTGTTCTATGTTGACTAGTGGTGTTGGGTTTACCCCCAACCCTTGCAGTTGGAAATGAGCATTGAGATGAACATAGGCGTCAGGATTTTTCAGTTTCTGGCTCTTTTAATTTTGACTTCCGGTGAGAATTGTCGGGTCCGTTCTGGGATGGTAACTTCCTCTCCAATCTGAATTTCAACTGCAAATGGCAGCATTTGAGCTGACCAAAATGCTTTCTCTGGGTCATCAAAGTCCATGGTATTACCCGCTAATCGGGACCAGGCTTTGAAGTTTATTAAGTCCAAACTAATGGAAAAGCGATTGAGAATGTCACTGCCTAAATAAAATGCAGCAGGGACATCTCGCTCGACCCAACAATTATGGACTATGCTCTTGTTGCCTATGGAAATTCTGAGCATACACCTGCGAGGCAGGAGATGTTTGGAATTGGGTGTTTGCAGGTCCATTTCCCATTTGTCTAACAATTTAAATGTGGGAATGGCTGGATCTTTTGGGAGTTTGCAGAACATGGCCTCGCTGATGAAGCTCTTACCGTTGTTCCCACATACAGAGTCCTTCCCCTCATTTAACTGAATAGGGATGAACAACTGTTCTCCAATTTTCTGAATACCAGCCAAACTTTGAGCTGATTTCTCATCTTTTTGGACTATAGGAATGGGATTTTCTGATTGTGAATTTGTATAGAATTTCAGAGTGTTTCCTTCCAGTGTGAAATGCCACCTTAGACTGGAAGGAAGGTTGATTTTCAGAAATAGAGAGGACTCCCCATCACCAGTTTGTTGTCATACTGCAATTACTGTCACGTCTGGGATTTGATTATTCTGGAAATTAAATTCAATGTGGTCCGGTTTTTGTTCAACCATATGGCATGTGCCATTTAAACTAACATGGTTGACACTCTGTTTCAGTTTTATTGGTTTATAAGTCTGGGTCCAGAGGACCTTGCTTACACAATCTATGAGGGGAGACAATCTACGCAGGATGTCATTCCCTAGTAAACATGGTGTTCCCTCTGGAGTCACAACTATGAACGGGTGCTTCACCTTGTGTCGCCCAATTTTAATGTCTAAATCCGCAGTCCCCTCGACAGGAATTTCCTTCCCATCGAAGTTCTGAAGTTGTCCAGGAAGAGGGGTGAGAGGGATTTGGTATTTCTCCCCCTTTCCTGAATTCAGCTGATCAAAGGCCCTTTTTGACAGAAGGGTGGCTTGGGATCCAGTGTCCACCAGTGCCAAAATTGTACATTGCCCCTGTATTTGGACCGGGGCATAAAATCTTCCCTCCTTTTTCTCAAGGGGGCAAAGATAATGCACACTTTTGGCCAATTGGTGGGTTGATTTCTTTGCTTTGGATACCTACAGAGAGGTGATTTGGGCAGGATTCTGTTTGGGATTTTAGGAACCTGTAAGAAAAAGTTGACAGCTAGATATGGGGGAAGGTTTGGGCTCCCCTGGTTCTGATTCTGGGCTGCCCCCCCTCCCTTTTTGGAGGCAGTCAACAGAATGGGTTTGAACAAGGGGATTTTAGTGCTGGTCATTCTGGGGTTTGATGATGGGCGGTTTTAACTCGATCCCCACATCTACCCAGTCTGGATTGGGATCCTTTCGGACCCATTTCTCTTTGGGAGGAGTTCCCCCATCCCTGAAGGAGAAACCCTTTTCCCAGAATCCTCTGAGGACCCCTTTCCTTCAAACTGGAAGATTTGCACCTCCTCCACAAAATGGGCCTTTTTAGGCTCTTTATTTTTCATACCCACCCTCTGTTCCTTGGTGTTGCAGACGTTTGGGGGCAGGAGATCTTGGTTCCAGTTCCTGTGTTTCCAGGGGCTTTACACAAGTGGGGAAGGAAGCTTCCTCTAAGGCTTTACACCCCCCTTCCCCTTGTGCCTCCTCCCTGGGAACCGGTTGGTTGTCGGGGTTCTTCCCCTGTCATTGTTCTGGAGCACCAGACACTGGATTTGAGGAGGTCTGGGCCACCATGCTCATCTGAGGGTTCTGTTGAGCCCTCAGCATGCGGCCCAGATCCTGTGCCATGTTCTGGACCTGGCGCTCCAGTTGGGACACCCGCTCTGGCTGGTACGGGGTCCTCTGGTCTACCCTGGGTTGATCCCGGGAAGGGTAACTATCTCTTCTCGCATAATACCCCTGGTTAGGATAGTTTGAGTACCCCTCCACCCTTGGCCTCCCCTCTCCCGGATTGGGCTGTCTGGACTCAGGAAAGTGGGGAAAGAAAGAAGGTTTGTTTTGGGGGTTGAGGTTTGGCTGGTACCGTGGAAAGAAATTTGGTCCAGCATTTGGGGGATTACTGCCCTCCTGGGGAAAGTGAGGAGGGAAGTTTCCTGAGTTTCCAGCTGTCTGGTTGGATCCCCCCCCCTCTGGGCTGGGGGAGTCCACAAATAGCCCAGGATTGGTCTGTTGTCCTTGTAGCATGGGCTGATGTAGTCAGGGGACTTAGGGGTCCCATTTGTGGGGTTACCTCCCTGACTCCCTGTTTGGGATTGGCCCGAGGGCCTTCTGGGTCTGTGGTTGGTCGGATTCTGCGCAGGAAGGTTTTTAGGCCCCCCATCTCCAGATCTAAAATGGGGGCAACCTTCACCTCCGCCACCTTGGCAGCAGCAGGGGTGTTGGTTGGTTTGGGGCTTTTGCTAATATTTTTACTTTCTAGTGGCTTCTGCACTTCATAGATGCGCGTTGCTTTTCTCATGAAAGTCACTCACTAGCTGGGTCATAATATATTTAGGGAGAGCCTCAAAGAAGGTGTTCACAAATTCCTTACTGTCAGTGCGCACCCTTCTAGTGGTCTGCGCAAAGACGCGTTTCAATTCCTGGACAAATGCTTGTGGGGCCTGGTCTTCCCCACATTGTAGGTTTTAGGCTACCTTGCGGGCCTCTTGAGGGTTTCTATGAATAGAAAAATGTTTCAGGATGGCCGCCCTATAGGTGGACCATCTGGAATGGTTCTGATCCACCAGCTCCGCAAAGAAGCCGGAGTACTCAGGTGAAAATGTCCACTTTACCTACTGAATACAGCTTTGTCTATCCTTCAGGTGGAAAGTCTCCATCATCTGCTCAAACAATTCAAGGTGCTCCCAAACCGAATATTTGGCATTTTTGTGGTAGGCCCTAATAACTTGGGAACCTGTACAGAGATGGCCACCCATCCATTTCTGGGAGGCGCTGACCTATTAGTCCCATATTTCCCATTGTGTTGAAGTCTACCATTCCCGTGGCCCTTGGTTCATATAAGCCAGTGGACATGGGGGTGGCAGAGTCCATGGAATTGAAGGGATTAAAGTCCCTGATGCCAGGGTTCCAGAGGTTATGCTCAGGGGTTTCCCTCTCCCATCTAACCTCATCTCTTTCAGCCCCTGCTCCCTGATGACATGCAAGAATCTGACCCTTTTGCTCCTATATTAAGGCCTTACTGGTCTCTATGAGTTGTTCCTGCATGGCTATCTGTCTATGAAGCTGGTCATTTTTTTCACAGAGAGCCTCATTGTCTCTCTGTGCTTCCTGTCTGAATTGGGAGTATTGGGCCATTTTCTGCTGCAGGAGACTCACCTCCTGAGTTTGGTCCTTATTGGCCTGATTATTCTTTGCCAGAGCATCTTCCATCCTCCTGGTATCCTCTAACAGCTTTTCATATTCCATTTTGAGTTCACCCAGTCCCTGAAGGGTCAGGTGATTTTCTTCTAACTTGGTTTTTAAATGGCTGATTTCCTGGCCTAAGGCGTCCCTTTCCTGAGTTAGAGTGCCCCTCTGTGCAGCCAGGTCGTCCCTTTGTTTTCTAATGGCATATAATTTCTGGCGCTCCTCATCAAAATCTGTTTGAGGGTGTAGATCCTTCACTATTCATTTATTATTTTCCTCCTTTAGTTCATCAATCTGATTTTCCAGGGCAACCATCTGCCCTGTGCAGGCTCTATTATAATTTAATTGTTGCTCCAGCTATTGTTGGCTCTGTTGTAGAGAATCCAACCTTTCTTGAAACTCTTTTTGCAGTGTCAGTATTTTGGTATCTTGCTCTTCCTTCTCTTGCTGCAGGAGATCCAGGTCTTCCTTTACGTTTGTCAGGTACTGTCTGGGTTCTCTCTTTGATTCTTGGCTCTTTTGTAGCCTTTGCTCTGCACAGTCCAGATCAGTTTGGGGTTTCTCTAGGGATTGCACTTGCCTCTTTGCCAGATCTAGGCTTTTGGCATATTTTTCCTGTATTGCTCCAATGTGGAGGTACAGGTAAGCCGCTATTTTGGCAATTTTACATTGCTCTTCTTTTACTTTTGGGGCCATATACAATTCACTAAATGCCTTGTGTAATGGACCCTGGTCCTGCCATATATCTAATTCTGAGGCAGTGACTTGTTTTTTGATTTCCTGCAGCCAAACTTTCTCATCATGCTCTACCCATTCACCCCTGACAAACAATTTGTGCAGTGGGTGTTCCCTTGCAATACTGATTTCCACTAGGGTCGCCATTCCGAAAATATTAATTTCCTTCTGGCTTATCTCAGGGTTACTTTACTTTTGCAAAACAGGCCTAACTCCTTTGAGTATTTCTATTGAAGGGTGTTTTTACAGTGTAGCACAGTATGGTAGCCCAACAAGGTTCATGTACCCCGTCAGTTAGCACGCTGTGTTAGACTGTCACAAGTGGTACGTCTAATTCAGGATCTCGTGACGAGCCACCAAGCTGTAAGTGATTTCAATCCGGCACATACCCATGTCAACGCCTAGCATGTAGTGCACAACTGAAATCCTTATTTACTTTTGTCTAAAAGTTCTTTATTCTGAACGATATACCACTCATATCACTCCCTTCTCCTGGAGCCCCTTCCCCTGGTCACAATGAACCAGGAATCAGGCTGGTTTGCAAAGGTAAATATTTATTTATGTATTTAAAATTTAATAACAATATGTCTTAAGAGGTACACAACAATCACCAATGGGGTGAGGTAACACTGAATAATCTCTTTAATAAACAAGGAGTAAGTAGTGAGCAAAACAATTCAGCACAGAAATACTTTTGTGTGTGTTCACATCAGATAGCACTGTGGTTAGAGGTTCCCCCTGCACACCCAATAGGCAATAGGCAATGTAAAGAGATGGGAGGAGAGAGCAGGTATTCAGGAAAGGCAGAATTCAAACAGAATATCAATCCCACGTTCCCCCTTTCAAGCACAAGAGAAAACGGAATTGACTGTCAAGCTGTCAGAATGGTTATCTTTAGGATGGACTGGGCAAACACCAAATATGGTCAAAATCGCTGAAATTGTTATAAATTCTTATGGGAGCCCCTTTGGATAGTTGCACACAAACACAAGCAATGATTTAATCCGAAGAAAACATTTGCAATCTTAAAATTCAAGTCGAAAGCAATTAAAAGCTGTTTTACACGTGTAAAAATTTCCCAAAACAAAAATTTGCGGCAAACATTTCACTGCATGATATTCGCGATAACGGGAGAATCGCATTGATTTGGGTGCGATGGAAAGCTGTGGATGTTAACTACAAGCAGACATTGAAATTTTGTTTCTATCACAAAAACGGAGGGAGTTACAGACGTTGTAGTGAAGGTCGATTTTCGAGATAGGCAAAAGAATGGAAAACAGAAATGTGCTTTTAAAATTGACAAATGGGTTTCTTACACTAGAGGATGACTATGAACAAAATGAATACCCCACAGGGACACAGTCAATTGATCAGGGTGACTGCCTGCAAAGGAAACTCGCCTTCTTCAGATGAGAAAAGGATCAGCGCAAAGATAGTTTTAACAATACTAGTTCGGAGAAAAATAGGATGGTTTGTAGAGAGGTTTCAGAAAATGCAAAGATACTCCTAACAATACAGGTTCTGAATCCAAGATAGGATGGGTCTAAGATAGGGATAATACTATGCAAAGTACATATGCTAGTGACACAATTCTTCCTATTTATACTCACTAGATAAGTTTTTAAATGGGACTGTCGGTTCTGGTCAGGGGATTGGATCTGGTTTAGGAAAGACGGTTGCGCACATGAGTCTGGTCAGGGTCAGCAAGACGTTCTGGTCACAGCACGGCACAGGACTGGACAGGGTCAGCAAGGTGCTCTGGTCACAGCACGGCACTGCACTGTATCGGATCGGCCCTTCTTGATATTTCACTTCAGCAGGCAAGCAGTAACAGCACAGCCCGGCTGTATTATGATGCTTCCTCTTAGGCATGTGGGGTTCTGTTCTGGAATTTGAGGCCTAGCTGAGAATGGTTCAGCTATGCAATAGGCCCTTTGCTTTTGCCAAGTTTCTGGAGTCTGGAGCAAGGAAGATGTAGAGTTCAGCAGCAGGGTGCTCCGCCAGCATCAAGATAGAAAGTGAATCTGTCTGTCCTTATGAGTGGTGAGCTGTCTCTATTTATGCTATGAAATGACATCATAAAGGGGTGTGTGGGCCGGTTTAGCCTAAGTTTGCCCCTTTGAAACGTGATTGGGTCAGAGTCTACTCTCTGCCTTGATAGGAGGAGAGAAACGGAGTGTCATCTTTATGGTGCAATTTTATGAGGCTGAGAATCCACCTCTAGCCCCTGGAACACAAAATCTACTTTTGGCAAAATACATATTTCCAAATGTGCAAGGTCTATAAAAATCACATATACAGATTACATATTTTACATAGCAGCTATTCCTCAAAACCCCGTAGCTGTGGGATGTTGTCTCCACTTTTCACAGAATTGTGCCCTTTTCACTAGGAACACAATGTCCAATTTTAAAGCTATTTTCTACAAGTGTGCGTGTTTAACATGGGAATAAGTGTATAAAGTTTCACAATTCTAGCGGCAATACATTTTGCGTAAAATCACATTTCTTGCCATTGCTGTCCAGAACATGTCACACAGTTCCGGTGCCTGTTCTCACCCGTGCAGCCAGAAGTTACATTAACAACTCTTTTATTTTTATATTTTTCACAATTTTGACTAGTAAGTTAGCAGTCTTTTTTAAAATATGTTCTTTGTCCATGTTAAGCAACAAATGGTTGTTTGGCTCCACCCCTTGATCTCTCCCTGGAAACCCAGGAGCCATCGCCCATGTTTGTTCCTTGCAGAGGCCATTTACGACTGTCCTCACACTTCAAATGTCCTGAGCTGCAGCTTGTCATTGCTCCTTTTGCCTCTGTAGACCAGGATCTTTCCTACCCTGTAATTAACACTTCTCTGTGATTTCCTGCGGGTGGGAAAGACCTTCCTTCTGTGAGAAAAACCTGTTATTCAAGTTCTGCAGCTTCCGCCAGGTTTACATTAATTGTTAAATTCTGTGGCCGTTTCCTTAGCACAAAACAAACGTGTTGTATCAAATACAGCTAGAATTCTCATTCAAGATTTTAAACCATGGGATCAAACAATTACAATATGGGTTACTATCAGTAACAGGCCTCTTAGATTGCAAACATTTGATTTTCAGTTTATACATGCTAAAGTTTAATCAGGCAGGCCCCTGACAGCTGTCATCACAGTAGCCCTCTGCTGCACAGATATTTTTGACAGATCCACAGGCAGGCCACTTTTGCTGTGAAAATCTCTCTATGCTTTCAGCCTTTCAGGTCCTTGTAAGTTCACAATGATTTCATAATTAAGTGAATTGTAGCACCCAGTAAGAATTTTGAATTTTTTTTAAAGGTGTTTTGTACCGGCATTCTGAAGTTTCAGCAGCACAGAAAAAGAGATTTAAAGCAATCTTAGAGTTTCATTTAGCAAAGCAGTGCTTTTTCCTTCTGCACTCCACTTTCAATTGTTGCGGAGCCCAGTGACACATTTCAGTAGTGAGAGCTCTGTTCCACCACTGACAACATGCGTGGCAGATTGGGCAGCCATCTTTTTGCGCGTGGAAAAGCGCCATTTTCAGGGGTTTTGGTGCGCACAAGAGTTTTTGCGGCCATTTTGCTGTTTCTGGCACCATCATAACAGAGTGATGCAGCATAGCAGTGCAAAAGTGGGTCAATAAATCCCACATCATGTGTAAAAGATGCTGCAAATGGATAGTTAAGGGAGATGCCACAATTAAGAAATGAGAGATATTGCACTCCATCTGATAAATCATTAACACTAAAAAGGTCACCAAGAAAGTTTTCCATCCATCTCCTGTTTCCAGCTGCAGCCATACCACAGTCCTTTGAATGTAGGTTCACCTTTTACTGGAGATAAGTGTCCAACATGTACTGCAAATCCACTGGGATGATCATAACAATGCAGCTATAAGAAAACACAAAAATAAGCACATTACAAAAATAAAAGTGCACAGCACCATCAATTGAACTACCTCACAAAACACTCCAAACAACCACAAGTACTGCATTCCTCAAAGTACATTTAAAGTACAAGAAGTAAAATCAAACCACCTTCAAAAAAGACTTGCCACACAAACACAGCAAATGAAAAAATAATAAAGAGCACTATCTGATAGCAGTGCACTCTACTTCTATCACACACAACACTGCAAATAAACCTTCAAATATGTAAATAGTGATCAACATTTACTTTCACACCAGCAACACTCCTGCCATGTGCACAGCAAGAGTTCAAAAACCAAAAGGACAAAACTTCAGAAAATGGTGTCTTTTATACCTTCCAAAATGAATATGAAAAAAAGAGGACTATATACCAATAAAACCACTAACATTGCTGACAGATTGTCAGCACAACCTATCACTAAGCGCTACATAAATGCAAAAGTAACAACAACCAATAGCAAACAATGAAACTGACAGAAATCTATGTTCTACCCACCGCGGCGACACGGTTAAAGATCTTGGTTTGTACCTGTGGCTACACAAACATTTTCCTGCAAATGCAAAATCAAAATAAATTGGCCTTCAAACCTTCAAAGGAAATAAGTGAACAAATAAGTATCATCCACAGGATCAGATGATTATTGCAAAAAAGATGTATGTTTATAGACACAGCCACAAATATAGCCGCAGTTAATACACACAATGTGTGAATTGTCCTAATATAGCCGCGGCTACAGAGGAGTGCTGTGGATGTCTACTAGCGAATAGTAATGCATTGAATAATAACAACAGCACCATCAACCAATTAGAAACTACAACACACACACACATCATACATACCCCACTCATACAAACTAGATGACATTCAAAGTAGGAATAATTTTCCTGGAAACAGAGAAATACTGTAGATATAATCATGTCTGCAATGAATACTGTGTGGCTGATTCGAGACAGTTGGATGTTATTGTTGCTGGCATTTTGCGAGAAACTAAATATTACCATGGGCCTAGGTTTGTCAAATTTCACAATTCAATGCTTTGGAATGCGAGGAATACAGTGGTTTGAAATTCTTCCAAAATTGTTAAGTCTGAAAAGTACAGGGCACCCAGAAGTCCTACTCATTCATTGTGCAGGCAATGACTTGGGAAATATAAGAGAAGTGTCCCTTAGTTTAATGATGAAACAAGACATGGGAAAACTAATGGAACTATTTCCTCACACCATCTTCATCTTTTCAAATCTAACTCACAGCCAACAATGGAGATGGACCACCAGATTTAATGGTAAAATTGAGAAATCCCAGAGAAATGTTAATAAAGCAATTTCAGCATTCATGACAGACCATAACCCATTATGGATTTTGAACAACATACAGTTCTACATGGCCAATTACTATAGGCATGACGTAGTAAACCTAACCGATGAAGAAAATGCAGTATTCCTTCATAACATCAAAACAGTACTCCTGATGTGCTAAAGTTCTACACTCAGTGTGCCCCAAAACAGTCCTTTTAAGGACTACTTATCATATATAAATATCATATATAAATACACAAATACAAAAAAATAAGAACATTTTTTTATTATATTTGCGGCTACAGTTCATTGGGCCTCATTACACGGTTGGAGGTAGTCTTGCTGGTAAAACCGGCAAGGCTACCTCCAAACTGGCAAGACAATCTGGCACCTGTGAATGGGCAATTACCAGGGTATTCCGGCCCTGCCGGACCCGGTAATTGCCCTTTCGCGGGTGCCGGTAGATCCCTATTCCCATGTCAGCCCCATAGGGCTCAATTGGAATGGGGATGCCTCTAGCACTTGCATGGTTCATTACTGTGCCGGTGCTACAGGCTTGCTTTGCTCGCAGGTGCCTTTCATTCTGCCAGGCCATGCCTGGTGTAATGAAAGGCACCCGCGAGCACAACTCAGAGTTTGCCGGTCCGGTGACAATAGTACCGGTAAGCTTACCGGTACCATTGTATCCGGACCGGCAACCTCGTAATGAGGCCCATTGACTTTTATCATTGCCGTGGTTACAAAACGTTAGTTGAGAAGGGGACTGACTGTAACTTTTATACTACTATAGAACTCGAATAATCAGTACAGAAAAACAATGCTCATGTAATTATATAAAATAGCTGAAAAATAATAAATATATGTAACAATAAACTAGGTAGGCTAACATTCCAGCGCCACACAATATAAAACCATAACTGAAAATACACACCCTAACATACATTCTATTGTACATCTAAAACTGCACCGCAATTTCTTCTTTTCATATTAATTCCTTCTATTTCTCTCCAAAGTCTCACATGCTCAAAAGTCTGAAAACACATCCAAAATGGCCAGGGATTTTTCCAGACGAGACTATACCGAACCAAGAACTTTAAAAATAAATATAAAACACTGACAACCCAAACTATATAACCATGCATACCGAACTACACATACCCGTGGCTATCTGTTGTCTTTTGTAGCCTCGAATATAGCCGTGAATATCGTCAAAACAACAGAAAAAAAATACTTCCCAGCCCCCTTTGCCCTCACCAATTGCCCCCTTCAAATGTGCCAGCTCCCCCCACTGCCAAGACAGCCTTCTCACCTCCTCTGCCCTCTCCCTTTCACCCCAGAACACATGCTGCTTCTGTGATGCAGTTTGCATCGAGACGTTGGTTATTTGCAGCTATAGCCGAGGTTACGGAAAGCTTTGTTTGTTTATTTATTTTACATTTATAAAGCGCACAACTGCCCTGAGGCATCATGGCGCTGTTACAGCAAATTCACTTAGTACCAGATAAACAGGTACAACTCTCAGATACAGATTCAAATACATCTTAGACAGTATTCATGTTCCGCGGTTACAATGGAACAATAAAGTGGATGCAGACTATTTGAATAGTATGGTTTTCAGTGTCTTTCTGAAGGCTATGAGGGATGTTTCTTGCCTAAGTCTGGGTGGTAGTGAGTTGCACGATTTTGGTGCTAGCACTTCGAAACTGGCGCCACCTGCTTTGGCTCTGTTGTATGTGGGAATTGTGAGTTGATGAGAGTATAGATCGCGCTTGGGTCTGAGTGATTGAGCTAGCTGTATCTGTTCGGCAAGGTATGTAGGTGCTGTTTGGGATAGACATCGGTGCGTGATTGTGAGTGTCTTGAACAGAATACGTTCTTTGATGGGGAGCCAGTGAGCCTCTCGTCTGGCCTGAGAGATATGCTCTCTCCTGGGTATACTGAGAGCAGCTCTGAGAGCTGCAAACTTGGTCCCTACGCCCCCTCCAACTCCAAAATGTCTACCCTGATGACACTTGTATGTTTTCTGACCTACAAATAACTTTTTACTGCATTTCATTTTCCCATAATCTCGGCTATAGCCGCGAATATCTCTCGAATCGAGAGAAAACCAAGATGCCGGTCGTTTCATTTCTGAAAACCATGATCCTGCAATGCACCATGGTAGGTATAACAATAATTTTTAGGGGGACGGGGCACACACTTCTCCATCAAATTTTTAAATTACCACTGCACGGAATAACCCCAAACCACAAAAGGATTGCGAGTCAACGCTCCGTGCCCGCGTTGTTTTGGACCTGGTCCAAATCCATCCAGCCGTTTAGGCTGTGTGCTTTGGCATAAATTAACTTTTTTTGTCTACGGGAAAATGAATGGGAAGTAGGCCACACTGAAGGGGCCCCTGAGGGACCCTCGGATGTGGAAACAAGGTAGTCACCACACACGAATGGATACGCCAGACACAAGGTTCTGTTCCCAAAATCTAGGGTTTATTGCAATATAAAGTAGTCCCAGTTGGCTAAGTGGTCCCACGCCCCGCGACGTGTGTCTAACAGACCTCGGGGGACGCAAGAGAGCGTGAAATGTACATCAGTTACATATATGCAAACGGAGCATCTTACAATCAGTAATGACCCTTTTGACATTTGATGCCACCCCCAATTCATTTCCCTTTGAATTAGAGGCGATGATTGACCAGTGTGACGAATATGACACCTTAGACCACCATATTTAGTACCGGTTTGTAATCTTCAATTTTACAGACACCATTCTTTATTTGCGAGAACACAGCGTTACTGTTTTTCATGGGCAAGCTGCGTGTAGGAGACTGGCACATACCAGACCTCTCTATCTCTTAGTTTCGATTCTCGCTCTAGAGGTCAGCCCACTCTCCGGAGCCTCACTGGGCTCAGAAAGGGGGGCCGTAAAGAAGATCATAATTCAACTCTCTAAATGCTAGTTTCGTACATTGCTATTCTTTCAGGAGACTCGCTGGCATTCGTGTACTGATTAAATGCCTTGCTCCCTGTCTTCAAGGATATGTGAGGGAGGGAATCGGGCATTTCTGTCTGGCTCTCCAGTGTAATGTTTCAACATGTTTCTTAGCCTTGGACCATTGAAACAAAATAATATCTAAAGCAAAGCAGTTTTACATGAGGCAAAGTGGCAACGTTAGAGAGAGCAGAGAGAGAAAACAAAATGGCGATTCTGGTCATCTTAAAATGGCTTCACTCTAGTTGAACTAATAGCTATGTAATAACTAATGACTAATGAATATATATTCTTACACTGTAAATGAGGCGGTTGGTCTTCGGCCAACCAATTATCATTCATTTCCAGACCTTCAAGGCAGTGTTTGGTTTTTCTGGACTGACAAACCCTCCTCTTGGCCGTAAGCCAAACGTCTCATCCATACATTGCATCCTCCTCCGACCAAGTATTTGAATTAGATTCGGAATCTGATTCAAATTCGGACTCATGTACACTTGTCTCCTCGTTATTATTATCAATATCAATTGCCATGAATTCTTTAATGGTTTCAGATTCGTTACTATGGCGAGTGCTTGATTTAGTAATGTTTTTTCGTTTCATCATTTGTACACACTCTTCGCTAATTTCAGTACATATTATGGGGAGACAATGTATGCAACAACAACTTGTCACGAATATTCCTAGGATTGCTACTAGGATTGCAAATAGTTTCCATCCCCAGTTCCCAGAACCAGGACCTTATGTTCAATTCCCAACCGCCTTCAGGGGGGTGAAGATCAGAACTTAACACATGCAATTTTCTTATCGCCTCAAAAATCGTGGGGGAGGAGTCACTTACAAATACGCAACACGCTGATCCCACGATTTTGCAAACACCGGCGCGATCAACTAAGATTATATCAAGGGCCATTCTATTTTGTAGTGACATTAATCTAATTCCTTTTTCTTCAAGAGTCATATTATATAATATATCAGGGGTTCCATTTATTGTTTCTTCTAATATCCTAGACAGTCGTCTTCTGTTATAAGAGTTTATCGCCTGGCCCCAAAATAGTATGAATGATTTTGCTATGTCCCCTTCAATCAACCCGTCTTCAATATTAAGGCAAGGTCGTGACCTGGTCAATTTGGTTATGTCTGATGTTTTTAAAAGAAACACCCCAGGAAACAGAAATCCCAAATGACACATACCTCCCCAGTTCCTAGGTAACCAAGGATATGCTTTTTCTCCACATATGAAATACACAGGATCTCCCACATATATTGGTTCCACTTCTTTAGCAAGGAATGCTATATTCCTGCATCTGGTAAATGTTCCTACCTGGAAAGAACCCTTTTTCTTTAAACAGAATGGGACAGAATGAGGGTTATAATTCACTGTATATGAAGGGGGTTCCGCATCCTTATTTCCCTGTGGGTTCATGTAGAACGTGATCACAGAAGTTTTATAAGGTACAGACAATCTATCCTGTGGCATTATTGCTGGTGTAATTAATCGTCTTTTGTGGACCATGGAGCAACCCATCGGTTTCATAATCACTTCCTCGAATTCATTCATATTTGTTTTATCTAGTTGACCAGTTTCACTTTCGTTCCATTTCCCATAATATAGGGCACTCAGAGAAGCATAACATGCAGAGGTTAAGGGCAGGGGCTGTACATACCATCCTATTCCCTGACCACCATGCTTCGGCAGGTGGGCACAAACCCAACAATTATTTTTTCTTAGGATTGAGTGTATCATATTCATTATTAACAGCAATGTGTTGTTCCCATATCCTTCCCTATGTTTCTCTTCCATTGGGGACAAGGTAGAGGAAATCACATGGACTGGGCTCTCTGTTGTGGAAATGTTCATAATGGGCAAAAGTACTTCAAAAGGGTGCATTTCCTCTAGGTACCATAATACTGATATGGTCAACATTGGGGCTAATATACCCGTTATGCACATTACTATGGTTAGACCCAGCATACAATTCTTTTTACCATGTCCTTTTTCCGCCTTTCTATATACTACGTTTAATTCTCTATCAGCATTGGTGCAAGAGGGGGCATTTGCTGGTTCTGACATTTCTTCTCTTCCTTCTTCTTCTGCTGTGCTCGTCGTGAATATCTCTTGTTCATGTGCTTCTTAGGATGTTGAAAAAGTTCAATCAATGTCTACAATCTTTTTATGCCAGTTTTCTGTCTGCCTGGATTGCCTATTAAACTAGCGAGGCCTCCGTGTATTTTGCACATTGCTCTAGAATTTCAGAGCAGCTTCCTTTGTACCACGTGCACCCCGCTTGTTCACTCGGGTTCCTGACACATGGATTTAGCACTGAGGAGTTGCGTTTCGTGAGCTGTCTAATTTGCACAACTCTTACGCCACCCTCCTCTAGGCCTCCGGTTTCCACTTCATCTGAAAATAGGAAACAGAGGCAAGAAATTCACCAAGAGATGAAAAAATGTGATCACTCCTTCTTTCTGCTCCACAGGTTGTACCGATTTGCTCCCGGTACCATGTGATCAACAAATAGTGCGGGTGCACTTCCGGTCTCGAGTTTGGAGTCAGCCTGGGGCACAATGGCAGATGATGATGGGTGCCCAGGCGACAATGCAGGCTGTGACGCAACAGAAGATGGTGGGCGCCACAGAGGTATGCGCTTGATGTCGGCCAGCAGAGATGGAGAATCTGCTTGACAACGTTGAGGCACTCTTTGCTCTTCCGTTTTTATGGCAATCTCATCAGGCTTTGTTTCAGGATCCAGCAGTTTCTGTGGCAAGGGACTGGCAATGGCATTTTTCGTTTCTGGAACCACTGCTATCTCTTTCTGGTCTTTGTCCCGATCAGTTGATGTGTCGAATGGCGATGGGACTTTCTTGGCGTGCGTGGCATGAATCCACGCCTGCATCCATCCACGCATAATGCTGTCTGCGTGGTTAAAAGTACCTGGTAAGGCCCACGCCACCTGGGTGCTAGCGATGTTTTCCGCTCATAGTTTCTGATGAGCACCCAGGTTCCGGGCTCTAATGCATGTCCTGGGCCAGTATACCGCACCGGTAATGCCTCCTGCACCTGCTGATGAATCAAACACAGTTTTTTTGCTAACAGATTACAGTAAATGCTGAGTACAGGGTATTCTACCTCTCTCATTCTTTTAGGCTGAGGTGTGCACCACACATTCGCCTCTCTCCCCATTATAATTTCATTGGGGGAGAGCCCAGATCTGGCCTGCACTGACGTTCGCATACACAGTAACGCTATTGGTAATGCATCTACCCAGCTTAATTTGCTACCTGCACAGATCTTACTGATTTTGGACTTCAAAATTCCGTTATGCCGTTCAATAAGACCGGCCGAACTCGGATGTCTCGAACAATGGAATTTTTTATCAATCTGCAATCCTGCACAAATCTGCATTATCACTGCCCCTACAAAGTGCGGACCATTGTCCGACCATATGACACGGGGCAGACCAAAGCGAGAGAAATACTCTTTTAGCATTACCTTCGCCGTGCTCATGGCTGTGCAATCTTTCAAGGGATATGCTTCTACCCATTTGCTGAATGCACATATGATCACCAGAACGTATTTCAGATTTTGGCATCTCTCCATCTCTATGAAGTCAAAGTGAATCACTTCGAATGGCATAGAGGGAGGTCCAAAACTTCCTGTTGGAGTCACTGTTCCTTTTCCCACATTTTGCTGTAGGCACGTGATGCAGTTTTGCACCAGCCTCTCGGCATTCTTTTTTATGAGTGGATTTTCCCAGACCGTGGCTAAATGTTGGACTATTATCTTCGCACAGATGTGTGTGGGACTGTGAGCCATTGTGACCATTGCATTTAAATAAGCATTCGGCAACATCCAATTCCTATTTTTTTTGTCCACCCAGCAACCCTCCAAATCCAGTTCTGCAGAGCCCTTGGCCCATCTCTGCAATTCGTCAGCGGTAGCTTCCGCCTGCATTTCTTTAACAGTCACAATTCCATTTTCTATCATGCAGGGCACTTCCTCCGATTGTACCGTCAATATTTTTGTACTCAAATCAGTGGCAGTCTGTTTCACAATCTTGTCTGCAAATGCGTTTCCTTCTCCCACTTTACATGTCACCTTTTTATGCGCCTCGCATTTCACTATTGGCAGGTGCTTTGGACACGTAAGTGCAGACAGTAATCGCACAATCAGAGGGCCATGTTGAATTCTAGCCCCATGGGATGTTAAGAAACCTCTCTCGGCCCATAATCGGCCAAAGTTATGTACTACGCTAAAGGCGTACTGGCTATCAGTATAGATATTTACGCTCAAGTTCTCCAAAATTTCACAAGCTCTTGTTAAAGCAATTATCTCTGCTGCCTGGGTGGAGTTATAAGGAATTCTTTTACTCTCCTCAACACTTTTTAATGTCGTAACAGCATATGCGGCAGTTGATGTGCCGTTAGGTAGTTTAAAACGTCAGGTAGTTTAAAACAGGAGCCGTCACAAAACAGTTCCCCATCTGGTTCTTTTAGTGGTGTGTCACTCAAATCAATTCTCCCTTTTGTTTTCTTCCTCAGTAACCATTAGGCAATCATGGGGAGCAACTCAGTCCCACCACTATTTTCCCAGAGCATTGGCATTAATTCTGCTGGATTCAAAGCGCTACACCTCATAATTTGGATGTTGGGCGCGAACAATACAATTTCACATCTAGTCAATCTAGCAGAGGTGAGGTGTTGCGTCTGTGTTCTGAGTAGAACATCTATGGCATGTGGCACCATCAAAATTAAGGTGTGCCCCAAAACCATCCCTCCTGTTTGTTTCACTGACGCAGCAGCCGCTGCAACAGCTCGCAAACATCGTGGTAGTGCGTGCGCTACAGGGTCCAGCGCAGAAGAAAAATAGCCGCACGGCCTATTTCTTCCACCTTGTTCCTGTGTTAAGACAGACAACGCGCATCCTTCGTTCTCATGCACAAATAGCCTAAAAACCTTTTCATAATTCGGTGTGCCCAAAACTGGAGCAGAACTCAAAATGGTTTTTAGCAAATCAAATGCTTTCTGACATTCTTCATTCCACTGCAAAGGCATCACAGCATCCTTTTTTGTTAATTCCACCATTAGTTTCACAATTAAAGCGAAGTTCATAACCGATTGACGACAATAAGAAGCCATCCCTATTATCGCTCTCACACCTTTCTGTGTTGTTGGCATAGGCATACCAGAAATACTCTTTATTCTCTCTGGTGTTAATCTTCTCCCTTCCTTTGAGAGTAGGTAACCCAAATAAGCTACTTCTTTCTGACAGTACTGGAATTTCTTTAGGCTTGCTTTATGGCCATGCGTGGCTAGATGAGTCAATAATAGAACAGTACCTTTTTTACATATCACCTCTGTGTCAGCAGCGATTAGTAAATCATCAATGTATTGTAACAATACACAGTCTGCTGGTTATCGAACATGTCCAACTGCTCTTTCAACGCTCTACTGTATATGCTCAGACTTTTAGTATAGCCTTGTGGAATGTGTGTGAATGTGAATGATCGTCCTCCTAAAGTGAAGGCAAATGAATACCTGCTTTCTTTGTGTACTGGAATGCTGAAGAAAGCGTTTTTCAAATCAATAACACTAAAGTATTCTGCCGAAGCAGGGATCATTGTCAAAATCGTAGTGACATCTGGCACTAACGGGAATTGGGGATCTACTACTTTGTTCAGTGCACAGAGATCAATTATGAAACGGTACGGTACCTCATTACCCCCTTTCTTGTATACGGGAAGAATGCGGCTGTTACATACACTACCTGTAATCTCTTCAATCACTCCCAATTTCACCAAATCAGAAACAATACTTTTCAATCCCTTTTCTCCTTCTGCTGAAATTTTATACTGCGGAATACGTGGTAACGTTATTCCTTCTCTTAATGTAATTTTTACTGGTTCTATTTTCAAACATCCCACATCTTTGTCATTCACGGCCCAAATACAAGTTGGTACCTTACTCAATTCCCCTGTTAAAGGTTCTGTCATAAATTCAGAAGTTGGCATAGTCTGGGGAGAAATAGTCAAAAATACCCCATCTGGTGTACAATGAATAACTGCGCTTAGTTTTTTCAATAGATTCAATCCTAAAAGATTCTCCCCACAATGCTCTGTTAAAAGAAATTAACAATGTTCAGTAAAAGGCCCTATTGTCTCTGCCACTGATTTGGACTTGGGGTTTATTACTGGGGTACCTGCGAACCCTACTGAGTTATTCTGTCGCCCTGACAGAGGTATGTCTGGAACCAAGTGATGATCTATCGAGCATCTTTCCCGATTTTCATCTCTACGTAGGGTCCTTTCTGATTCACAGGAATTGACACTGGTTCCGACCCCTGTCCTGGGCTGTCCTATTGGGGTAACAACACATCATCCGAAGTGTAGCCTCCACTGTTATTATAATATGCACCTGTCTGGTTATCAAAAATGTTCCCCCCTCTCCCTCTATTTCTCGTTTGTGCAACCTGCTGATTTTGACTTTGCGTAATTTGATTCGAAGCCTGGCCTTGATTCTGTGCACCATTCCCATGATTATTTTGGTGCTGCTGCATATTATTTCTGTTGTGACCATTTGTTCCCATGTGCCCTCTGTGAGGCCTTCTCTGACTATATCCGCCTCTGTTTTGCAAATGCGGACAGTGTGCCCGCCAGTGTCCTTCCTCTCTGTAGTATGCACATTGATTTCATCTCAAAGGCCCTCCATGCATATTCGAATTTCCCCTACTCTGTGCATTTCCCCTTCCCCTGTGGTGTCCTGCTATCTGCTGGAGTACCACCCCTACTATCGTCCACAGAGCTTCTATTCTTATTTGCAAAGGATACTCATTACATATCTCATTTATCTCCCCTACCGAAGTCCTAGGGCTTGACATCCATCTCATCGTTTCCGGCACACACACCTGCAATCTTTGTCTATCACCTATCTGTCCGGGTGGCAGCAAGCATTTCTGCATATACAGTATTGACGCTCTCTTCCTGCCCCTCTCAATATTCCTTCTCCTATTCCCCGGTGTGGCGAGTACTTCAGAATACTCTTCATCCAATTCATTCTTTATTTCAAACAGTCGCTTCACATGCTCTTCTATTTCTTCATCTCTCTCTCTACAACGGGCTAATGCATTCAAATCCAACAATCGTTGCGGTGGTAACTTCCCAATTAACTTTTTCCATTGTCCCGACAAATATTCCCCCATGCATTCCAACAATACCTGTCTTTCGTTGTTCCTTCTGAAGTCATATAAGGATGCTAGCGTGGATGCCTCATCATTATCGTTTATATACATCTCCGCCTGTTCTTGCAGCTCACGCTTTCTCTCCTTACTGATCGTGCTGCGAGTTACTCTCGTATATTCATTTTGCTCAATTTCACTCAGTCTGCTGGGGCTGTGGTAATTGCGAAACACTCGGGGCTGGCTGGCTAGTGGGCAGTGCAGTGTCTGATGTAGCCTGTGGCTGTGCTGGGATTGGGAGGGGCTGAGCAACGGGAGGGGGTTGAGCGGCAGCTACTGCCATAGACTTTTTAGTTACACTCCTTGGGCCCTGTTTTGTTTCAGTTAAGATTCTGTTTATTAATTTGTCCGATGAGTGTATCTCTCTTTGTGGATATATTTTTTCTATGTTTAATTCATTGCGCCGTCTTGTCTTTCTCAAGCTATTATTCCACTCCTCCTCCTCCTTTTCCTCAGCTTTCTCCGTCTTTGACTTATGCCTGCGCGCATGTTTCTCTCTACTTCTAAATCGGAGCATTGCTTCCCTCCTACAGTCCATAAGGATATAAAGTGCCCCAGGGCGTGCTCTCTTACTTATCAACACCTTTTCCAGGTTATCTATACGTTCCATCTCAAAACTCCCATCCCTCGGCCACTGAAGATTTTCATGTTTTCTGGTTTGCTTATGCCAAGTTTCATAAAACATTATCGCTCCCACACCATACTTTATGTACATATCATAAGCCTGGGTTCCTCCCGGAAGAGCTTCCTGGCCAGTTTCCAAAGATTGTTCACCGCAGCGGAAAAATCCCGCTAAGGTGGACAATACCCCAGGCATGTTTTAACCTTCTCCTTGGCTAATCAAACTTACTCTGGGTGTTTTATTTTGCAAAATCACCTCTCAACCAATATCAGGATCACTTACGAATCGGGGCACGACTCACCTGATTAGTCAATTTGTCTTTTCAAGACACAATTCGTCCGTATACTGACGCAACCAATGACGTTGTGTCTGCGTATCTCGGCTCTGCCTCGTTTCAGGACCCTCGCCTCCTTGTTCACTGGCCAGGGGCGTCGATCAGGGATCAGCTGTGTGCAGATCTGCAGCAAGGAATCTCATCACTTACACAGGGCGCCCCGAACACCTCTTGATCCCGGTTCGATCGCTCCCGTCCTCGCCGTTCTTACCGCCTTCCTGATTTTTCAATGTACACGATGGAACAAGTGGGGGAGGGTCCCTGTTCGGGCGCCATCTTGAAGTGCCATTGAGGTACCCTCGGATGTGGAAACAAGGCACAGTGACCACAAACAAATGGATACGCCAGACACGAGGTTCTGTTCCCAAAATCTAGGGTTTATTGCAATATAAAGTAGTCCCAGTTGGCCAAGTGGTCCCATGCCCCGCGACGTGTGTCTAACAGACCTCGGGTGACGCAAGAGAGCGTGAAACGTACATCAGTTACATATATACAAACGGAGCATCTTACAATCAGTAATGACACATTTCATGCTGCCCCCAATTCATTTCCCTTTGAATAAGAGGCGATGATTGACCAGTGTGACAAATATGACACCTTAGACCACCATATTTAGTACCGGTTTGCAATCTTCAATTTTACAGACACCATTCTTTATTTGCGAGAACACAGCGTTACTGTTTTTCATGGGCAAGCTGCGCGTAGGAGACTGGCACATACCAGACCTCTCTATCTCTTAGTTTTGATTCTCGCTCTAGAGGTCAGCCCACTCTCCGGGGCCTCACTGGGCTCAGAAAGGGGGGCCGTAAAGAAGATCATAATTCAACTCTTTAAATGCTAGTTTCGTACGTTGCTATTCTTTCAGGAGACTCGCTGGCATTCGTGTACTGATTAAATGCCTTGCTCCCTGTCTTCAAGGATATGTGAGGGAGGGAATCGGGCATTTCTGTCTGGCTCTCCAGTGTAATGTTTCAACATGTTTCTTAGCCTTGGACCATTGAAACGAAATAATATCTACAGCAAAGCAGTTTTACATGAGGCAAAGTGGCAACGTTAGAGGGAGCAGAGAGAGAAAACAAAATGGCTATTCTGGTCATCTTAAAATGACTTCACTCTAGTTGAACTAATAGCTACATAATAACTAATGACTAATGAATATGTATTCTTACACTGTAAATGAGGCGGTTGGTCGTCGGCCAACCAATTATCATTCGTTTCCGGACCCTCAAGGGGTGTTTGGTTTTTCTGGACTAACAACACTTTTGGAGAAAAAAAAAGAAATTTGACACTTTATAACTTTTTCATTTTCTAACAAATCTTTACGAAACTTTGCAGTCTGGGGTGGGGCACATACTTTTAATCACTTTCGTAATTCTGGCCAAATCCATTACTCGTATCTAAGGTTATTAAGAATAGAATTGTGAGGGGTTCCTATGCGTCTCCAACTCACCTTAACTAGTGGGCGGCTATCGCCGTCCTATAAAATATATATATATATATATATATATATATATATATATATATATATATATATATATATATATATATATATATATATGTGGAAGTTGCGGAGTATTACAGTGTGTTTTTCGAAACTCGAAAATGGGCGTCGACACAGGGCGTGCCAGTAATACTATCCCTAGTGTGACGTCCACTGTACCCATGATCCCTCACGCGTCTAGGACCCTCAGATTGTGTTTTTTCTTTGTGACATGAGGTAGCATGAGGAGTAGCGTGAATACAGATAATCCAAGCAGATAGATAGAAGATAAGACTACAAGCATCCATGCGCCTTTTCTCAGAGGTGAGGAAGGGTGGGTCGCATGTGAATCTAAGCAGATACAAGCATCAGAAATACGATTACGGTGAGTAATGTATCTCTTCTGAGGCTTGTGGAATCTGCTTAGATCACATGCTGTGCATAGATTAGCGAGCAGTGTTAGAAGAAGGAAGTGGGATATGAGGAGGCTCATGAGCAAATAAATGTCTTAGAACCGCTTGTCCCACTTGAGTATCTGTCTTGGAATGGGTGTCAATGCAGTAGTGCTGAGTAAAAGTGTGAATAGAGCTCCAAGTAGTTGCTTTGCAAATGGTGTCTAGGGGTACATTTGCAATGAAAGCCAGAGAGTCCCCGATGCCTCTTGTAGAGTGGGCTCTTGGCGTGAAAGGCAGAGTTTTCTCAGAAAGGGAGTAACACAGCTGGATACAGTTAACAATCCACTTAGAGATGGTACCTTTAGAGCCGCAATACCCCTCTCTGCCTGTAGCTACGGAGACAAACAGCTGGTCTGTTTTCCTTAGCGGTCTGGTTTTGTTTACATAGTAGAGGGCCGCCCTACGCACATCTAGGGTGTGTACTTTCACCTCAGCCGAGCTTTGTGGGTTTTGGAAGAAAGCCGGAAGCTCGATGGACTGGTTCACGTGGAATTTAGAAATAAACTTAGGTGAGAACCTAGGGTGTGTACGCAAAACCAGTTTATCCTTGTGGACTGTAAAGAAAGGATCCCGGACTGACAGAGCCTGAATTTCACTAACCCTTCTTATGGATGTAATAGCTACTAAGAAGGCTGTCTTATAAGTCAGGTGTTTGAGACTGCTTTTATGCATGGGTTCGAATGGGGGGCCCATGAGTTTAGATAGCACCACATTAAGGTCCCACCCTGGTGGTGGGTTTGAAATAGGAGGGTGAAGTCTCTTTACTCCTTCCATGAAGGCTGTAACCACTGGAACTTTCCACCACGACACCTTTTTATGGGAGGTGGTGTATGCTGACAGAGCTGCCAGATGCACCTTCAGTGACTTAAAAACCAGTCCTGCATCCAGCAGGTGGAGCATGTATGTAACAATAGTTGAAGGAGTGCAATCAACTGGGTTGATTTGTCTATTCTGGCAACAGATAACCAATCTCTTCCACTTGTCAAAGTAGCAGTGCCTCGTGTTAGGCTTCCTAGATTCTTTTAGGATGTCCATACATCTTTGAGGTGAATTGAGATGTCCAAACTCTATGACCTCAGGAGCCATGCTGCTAGGTTCATTGAGTTGGGTAGAGGATGTACTGTTTAACCTTGATGCTGGGACAGTAGGTTGTACCAGCCCGGGAGTTTGATGGGTTCGCACATCGCTAATCTGCGTAAGTGTGGGACCCACGGTTGTCTCGCCTACATGGGAGCAACTAGGACGAGCATCATCGATTCCCTGTTTATCTTGTTCACCACCTTCCTGATGAGAGGAGTTGGTAGAAAAGCGTATGCAAACATCCCTGACCAGTTCATCCACAGGACGTTCCCCTGGGAGTCTGGTTGTGGGAATCTGGACGCGAATCTTGGGCATTGTCTGTTTTCGCTTGTGGTGAATAGGTCTATGGTGGGGGAACCCCACTGAGAGAAGAGATCTTCTACGATTTCTCTGTGTAGACACCATTTGTGCTCCTTTGGGAGGGGATCTCTGCTTAGTGCATCTGCTAGAGAATTGAGATCCCCTGGAACATGTTGCGATGACAGGAAGATGTTCCGTTTGAGTGCCCATATCCAAATTCTCTGGGCAAGTGTGGACAGATTTGGCGAACAAGTCCCTCCCTGCTTGTTTATGTAAAACATGGCTGTAGTGCTGTCCATCCGGATCTGCACTGACAGATTCAGCAGGTAGGGCTCGAACGCTTGAAGCACTCTGAATACTGCCAGAAGCTCTAGCAGGTTGATGTGATTCTTGGCCACTGAGTGAGACCAGGGACCTAGACCTGTGTGGTGGAGGAGGTGAGCTCCCCACCCTGTCAGGCATGCATTGGTTGTGACTACAGCCTGTATCTCGGGATCGTAAAAGGGTTTCCCCTTGGACAGATTTTCTCTTGTCCACCAGTGAAGGCTTTGTACCAGTGTTGGCGAAACGACCACTAGATCGTCCCACTGACCACTTGCCTGAGACCACTGTTTCGCCAACCATTCCTGCATGGGATGCATGCGTCGGCGCGCATCGGGGACCAGGTGAATACATGACGTCATCATGCCTAGCAAACGCATTGCTTTGCGTACCGTTATCAGACGACCGGCCTGATATTGAGGAATTTGCAGTAGTATATTCCGAATTCTCTCCTCTGATGGAAAGGTCAACCCCTCTTGTGTGTCTAGGATAGCCCCTACGAACTGTTTGGAGGTGCTTGGCACCAGACTTGACTTTTTCTTGTTTATTGAGAAACCCAATTCGAAGAGGAGGTCGATTGTTCTTTGAATTTTTGTTCTGCAAATCGCTGGGGTTTCCCCCGTGATGAGCCAGTCGTCCAGGTAAGGGTACACCGGGATTGCCTCCCTGCGTAGGTGTGCTGCCGCCACCGCCAGTACCTTGGTGAATATCCTTGGAGCCGAGGCTATCCCGAAGGGCAGTACTTTGAACTGGTAGTGCCGACTGTCCACCTTGAACCGCAAGTACTTTCTGTGCGCTGGGAACATGGAAATATGAAAATAGGCATCTTTCATGTCCAATGTTGCCATGTAGTCCCCCTTTTTTAGGAGGGGGATTACCTCTCGGAGAGTTGTCATGCGAAACTTTTGGGGCTTGACATATTTGTTTGCAGGCCGTAAGTCTAATACTGGGCACATTGTTAAATCTTTCTTTGGTACAAGGAAGTAAGTTGAATAAATACCCTTGTTTACCTGGTGTCCCGGGACGAGTTCGATCGTGTCCTTAGCTAGCAGATTGACGATCTCCTCGAGGAGGATTCTTTGGTGGTCCAAATAATGTGTTCTTTGTCGTGGAGGGTGGTTTCGGGGACGCTCTAACAGTTCTATGCAGTATCCTGAGGACACTGTGGACAGCACCCATCTGTCTGATGTGATCCCTTCCCAAGCTTGGGTGAAGTTGGAAATGCGTCCTCCTACTGGGGATGCATGAGAAGGGACCCTGAGTGGAGCGTCACTGTTTTGGTGGAGGCGTGCCGCCGCCTCTACTGGGGCTGCCTCTACCTTTACCCCGCCCTCTCTTATTCCCCCTGATATAACCTTGGGTAGACTGTTGGTTATTGTTCCACTGCGTACCCTGGCCCTGGGAATAGCTTGACCCTCTTTGGGAATTGTGTCCGCGTGTGCGGCAAAAATTGCCATTACCCCTTTGATTTGGGGGCTTAGTGGTTAGTTGACCTAGGGACTTGAGTGTTTCATACTCGTCCTTGACATTTTTCAGCGCATCCTCGACCGCCTTACCGAACAATAGATCTGGCTCCACCGGTTTGTCTAACAATGATGCTTGGGTTTCGGCCTTGAATCCAGACTGCGGTAACCAAGCATGTCTCTTGATAACAGTACCCTCTGCTATCAATCTACCGGCGTTATCTGCGGCATCAAAGGTTGACTTTAAAATGCAACCGGATACAGCTCTTCCTTCTGCTGAGACTCGTGCCAATTGGCTCTTTAGGAGTTCTGGGGCGGAATCTATGAGTGCCGCGACTTCCTCCCATTGGTGGCAGTTATAACTCACCAGCAGGGTGGTGGAGTTGGCGATTCTTGCTTGGTAGGCGGAAGTGGAGGCAACCTTTCTGCCGAACCCATGCATTTTCTTGCTCTCCTTGTCGGGAGGAGCTTCTGATGATGACAAGGGTGTTCATGCCCTCTTGCGGGTGTTTGTTACGACTAGGGAGTCCGGTTTCAGATGCCCTCTTATATACAGTGGGTCTGATTGGGCTGCCCTGAAAAGCTTCTCAATCCTGGGGTTGACTGCCCTGGTGAGGTTGGGGTTTACCAGTGAAGGGTCTATTCTTCTTTGGATCGACCTAAGGATAGGGATGGCCTGCGCAACAGGTCTCCTTTCTCCCACCAACTCTTCGGCAAAATCTCTTTCCTCTTGAGCACCCTGGGTGTCAATGTGGAAGTGGTTTGCTGCTCGAGATAGGACTTCATTTAGGAGGGGCTGGTTGTCGACAGGGAGTCGGTAACCGGTGGTTCCTTATCTACTGGGGAATCTACCCTGTATGTTTCTTGGTCGTCCTCTTCCTCCTCTTGTTCCTCATCGTCCCCATAGTAGCCTGTCCCAGTCTGTTCTTCCAACATGCCCAAATCTGTATCCTCACAAAGGGAAGGATCTTCTTCTTGAGAATAAGGGTGAATGTGGAAGGGATCTGAAGACCGTGTTGTTTCGAACCGGGACTTTTTACTTGGAGGGATTGGATCTTTGGAGCCTGAGGGTGCTAACCCGTCGGGGTTATAATTGAGAAAATGTTCAGGATTTTTGGCATAGAAATCTGCGAATGATGACATTCTTGACATGACTCTATCTATGTCCTCAGTAGACCACTCTCTTGAATTGGGAACGATTCTGCCTGGGGGGAGTTTCCCTGTCTTATCTATAATAGAGATGTGAGACCTGTCTGTCTGTTTGAGTGGAGTGAAATGTTTCTGCGGTGTGGAAGTAGGTTGAGACTGCTTCCTCTGTTGTTTTCCCCCTCCCCGTGACTGGAAGAGTGTTTACCCTGCTTCTTTGGGCCTTCAGAGCTTTTCGACGCCTGGCGTCGAGCTTCGGTAGTGGTGGTACTATCCTTCGACCGTGTAGGTTGGGATTCGGGAATAGGCGTTACTTGGGCTGTTGACACCGACTCCTGGAGTGCGGTCTGGGGATAGAGGTCGGCTTCGTCTTCCGACGATCGAACCTAGGTTACCTTGGGGAGCGAGGCACTCTTGGCAATAGTGGATGATTGCCTGGAGTCATGCGGCGATCTAGATCGAGAACGCCCAGAGGACGCCGATTCGGACCGTTCCCTATGTGCCTCTTTCCGAGAGCTCGACGTGCGCGTCGAGTCTCGGTGGGACTTCGTGTGTTTGGAAGTGCTGTGGGTTGCGCTTATGTCACCGGGGGTCTTCCCCATAGCCACCCTGCCGGACGACCTTCTGAGGTCAGGGACCTGCGCCTGGCTGTCTTTCAACGCCGTGTTGCCCTCGCCGCCCGAAAGTACGGCGCTGCTGCTGTCGCTGAAGGCACCCTCCGCGGCCATGGCCTCTTGACGCCTGGCGTGGTGGGCCCAACGCTTGGTGGAACAGTCTTTTAGTGTTTTAGGTTTGAACCTACTACACGCTCTGCAATTTGCCTCGGGATGATCCCTTGGCAAGCTGAGATTGCACGTGGCGTGTCTGTCAACCCAAGGATACTTGCGGTTGCACTTTGGGCAAAATTGGAAAGGGGTACCCTCCATACGCACCTTGAGGCAGCGGGCTGGTAAGTGTAGGAATATATAAGAATGTATATAAGAGTGTAGAGTATGTCCACCCCCCACTCTCCCTACTTGGAGGGCCGAGGCCAGAGGCCTTCCGAGGCCAGGGGCCTTCCTAGGCCCACTCTGTCGCAAAGCTCTCGACGGTCGCTTCCTTCTCCGGTTCGGCGTCGAGTGTCGAATTTCGGTGACTCGATGTTAGGGTGGAGAAAAATGGGAAACATAACAATATGGCTAATGCCAGGGAACTCCGCTGAATGCTTCCGACCAGTATGGCGGAAAAAAAGAATCTGAGGATCCTAGATGCGTGAGGGATCATGGGTACAGTGGACGTCACACTAGGGATAGTATTACTGGCACGCCATGTGTCGACGCCCATTTTCGAGTTTCGAAAAACACACTGTAATACTCTGCAACTTCCACTAGATGTCGGCCTATGCACAGCATGTGATCTAAGCAGATTCCACAAGCCTCAGAAATATATATATATATATATATATATATATATATATATATATATATATATATATACATATATATATATATATATTTCACAGTAGTGGCTGTGTAGTTATGGTTAAGTTGCTGTTTCCATAGGAAGAGCACTTTTTGGGCGGCTTATAACTTCGCTCCCCCTGGACGAATCCTCACCAAACCTTGCAAAAGAAGCATATGACCCACTCCGAATCGTCTTGCAAAGTTTGGTGATGTTTGGTCAAGGGGGGGAAAAGTTATGGGGGGGGCCCAAAACCTCTTTTTTTCCCATAGACTGAATGGAGGAAAAACTTTGCTTACGCCTACAGCCCAAACCGCTTGACGGATTTTCACCAAATTTGCGGCAGGAGCTTGGTCCCAAAAGCGTGCTTTTGTACATTTGGTGACAATCCGTCATGTAGTATTCTTTAAAACGACCAAAAAGCATGTCTCACAAAATTAGTGATATCTATGTCTGCTCCGCGGTCACACTTCCCTGTTCGCTCCGCGGACAAGATACCGATTGGCTAATGGGCTTGTGTCATGTCCAGGGACATGTGACGCGTTCACCCATTGGACGGTGAAGAGTGTGAAGTGCGTCAGATTGTTCCGATGCGCCCGCCATCTTTCATCCGTGTTTTGGTGTCTGCGGACATCGCCGCTAAAACATATAAAAAAACACAACATTGCCCTTGTTAAACTTACCAAATACTGTCTTGGAAGGTGAGGGTTGATGAGGCTGCGATGGGATGTGGCAGCAGGAAGAAAACAGTGGTGTTTTTTTGTCACGAAAGTCATACGATACATTTGAAGTTGTTGCTTAATATAATGTCCGTAAAGTACAGGCGAATAATTAATGTGTTCCAATGTATTTCAAATAATATTGCAGTCAGACTGGCACCCTAGAGTTTGAAATCTGAGGCAGCCACCTGCAGTGTTTGATGGAAACAGCGGGTCTGCAAGTGTATGGGAGTACCAGTTCTCATGAGTGCGTTGAGCCATGATATTTGTGATGTCATCTTTCATTTCCTGAGTGTTAGTCTTAGCAGTGCACAATGGTGGCGCGAGTTATGGTTGCTTACCTTACCACAACTGGTGAATTTCAAGGGTTTTACTTGGAACCATAACGTCCCGTTAACAAAGTTTTTTTAGTGAATTTCATAGGTTTTTAGTAGCGCAACTTAACCATAACGTCCCTTTAACAAAGTTTTTTTACTGAATATATATATATATATATGATACTTTACTCACCATAATCGTATTTCTGATGCTTGTACCTGCTTAGATTCACATGCTGTGCATAGGCCGACATCTAGTGGAAGCTGCGGAGTATTACAGTTTGTTTTTCGAAATTCGAAAAGGGGCGTCGAACTAGGGCGTGCCAGTAATACTATCCCTAGTGTGACATCCACTGTACCCATGATCCCTCACTTGTGTAGGACCCTCAGATTGTATTTTTTCTGACATGAGGTAGCATGAGGAGTAGCGTGAGTACAGAGTATCCAAGCAGATAGATAGATAAGACTACAAGCATCCATGCGCCTTCTCTTAGAGGGGAGGAAGGGCGGGCGCATGTGAATCTAAGCAGATACAAGCATTAGAAATACGATTACGGTGAGTAATGTATCCCTTCTGAGGCTGGTGGAATCTGCTTAGATCACATGGTGTGCATAGATTAGCGAGCAGTCTTAGAAGAAGGAGGTGGGATGTGAGAAGGATCATGAGCGAACAAATGTTTTAGAACCGCTTGTCCCACTTAAGTATCTTTCTTGGAATGAGTGTTAATGCAGTAGCGCTGAGTAAAAGTGTGAATAGAGCTCAATGTAGCTGCTTTGCAAATGGTGTCAAGTGGTACATTTGCAATGAAAGCCAGAGTGACCCCAGGACCTCTTGCAGAGTGGGCCCTTGGAGTAAAAGGCAGTGTCTTTTCTGAAAGGGAGTAGCACAGCTGGATACATTTGACTATCCATTTAGAGATGGCACCTTTAGAGACGCAATCTCCTTCTCTGCCTGTAGCTACGGAGAAGAACAGTTGATCTGTCTTTCTTAGCGTTCTGGTCTTGTCTATGTAGTAGAGGACCGCTCTTCTCACATCTAATGTGTGTAGCTTTACCTCAGCAGAGCTTTTGGGTTCTTGGAAAAAAGCCTGTAGCTCAATGGACTGGTTAACATGGAATTTGGAAATAAACTTAGGTGAGAACCTAGGGTGAGTTCGTAGAACCAGTTTATCCTTATGTATAGTAAAGAAAGGATCCTGCACTGACAGAGCCTGAATTTCACTGACCCTTCTTATGGATGTTATGGCTACTAAGAAGGCAGTCTTATAAGTCAGGTGTTTGAGACTAGCATTATGCATGGGTTCGAAGGGGGGCCCCATGAGTTTAGCAAGCACCACATTAAAGTCCCATCCTGGTGATGGGTTAGAAATTGGAGGGTGGAGTCTCTTCACTCCTTCCATAAAGGCTTTAAAAACTGGCACTTTCCACTATGACACCTTGTTATGGGAGGTGGTGTAGGCTGACAGCGCCACCAGGTGTACCTTGAGAGAATTAAATACCAACCCTGCGTCCAGCTGGTGGAGCATGTAGGTGACAATATTGTAAGGAGTGCAATCAATTAGGTTGACTTGTTTATTCTGGCACCAAATAACAAATCTTTTCCACTTATCAAAGTAACAGTGCCTTGTGTTAGGTTTTCTTGATTCTTTTAAGATATCCATACATCTCTGTGGTAAATTGAGATGGCCAAACTCTGTGACTTCAGGAGCCATGCTGCCAAGTTCATCGAGTTGGGTTGAGGATGCACTGTTTGTCCTTCGTGCTGGGAGAGTAGGTTGTACCAGCACGGGAGTCTGATGGGTTCGCACACCGCCAGTTTGCGCAGGTGTGGGAACCACGGTTGTCTCACCCACATAGGAGCAACTAGGATGAGTGTCATGGATTCCCTGTGTATCTTGTTGACCACCTTCCTCATCAGAGGGGTTGGTGGAAAAGCGTAGGCAAACATCCCTGACCAGTTCATCCATGGAGCGTTCCCCTTGGAGCATGGCTGGGGGAACCTGGATGTGAATTCTGGGCATTGTCTGTTTTTGCTTGTGGCGAATAGGTCTATAGTGGGGAAACCCCACTGAGACAAGAGATCTTCTAAGACTTCTTTGTGTAGCCGCCATTCATGTTCTTCTTGGAGGGGATCTCTGCTCAAAGCGTCCGCTAGTGAATTGAGATCCCCTGGAACATGTTGAAACAACAGGTAAATGTTCCGTCTGAGTGCCCATATCCAAATTTTCTGGGCAAGCCTGGACAGATTTGGCGAACCAGTGCCCCCTTGTTTGTTTATGTAAAACATAGCCGTCGTGCTGTCTGTTAGGTTCTGCACTGACAGGTTGGAGAGGTGGGGTTCGAACGCCTGAAGCGCTCTGAAGACTGCCAGAGGTTCTAGCAGGTTGATGTGATTCTGAGCCACTGTGTGAGACCAGAGACCCTGAGCTGTGTGGTAAAGGAGGTGTGCTCCCCACCCTGACAGGGACGCGTCAGTTGTGACTACGGCCTATATTTCTGGATCATAAAAGGGTTTCCCCTTTGAAAGATTTTCCCTTGTCCACCAGCGAAGACTCTGAACCAGTGTTGGCGAAATGACCACTAGATCGTCCCACTCACCACTTGCCTGAGCCCACTGTTTCGCCAACCATTCCTGCATGGGACCCATGTGCAGGCGCACGTGGGGAACCAGGTAAATGCATGATGCCATCATGCCTAGTAAACACATCGCTCTGCGCTCCCTTATCTGGCGACCGGACTGATATTGAGGAATTTGCAGTAATAGATTCCGAATTCTTTCCTCTGATGGAAAGGCCAACCCCTCTTTGGTGTCTAGGACAGCTCCTAAGAACTGTTTGCAGGTGCTTGGCACCAGGCTTGATTTTATCTCTTTTATTGAGAAGCCCAATTGAAAGAGGAGGTTGATTGTTCTTTGAATATTGCATCTGCAAATTACGGGGATTTCCCCTGTGATGAGCCAGTCGTCCAGGTAAGGGTATACTGGGATTGCCCCCCTGCATAGGTGCGCCGCCCCACCGCCAGTACTTTGGTGAATACCCTTGGAGCCGAGGCTATACCAAAGGGCAGCACTTTGAACTGGTAGTGCTGGCTGTCTACCTTGAAACGCAAGAATCTTCTGTGCGCTGGGAACATGGAAATATGAAAATAGGCATCTTTCATATCCAATGTTGCCATGCAATCTCCTCTTCTTAGTAGGGGGATTACTTCCTTGAGTGTAGTCATGCGAAATTTTTGAGGCTTGACATACTTGTTTGCAGGGCGTAAGTCTAATACTGGGCGCATCGTTAGATCTTTTTTTGGCACAAGGAAGTAAGTTGAATAAATACCCTTGTTTACCTGGTTGCCCGGGACGAGTTCTATCGCGTCTTTTTTTTTTTTTTTTTTATTCAAATTTGTTGAGCGCACAACAGCCCAGAAGCATCGTGGCGCTTGTTACAGACATCTTAGTTGCAAAGGAAACCGTAGTTACAATCAATACATAAATTACAGAGGAAATATATACAATAGCAAGGCAGTATATTTACATGGCTTCCTGAAATTTGCTAGTTATTTAGCAAGGAACGAGGTTTTCAGTTTCCTGCGAAAGATGGGAAGTGAGTTTTCCGTTCGGATGTCTGAAGGGAGAGCGTTCCAGGTCTGTGCTGCAATGTAGGGAAAACCTAGACCTCCGGCTTTGGCTTTTTTGATGCGTGGGGTGCAGAGTAGGTTAGCGTATTGCGTCCTGGTGGGACGTGTGGAGGAAGGTTTGAGGATGGTATCTGAAAGATAGGACGGGGCGGAGAAGGAGAGGCATTTGTGAGTGAGGGTGAGGATTTTGAGGGTGATCCGTTCTTTGACTGGGAGCCATTGGGCTGAGAGCCTGGCCTGGGTGATATGCTCTCTTCTTGGAATACTAAGAGCGGCCCGGAGAGCGTTGTTCTGTGTGATTTGTAGTCTATGTATGTTTTTGGCTGATGTGCCTGCTAGGAGAGCATTGCAGTAGTCCAATTTGGCTCCAATGGTTGCCCTCGCTATGGAGAGGCAGTTAGGTTTAGAGAGGTAGGGCTTGATGGCGTTTATAAGTTTGGTGGTGTGTGCGGATGCGGAAGTGATAGCGCTGACTTGTCTAGTCATAGATAGCGAAGAGTCAAGGTATACTCCCAGTGTCTTGACGGCTGTGGACACGGGGATGATGGAGTTGTCAATTGAGAAGTTAGTGTACAGTTTGTCCAGTTTGTCTAAGGTGTTCTGTTGACCTAGTATCAAGATTTCGGTCTTGTCACCATTGAGGCAGAGGCCATTAATTGCCATCCATGCCTTGATGATGGAGTAGATAGTATGGAGTGCCTTTGCGTCTTCGTTGTATGAGCCTGAGAGGGGTAGAAGTACTTGTGTGTCGTCCGCGTAGTTCGTGTAGGTGATGCCGTATGAGTCAAGTTTGTCAAAGAGGGGCTTGGTGAACAAGTTATAGAGTGTGGGTGCAGTGCAGGAACCTTGAGGGACCCCGCAGTGGATTGTCGTGGGTGTGGCGTTAGCGATGTCCGAGAAGACTTTCATGGCCCTACCTTTGAGGAAGGAAGTGATCCAGGCGGCTGCTTTTTTGGAGAAGTTGGCTGAGTGCGTGAGGTGGGAGGTGAGAATCTTGTGATCAACCAGATCAAATGCGGCTGAGAGATCTAGAAGAAGCAGAAGAGCCGGCTTGCCTTTGTCCATGATTTGGGTGATCTGACTCTTCAGATCTACCAGGGCTGTTTCTGTGCCATGTCCTTTCCGGAAGCCCGATTGTCTCGTCCCGAGGATGGAGTGGGTTTCCAGAAAGTGTTGGATTTGGCGGTGTGCGGCTTTGTCCAGTAATTTCAGCAAGAATGGCACAGTGGTTATTGGTCTATAGTTGTTGGGTTGTGAGGGGTCAAGAGTCGGCTTTTTTAGGAGAGGCCGGACCCAAGCCTCTTTGAGGTTGGCTGGGATGATGCCTGTTTTAAGGACGCATTGATAAATGCCGTGAGGAGCGGCGCAAGGCAGTCTGCGCAGTCTTTGACTAGTTTAGGTGGGCAGATGTCGCCTTTGCATGGGGAGGGTTTGAGGTTTATTAGAAGGTTAATAACTTCTGTTTCAGTGACATCTCTGAAGGAGAAGTCAGGTGTGGTGGGCTTGGAGGAGGTGGGTGGGGTGTTGGTCGGTTTGGTTCCTGTCTGGTGAGGAAGTGCTTTGCAGTGGTCTTTGATTTTCTTTTGGAGAAGGTCAATTTTGTGAAGCATGGCAGCTTGAATGCCGGTACACCACGCTTCATCTTTGATTATTTCATCTGGAGTATTAGGGGGGGAGATGAGCTCATTAAAGATTGCGAAAATCTCTTTGGAGTGTGACTTGGCATTGGCGATACGAGTGTTGAAGGCGTTGGCTTTGGCATTGGAGATAGCTCTCTTGTATTGGTGGGAGATTAAATTGAATATGTTTTTGGTAAAGGTGCAGGGGTCAGATTGCCAGTTTTTTAGAAGTCCTTTGCAAGAAGAATGACAATCTCCTCGAGGAGGATTCTTATGCGCTCCAAGGAATGTATTTTCTGTCTTGGAGGATGGTCATGGGGGCGTTTCAATAGTTCGATACAGTACCCCTCGGACACTGTGGACAGCACCCATCTGTCCGAAGTGATCCCTTCCCATGCGTGGGTGAATGTGGAAATGCGCCCCCCTACTGGGGATCATGGGAAGGGACCCGGAGCAGAACATCACTGTTGTTTGTTGGGTGGCGTAGCGCCTCTCCCTGGGCTGCCTCTCCCCCTACCACGGCCCCTCTTTTGACCTCTGGCGAAACCATGGGTAGCTTGTTGGTTGCCGCCCGACGATGTTCCTTGGTTCTGAAAGTAATGGGACCCTCTCTGGGAATTTTGGCCGCGAGAGCGACGAAAATTATTATTTCCCCGTTGGTTAGTGGGTTTATTAGTTAGTTGGCCAAGGGTTGTCATATTCGTCCTTGGCCGTTTTAAGCGCTTCCTCCACTGCTTTTCCAAACAGGACGTTTGGTTCCACCGGCATGTCAATGAGGGTGGCTTGGGTCTCGGGTTTAAACCCCGACTGCCTCAACCAAGCGTGTCTCTTGATTACTGTGCTTTCTGCAATAAGCCTCCCTGCATTGTCTGCTGCATTGAAGTTAGCCTTGAGAATGCATCCGGACACTGATCTTCCTTCCGACGCAATCTGGGCCAACTGGCTCTTTAGAGGCTCTGGAGCGGAGGCAATGAGGGCAGCTCCCTGTTCCCATTGATGGCAGTTGTAGCTTGCCAGCAGAGTGGTGGTGTTAGCAATTTGTGCTTGGTAAGCCAAAGTGGAAGCCACATTTCTTCCTAGCCCATATATTCTCTTGCTCTCCTTGTCTGGGGGAGCTTCTGAAGATGCGAGTGGTGTTCCTGCCCTCTTCCTGGTGGTTGTAACCACTAATGAGTCGGGTTTTAGCTGACCCCTTATGTAAAGTGGGTTGGAGGGGGCGGCCCTGAATAACTTCTCTATTCATCGGTTAACTGCCCGGGTAAGATTAGGGGTGAGCAGAGAAGGATCGATTCTGCCTTGAATAGACTTTCGAATCGGGATGGCTTGGGCAATGGATCTTGTATCCCCCAGAATCTGCTCTGGAAAATTCCTCTCTTCTTGGGCTCCCTGAGTGTCAATTTGGAAATGGGCTGCAGCCTTGGCTAAAACTTCGTTCAGCAAGGGCTGATTCTCAACAGGTGAGTCATTCACCGGGGGGTCCTTGGGAATAGGGGAGTTGAGACTATAGGCCTCCGCCTCGTCTTCCTCCTCCTCTTCCTGGTCCTCATCGTCTCCATAATAATCGACCCCGGCTTGGTCGTCTAGTATTTGTACTTCTGGATTCTCACCATACTGCTGGCAAGGTTCAACAGTGAATGGGTCTGAAATCATCCCCTAAACTAGAGTCTCAGTACGGAGTCTCTTAGTAGTAGGCTGAGGGTCTTTGTATCCCGAAGGGGCGGAGGTAGCAGGGGTATTGTGATAGCTCTGGAAGTAATTAGGGTCTTTTTCGTAAAAATCTACAAAAAATGACATTCTCCTCATTACTCTGTCGATGTCTTCCGAGTTCCATTCCTTGGAACTAGGAATTACCCTTTCCTGCTGTGGTTCCTCTTCTAATCCCATATCCTGGGGAGTGGGAGGGACAATCTTTGGCCTAGTGACAGGGTCAGTGGCCTTGGACTTTTCTAAAGACCTGGGGTGTTTCTGCTTCTGAACCTCATGTTCTGAGGCTTTTTTATGTTGTTTATCCCCCTTTCCACGTGTAGAGGAAGGTTTTCCTGGCCCCTTGGACTTTCCTGAATCTTTCGACGCCTGGCGTCGCGATTCGGAGGTGGGATCACGAGATTCGGGAGTCTTAGAAGAGGGACGTTGAATCTCGGAAGCAGACGTCGAACGAACTGCCAGAGTAGTCTTTGAACGTGCTGCTTGGGGTTAGAGGTTGGATTCGTCTTCTGACGACCATACCTCTGTGACTTTAGGTAATGTGGCACTCTTAGCAATCGTACATGGTTGCTGTGTGTCATGGGGCGACCGTGACCTGGAACGCCCAGAAGACACCGATTCTGCGGACCGCTCTCTCTGTGCCTTCTTCTGCCGATCACTCGACACGTGTGTCGAATCTCGGGTGGGGTTAGTGTGTTTAGAGGACGAGTTGTGGGTAGCACTCTTGCTCTTCCCCATAACTGCCCCGCCGGACAGTCCTCCGAGGTCGGGGGCTTGCGCTTGGGTGCCTAACGACACCCCTCTACCCTCGCCGTCCGATACGGTGGCGTTGCTGCCATCACTGAAGGAACCCACAGCGTCCATGGCCTTGAGTTGCCTGGCGTAGTGGGCCCAACGTGTGGTCAAGCGGTCCTTAAGTGTCTTGGCTTTGAAGAGTTTACAAGCTCTACAGTTTGCCTCGGGGTGGTCCCTTGGAAGACACAGGTTACAGGTGTTATGTTTATCTACCCAGGGGAACTTACGGTTGCTCTTGGGGCAGAATTTAAATGGAGTACTCTCCATATGTCAATATCTGGCAGCGGGCGGGTATATGTAGGAAAAAGGAGTGTGTGTGAGTATATCCACCCCCCACTCTCCCTACGTGCAGGGCCGAGGCCAGAGGCCTTCCGAGGCCCGGGCCAAGGCCAGAGGCCTTCCGAGACCCAAAGTCCGTCGTGTAGTCTCGACGGCTGTTCGTCCTTGGTCTCAGGTACCGGCGTCGCTCTTCGGCAATCTTCGACATGGGATTTGAGAACAGGTATTTTTTAATAAATATATGATAAATGGCTAAAAGCCAGGGAACTCAGCAACTATGCTTTCCGACAAGTATGGCGGAAAAAAACAATCTGAGGGTCTTACACGCATGAGGGATCATGGGTACAGTGGATGTCACACTAGGGATAGTATTACTGGCACGCCCTATTTCGTCGCCCCTTTTCGAGTTTCGAAAATGAAACTGTAATACTCTGCAGCTTCCACTAGATGTTGGCCTATGCACAGCATGTGATCTAAGCAGATTCCACAAGCCTCAGAAATATATGGGATACATTACTCACCGTAATCGTATTTCTGATGCTTGTATCTGCTTAGATTCACATGCTGTGCATAGGCCGACATCTAGTGGAAGCTGCGGAGTATTACAGTTTGTTTTTCGAAACTCGAAAATGGGCGTCGACACAGGGAGTGCCAGTAATACTATCCCTAGTGTGACGTCCCCTGTACCCATGATCCCTCACGCGTCTAGGACCCTCAGATTGTATTTTTTCTGACATGCGGTAGCATGAGGAGTAGCGTGAGCACAGATGATCCAAGCAGATAGAAGATAGATAAGATAAGACTACAAGCATCCATGCGCCTTCTCTCAGAGGGGAGGAAGGGTGGGTTGCATGTGAATCTAAGCAGATACAAGCATCAGAAATACGATTACGGTGAGTAATGTATCCCTTCTGAGGCTTGTGGAATCTGCTTAGATCACATGCTGTGCATGGATTAACGAGCAGTGTTAGAAGGAGGTGGGATTTGAGAAGGGTCATGAGCAAATAAATGTCTTAGAACCGCTTGTCCCACTTGAGTATCTGTCTTGGAATGGGTGTCAATGCAGTAGTGCTGAGTAAAAGTGTGAATAGAGCTCCAAGTAGCTGCTTTGCAAATGGTGTCAAGGGGAACATTTGCAATGAAAGCCAGAGTGGCCCCAATGCCTCTTGTCGAGTGGGCTCTGGGCGTAAAAGGCAAAGTTTTGTCAGAAAGAGAGTAACACAACTGGATACAGTTGACAATCCACCTGGAGATGGCACCCTTAGAGACGCGATCTCCCTCCTTGCCTGTGGGTATGGAGACAAACAGTTGATCTGTTTTCCTAAGCGGTCTGGTCTTGTTTACGTAGTAAAGGACCGTCCTACGCACATCTAGGGTGTGTAGTTTACCCTCAGCCGAGCTTTGTGGGTTTTGGAAGAAAGCCGGAAGCTCGATGGACTGGTTTACATGGAATTCAGAAATAAACTTAGGTGAGAACCTAGGGTGTGTCCGTGAAACCAGCTTATCCTTATGAATAGTAAAGAAAGGATCCTGCACTGACAGAGCCTGAATTTCACTGACCCTTCTTATGGATGTAATGGCTACTAAGAAGGCAGTCTTATAGGTCACGTGTTTGAGACTCGTCTTATGCATGGGCTCGAATGGGAGGCCCATGAGTTTAGATAGCACCACGTTCAGGTCCCATCCTGGTGGTGGGTTAGAAATAGGAGGGTGAAGTCTCTTTACTCCTTCCATGAAGGCCTTAGCTACTGGTACTTTCCACCACGACACCTTGTTATGGGAAGTGGTGTATGCTGACAGGGCTGCCAGGTGTACCTTCAGTGAGTTAAAAACCAGCCCCGCATCCAGCAGGTGGAGCATGTAAGTAACAATAGTGGAAGGAGTGCAATCAACCGGGTTGATTTGCTTACTCTGGCACCAGATTATGAATCTCTTCCATTTGTCAAAGTAGCAGTGCCTCGTGTTGGGCTTCCTAGCCTCTTTTAGGATGTCCATACACCTCGGTGGTAATTTGAGATGTCCAAACTCTATGACCTCAGGAGCCATGCTGCCAGGTTCATTGAGTTGGGTTGAGGGTGCACTGTTTGACCTTGGTGCTGGGACAATAGGTTGTACCAGCTCGGAAGTCTGATGGGTTCGCACACCGCCAGTCTGCGTAGGTGTGGGAACCATGGTTGTCTCGCCCACATGGGAGCAACCAGGACGAGCGTCATCGATTCTCTGTTCATCTTGTTGACCACCTTCCTGATTAGAGGAGTTGGTGGAAAAGCGTACGCAAACATCCCTGACCAGTTCTTCCACAGGACGTTCCCCTGGGAGTCTGGTTGGGGGAACCTGGATGCGAATCCTGGGCATTGTCTGTTTTCGCTTGTGGCGAATAGGTCTATAGTGGGGAAACCCCACTGAGAGAAGATGTCTTCTACGATTTCTCTGTGTAGACACCACTCGTGTTCCTCTGGGAGGGGGTCTCTGCTCAGAGCATCCGCTAGGGAATTGAGATCCCCTGGAACATGTTGTGATGACAGGAAGATGTTCCGTCTGAGTGCCCATATCCAGATTTTCTGGGCAAGCTTGGACAGATCTGGCGAGCGAGTCCCTCCTTGTTTGTTCAGGTAGAACATGGCTGTAGTGCTGTCCGTCTGGAAAGGTAGGGTTCGAAAGCTTGAAGCGCTCTGAATACTGCCAGAAGCTCTAGAAGGTTGATGTGATTCTTGGCCACTGCGTGAGACCAGAGACCCTGAGCTGTGTGGTGGAGATGGTGAGCTCCCCACCCCGTCAGGCATGCATCGGTTGTGACTACCGCCTGTATCTCGGGATCGTAAAAGGGTTTCCCCTTGGACAGATTCTCTCTTGTCCACCAGTGAAGGCTTTGTACCAGTGTTGGCGAAACGACCACTAGATCGTCCCACTGACCACTTGCCTGAGACCACTGTTTCGCCAACCATTCCTGTATGGGACGCATGCGCAGGCGCAGGTGGGGGACCAGGTAAGGAACAAGTTACTTACCTGTAACTGTTGTTCTCCAGCATGGGTCTGGCATGGATTCACATGCTCATGAATATTCCCCGTCGTCAGGCTGGGATTCCTCGGTAAAGAAAAAATCAGTATCAATTTCGTTTCTGATCTGTCTTTCGTAGTAGTAACCAATCACTGATCTCTGCGTCATACTGACCACAGCCAATGACTGCCCTCTACCTAAGCCCCGCCTCTGGCAGCCATCTTCAGATTTGGTAGCACGTGAAGTGGCAGTATGACCAAGTGAAGAGCCGCAGAGGGGTAGGCGGGAGGGTTCGCATGTGAATCCATGCCAGACCCATGCTGGAGAACAACAGTTACAGGTAAGTAACTTGTTCCTTCTCCAGCATGGGGTCTGGCATGGATTCACATGCTCATGAATAAAGAATACATAGCAGTACACACATGCACAACCACGGGAGGTGGCAAAGGCTCAACATTAAGCATTACATCAAACTCAACATTAAGCAATTCTTACCTCCTCACCAGGCTCACCTTAGGCGAACAGATTGCGCAGCACTGCTTGGCCGACCCTGGACTCCTCCCTGGAATCCCGATCGACGCAGTAGAATTTCGTGAAGGTGTGCGTCGACCTCCACGTAGCAGCCCTGCAGATGTCCAGCAAGGGCACACCAGATAGGAACGCCGTGGTAGCTGCGATCGCTCTGGTGGAATGGGGTCTCGGACGGCCAGGCAGCGGTCGGTTTGCCAACCGATGACAGTACATGATACAGCCGGAGAGCCATCTGGAAATGGAGGCCTTTGAGAGAGCCTTCCCCTGATTGACAGGTCCAAAGTTCACAAAAAGTTATGACGTCTTCCAAAAACACTTCGTGCGGTCCACGTAAAACTTCAGCGCTCTAGCCACATCCAGCGAGTGCAAAGTCCTTTCGGCCGGCGACGAAGGCGACGGGAAGAAAACAGGCAACACCAAGGGTTCGTTGAGGTGGAAGTCCGACGGCACCTTGGGCATGAAGGAGGGGTGCGTCCTGAGCACTACCCTCGTGTCGTGAAAAGTCAAGTACGGGGGCTTGCAGGAAAGGGCCTGGATCTCTCCCACCCTTCGTGCGGAGGTGATGGCCACAAGAAACGCTGTTTTCCACGACAAGACCTTCAACGGAGCCGAGTATAGAGGCTCGAACGGAGGTCCCATGAGCTTGGTCAGCACCACGTTGAGCTCCCACGCCGGGGCCGGAGCCTTCACTGGCGGGAACGATCTGAACGGTCCCTTCATGAATTCTTTCACCAGACGATGAGACCACAAAGACGTCCGCCCGTGGTTCTGGTGTATCGGGAGATCGCAGCAAGATGAATCTTGATGGACGCGTGTGCCAGTCCAGCCTTGGCCAGCGTCAGAAGGTACGGCAGTACCTGGGGAGCTGTAATCCGTAGAGGGTTAATCTTCTGTGCGTGGCACCAGACAGAGAACCTCTTCCATTTGTGTCCATAGCATTTAAGAGTTGAGGACGCCCTGGCCTTTGCAAGAACCTCTCTGCAGTCGGCCGGTATGTCGTATCCTCCAAACTCTAACGCTGCAGGAGCCAGGCCTGCAAGTTCAGCGACTTCGGGTCGTGATGGAGGATGGCGCCTCCTTCCCTGGAGAGAAGATCCGTGTCCACTGGCAGCTTGATTGATGGGGACGCTGACAAGTCCAGAAGGTCCGGGAACCATATCTGCCTCGGCCACGCAGGTGCGGCGAGGATCATCCTGCACCGTGACCTCTTGAGCTGGTTGATGAGCCGGATCAGCAATGGCAATGGAGGGAACGCGTATAGAAAGAGGCCCTCCCAGGGGAACGAGAAAGCATCGCCCATGCTCCTCGGCTGGGGAAACCTGCTGGCAAACCTCCGGCACTTGGAGTTCGTCGCCGTCGCGAACAGATCGATCTGGGGTGTGCCCCACCGTCGGAAGAGGCGGTCCACTAGATCCTGTCGTAGTTCCCACTCGTGGCACGAGCGCAGCTCTCTGCTGAGCGAGTCGGCGATGGTGTTTTTTATCCCTGCCAGATGAAACGGTACCAGAAACATCCCTTGAGCGACGGCCCAATGCCACAGATCCTGCGCCTCCTTGGACAGGGCTGGGGATCTGGTACCGCCCTGCTTCCTGATGTAGAACATGGTGGTGGTGTTGTCGGTGAAGATCCTCACCACCTTGCCCTTGAGGGACGGAAGAAAGGACCTGAGGGCCCAAAACACTGCACGGAGCTCCGGGACGTTGATATGGAGGGACTTCTCTGTCGGAAGCCAAAGGCCTCTCGCGTGCAGATTTTTGGTGTGCGCTCCCCACCCTTCCAGGGAGGCATCCGTGGTCACTGTCTCCTGGTGGCCGGGGGTCTGGAAGTCCATGCCCGCCGTCAGATGCGCGCGGGTGCCCCTCCACCGGATCGCTCGTCGGAAACTCTCGTCGAGTGTGATCCTCTCCTCGAAGCTGCCCGTCGTCTGGATCCAGCGCGCGTCCAGGAACTCCTGCAACGGGCGCATCCGGAGCCTGCACAGGCGGATGAGATAAATGCAAGAAGACATCATTCCGAGGAGGGACTTGATGGACCTCACCCTGGTCGCGTCCGCAACCAGCATCCGCTGCACCTTGCCCAAAATGGCCCTCGCCCTTTCCTCCGACGGAGAGGCCAGAAGCGACACTGTGTCGAGCTTCGCTCCCAGAAACAGTGCGCCTTGCGCGGGCACCAGGTGGGACTTGGCGTAGTTTATGGAGAATCCCAGGTCCGTGAGCAGTTGGACAGTCCTTGCCGTGTGCTCCACGGCGAGCTCCTTCGTCTTTTCTCGGATGAGCCAGTCGTCCAGGTAGGGGTAGACGTGGATCCCCTCTCGGCGCAGCTGCGCCGCCACCGGTGCGAGGCACTTGGTGAACACCCTGGGTGCCGACCTCAATCCGAAGGGAAGGGCTCTGAACTGGTAGTGACGCCCTTGGACCACGAACCTGAGAAACTTTCGGTGTCCTTTTAGGATGGGAATATGGAAGTAGGCATCCTCCAAATCCAACGATTCAGTTCTGTCGTCGTAGGTCCAGGATGGGACGCCATCCTCCCGTCTTCTTCTTCACGAGGAAGTATCTTGAGTAAACTCCGGAGCCCCGAAGCCTCTTTGGGACGAGCTCGATGGCGCCCTTCTTGAGCATCGCCTTTACCTCCAAGAGAAGTTGAGGGACGTGATGTTCTTTCCTGGCCACAGGGGGGACGCGCGCGCACCTCTTTAGAAACTCAAGCGCGTGACCCTGAGCCAGGGCGTCCAGCACCCAACGGTCGGTGGAGATGGACTCCCACACGCTGACGAAGCTCGCCAGCCGGCCTCCCACCGGGGTGCTTCAGTGGGGGCCCGACCCCACGGCCGGTTCAGTCCTGCTTCGACGAGGCTTTGCCGCCTTGTCCTCCTTGGCGACGACGGCGGGGTCTGCCTGACTTGCCTCGTCCCCTGTAAGCTTCCTGTGATGACGAACGGGCCGCTTGACGGTAGGTGGAAAATCTGCCGCTGGAACCTCTGGAGGCACCCTGTTTGCCTCCGCCGCTCCGAAAGGGCGGCCGCCGTTGCTGGAGAACCCCAAGAGCCCGGGCCGTCTCTGTGTCCGCCTTGATGGCTTGAAGGGAATCGTCCACTGTTTTCCCAAACAGGTTGTTTCCATCGAACGGCATGTCCAAGACTCTGGTCTGCACGTCCTGACGGAAGTCAGTAGCCTTGAGCCATCCACGCCGCCTAAGGCACACGCCGTTGCCCAACTGGCGAAATCCAGTGTCAGCGATGTCCGTCCCAATCGTAATGGCGTGGTCCGACGCCACCTCTCCTTCCTGCAAGATCTCTAGGGCTTCCGCCCTCTTGTCGTCTGGTAGGAAGTCCAGCAGGGGGCCCAGTTTGTACCACAACTCCCTGTCGTAGCGGGCTACGATAGCCAAGCCGTTGGCCGCCTTAATCGTCGTCGCTGCCGACGAGATGACTCTACGTCCCATCGTGTCTAATTTCTTTCCCTCGCCGTCCGGCGGGGAGGTTGACGTAGAGGCCGCGCCCCCCCCGCTTTCTTCCTGGCGGCCGTGGAGACGACCGAGTCCGGGGTCGGCTGTGCCCGAAGGCACAAGGGGGCCGCGTCCGGGACCCGGTACTTCTTCTCGTACCGATCCCTTCTAGCCGGCGTCGTGGATGGTTACTTGAGGAGGGCGAGGCCCTCATTCCAAATATCGTCTAGTAGAGGTACAGCGAGGACCGTCTTCCTCTTGGTCTCGCGCCGTTGATAAGGGAAACCTTCCTTCTTCTTCTCTTCCGGGCAGAGCTGGAAAAGCTCGGATGCCCTGGCGATCATGGAGTGAAATGATCCAATCTCGTCGGGCGGGGAAGCCCAGGTGGGAGGTGACGACGGGAGATCCTCATCGTAAACCTCGTCGTCTGTACCCGTCGCGGCCGTGTCAGTCCCCGTATCCTCCCCACGTGTCGTGGACAGGGAGGAGGGCTGAACAGGGCGCGATGGCTGAAAAGGAGGTGGAGGATGAATCCTTCTTCTCTTAGGGGGAGGGATCCCAGAAGGGCCTGGCTCCGGGTCCCCCGTCGGGAGCGGTTCCTCCGTTGGTGGTAACGGCAGTCTCGTCCTTATCTCCGAGCATAAGGACTGTATAGCCAACAAAATGGCCGCCGAGTTGTCTTGCGGCACTGGTTGAGGGAGATCCGACGGGCGATCAGGAGCCCCGTCGGCATCCTCGACGCCCTCGTTGTCTTCCACGTCAGGGTCCCTCCCGACAGGATGGCCTTCTTCCACGCCAGAGCCGTGGCCTAAGACTTCGATCAGCTCCTCCTCAGAGGTTGAGGCCGAGTCCACGACGACCTCCTGCCCCCCCTTTTTCTTCTCCGTCGGAGGTTTCACGGGGGTCCTGTCGATGGGCATGAAAGAGGACTCCCTCCGTGGTGGCAGGGAGATTCTGGGCCCCGGGGTCGCCACCACTGGTGTAGCCTCCACAGGCTGAGCCAGGGGTGCTGCGACTGTCTCGATAGAGGCCTTGGCCGGATGGATCAAGGCTTTCACCACCTTAGGTGCGCATACCGCCTTCTCCTTGGGGGGAGGGTCACCACCTCGCTCCCCCTCCGATGGGGCCTTAGGGCACGACCGGGGTCTCTCCAGGAGTTTCGCCGGGTGCTCGGCCTTCCTCTTACCCGAGCCAGAGCGTTGGCTCGTGGTTGATGGCGCCGGGGAGGATGCGCCCTGCCTGGCGCCCATAGAGCCCGACCGTTCGGCGCTCCCGGTGCGAGCGGACTCGCAGTGCTTGGCCTTCTGTTGGACCCCCGTCGCCGGGGCGCCCTCAAAGGTCTTAGAAGACCGCTCGGACTTCTTCTTCTTCTTCTCGCCTGACGGGCTCTTTCCTTCCAGCCAGTTGGCGAGACGTTGATGGCGGTCCTTCATGGTCCACTCCGACATATTGCCGCAAAACGCACAGTCCTTCTCCACGTGCGTCTTGTCCTCATGTAGGCAGTAAAGGCAAAGGGAGTGTTCGTCCTCCTTGAAGACATTCTGAAGCTGGCATCCAGGGCAGACCCTGAACAGCTTTCCGGGCGTCGAGCTTCCCTTCTCCTGGGCCATGTCCGAGATGGGCCTGAGAAACTTCTGGAGTCCTCCAAAAGCGTGGCTCGACGAAATCTTCACCCTTGAGGGGCGTAGACGAATCCGACACGGGTCCCCGTTGATCAGATGATGAAACGGTTGAGCTTGAGGCTCTTTTGACCGAAAAAAGAGAAATTTTTCTGAGAAAAAACGTGAAAAATAGCACTAACGCTCGAGAGCAATAGCACGAGGATCCCAACACTTGAACGTGCGGTAAAAATCCGAAGATGGCTGCCAGAGGCGGGGCTTAGGTAGAGGGCAGTCATTGGCTGTGGTCAGTATGACGCAGAGATCAGTGATTGGTTACTACTGCGAAAGACAGATCAGAAACGAAACTGATACTGATTTTTTCTTTACCGAGGATTCCCAGCCTGACGACGGGGAATATTCATGAGCATGTGAATCCATGCCAGACCCCATGCTGGAGAAATACATGACGCCATCATGCCCAGCAAACGCATTGCTTTGCGTACCGTTATCTGGCGACCGGACTGGTATTGCGGAATTTGCAGCAGTATATTCCGAATTCTTTCCTCTGAAGGAAAGGTCAACCCCTCTTGAGTGTCTAGGATAGCTCCTAAGAATTGTTTGGATGTGCTTGGCACTAGATTATTTCTCGTTTATTGAGAAGCCCAATTCGAAGAGGAGGTCGACAGTCCTTTGAATGTTTGTTCTGCAAATTACTGGGGTTTCCCCCGTGATGAGCCAGTCGTCCAGGTAAGGGTACACCGGGATTGCCTCCCTGCGTAGGTGTGCTGCCACCACCGCCAGTACCTTGGTGAATACCCTTGGGGCCGAACCTATCCCGAAGGGCAGTACCTTGAACTGGTAGTGCCGACTGTCCACCTTGAAGCGCAAGTATTTTCTGTGCGCTGGGAACATGGAAATATGAAAATAGGCATCTTTCATGTCCAATGTTGCCATGTAATCCCTCTTTTTAGGAGGGGGATTACCTCTTGGAGAGGTGTCATGCGAAACATTTGGGGCTTGACATACTTGTTGGCAGGCCGTAAGTCCAATACTGGGTGCATTGTCAAATCTTTTTTTGGCACAAGGAAGTAAGTTGAATAAATACCCTTGTTTACCTGGTGTCCCGGGACGAGTTCTATCGCGTCCTTTGCTAGCAGATCGACGATCTCTTCTAGGAGGATCTTCTGGTGTTCCAAAGAATGTATTTTTTGTCGTGGAGGATGGTCTCGGGGACGCTCTAGTAGTTCTATACAGTACCCCTCGGATACTGTTGACAGCACCCATCAGTCTGATGTGATCCCTTCCCAAGCTTGGGTGAAGTTGGAAATGCGTCCCCCTACTGGGGTTGCGTGAGAAGGGACCCTGAACGGAGCGTCACTGTTTCGGTGGAGGCGTGCCGCCTCCTTTATTGGGGCTGCCTCTACCTCTACCACGTCCTCTCTTATTCCCCCTGCCGTAACCCTGGGTAGACTGCTGGTTATTATTGTTCCACTGTGTACCCTGCCACTGGGAATAGTTAGAACCTCTTTGGGAATTTTGGCCGCGTGGGCGACGCAAATTGCCATTCCCTCTCTGATTAGGGGGTTTAGTGGTTAGCTGGCCTAGGGATTTGAGTGTTTCATACTCGACCTTAGCATTCTTTAGTGCGTCCTCGACCGCCTTACCAAACAACAGATCCGGCTCCACCAGTTTGTCCAATAGTCAGCCTTGAAACCAGACTGGCGTAGCCAAGCGTGTCTCTTAATAACAGTTCCTTCTGCTATTAATCTGCCTGCGTTATCCGCGGCATCAAAGGTTGCCTTTAAAATGCAACCGGACACGGCTCTTCCCTCCGCTGAAACTCGTGCCAATTGGCTCTTTAAGGGTTCTGGAGCGGAGTCTATGAGTGCCGCGACCTCTTCCCACTGATGGCAGTTGTAGCTGGCCAACAGGGTGGTGGAGCTGGCAATCCTTGCCTGGTAGGCGGAAGTGGAGGCCACTTTCCTGCCTAACCCGTACAGTCTTGGACGATGATAAGGGTGTTCCAGCCCTCTTACGGGTGTTAGTAACAAGCAGAGAGTCCGGCTTCAGATGCCCTCTTATATATAGTGGGTCTGATTGGGCCGCCTTGAAAAGTTTTTCAATCCTAGGGTTCACTGCTCTGGTGAGGTTAGGATTGAGGAGTGACGGGTCTATTCTTCTTTGAATAGATTTAGGATAGGGATGGCCTGAGCAACAGGCCTCCTCTCCCCCACTAACTCTTCTGCGAAGTCTCTTTCCTCCTGGGCACCCTGGGTGTCCATGTGGAAATGTTCGGCTGCTCGAGACAGCACTTCATTCAGGAGTGGCTGGTTGTCGACAGGGGAGTCGGTAATGGGGGCCTCTCTTTCTACTGGGGAGTCTACCCTGTAGGGGTCTTCCTCCTCCTCATCGTGATCCTCATCATCCCCATAGTAGCCTGTCCCAGTTTGTTCCTCTACCATGCCCAAATCTGGATCCTCAACAAAGGATGTCTCTCCCTGGTAATGGGAGTAGGGCTGGACGTAGAAGGGGTCTGAGGACCCTGTTGGTGTCTCAAAGTGGGACCTTGCACTTGGAGGTATAGGATCCTTAGAGCCGGAGGGTGCTGACCCGTCGGGAGTGTAAGCGAGAAAGTGTTCTGGGTTTTTTGCATAAAAATCTGCCAAAGATGACATTCTTGACATTACCCTATCTATGTCAACACTGGTCCATTCTCTGGAACTGGGAATGACCTTTTCTGGGAGTTTTCCAAATTTATCCTGACTAGACTTGGTAGCCTGTGCAGGGGTTTTGGTGTTATTAGAAGACGTGGACTTGTCTTTCTGTTTTTGAAGAGTGGAGTGTTCTACGGGCTTGGAAGTGAGTAGAGACTCGTTCCTTTGCTGTTTCCCTCCCTCCCCGTGACTGGAGGAGTGTTTCCCATGTGTTTTAGGGCCCTCTGAGCTTTTCGACGCCTGGCGTCGAGGTTCGGGGGTCTTGACCCTATCCTTCGAGCGTGGAGGTAGGGGTTCGGGATCTGAAGTAATTCGGTCTGCGGGCGCCGACTCTTGGAGTGTGGCCTGAGGGTGGAAGTCGGCTTCGTCTCCCGACGATCGAGCTTCCGTGACCTTAGGGAGCGAGGCACTCTTGGCAATAGTGGATGCTTGCCTGGCGTCGTATGGCGATCTAGATTGAGAGCGCCCAGAGGACGCCGATTCGGACCGTTCTCTACGTGCCTCTTTCCGAGAACTCGACGTGCGCGTCGAGTCTCGGTTAGACTTTGTGTGTTTTGTGAAGGTGTCATGGGAAGCGCTCGTGTCACCGGGGGTGTTCCCCATAGCCGGCCTGCCGGTCGACCTTCCGAGGTCGGGGACTTGCGCTCGGCTGTCTTTCGACGCCATCAAGCCCTCGCCGTGCGAAAGTACGGCGTCCCTGCCGTCGCTGAAGGCGCCCTCCGCTGCCATGGCCTCTTGACGCCTGGCGTGGTGGGCCCAATGCTTGATTGAACGGTCCTTAAGTGTTTTAGGCTTAAACCTACTACAGGCTCTGCAATTTGCCTCGGGGTGGTCCCTCGGCAAGCAGAGGTTGCACGTGGCGTGCCTGTCGACCCAAGGGTATTTGCGATTGCACTTGGGGCAGAATTGGAAAGGGGTACCCTCCATACGCACCTTGTGGCAGCGGGCTGGTAAATGTAGGAATATATAAGTGTGTCTATATATTACAAGAGTGTAGAGTATGACCACCCCGCACTCTCCCTACTTGCAGGGCCTTGGCCAGCGGCCCAGGCCCGGGCCGAGACGGAAGCCTCGAGGCCCAAAGTCGTCGTGCAGTCGACGGTCGAAATCCTCTCCGATCCGGCGTCGAGTGTAGAAATTCGGTATCTCGACGTTGGGGTGGAGAAGGGGTAAAATTATCAATATTTTGCAAAATTATGGCTTAGTGCCAGGAACTCCGCGAAATGCTTCCGACCAGTATGGCGGAAAAAAACAATCTGAGGGTCCTAGACGCGTGAGGGATCATGGGTACAGGGGACGTCACACTAGGGATAGTATTACTGGCACGCCCTGTGTCGACGCCCATTTTCGAGTTTCGAAAAACAAACTGTAATACTCCGCAGCTTCCACTAGATGTCGGCCTATGCACAGCATGTGATCTAAGCAGATTCCACAAGCCTCAGAAATATATTTATTTATAGAGACAAAGTGGGTGTATATATGTATAGAAAGAGGTATGATAAAGAAAGCAAGAGAGAGAAAAGAAAAGGAGAGCGAGAAAGAAAGAGTAAGAGGTACAGTATATCTCAGTAACATAACATGAGAATGAGCTATACCATATGCAAAACCTTTCAGTGGTACAGATGGTGTCCCTGCTTCTGCAGCCAACTCTTAGAGGTATGACAACTCACAGGATTCAGTAACTTTACACCATGGGGACAAGGACTCCCATTCTGATGAGGAGCTCCAATACGGGGAGTTAACAGTGGTGCAGTAGAATATTGCCCGGGCTTTTAAGCAGAATTGGGCCCATTGTCTAGGCTGAAGAGATATCTGTATGCATCTGTATTGTGTGTAGCGGTGTGTGAACATTTTGATATATCTGATTGTCTAATTTTTCAGTTAACCAATCAGTAAGCATTGCCATAGCTGTTATTTTGCTACATCTGCACAGAAATGTGCTTTGATTTGACTTTCGTGCTTTAAGACGGCATTTCGCATTTGCCTGCAGCTCGCTTATTAAGTACAAGCTGCAGGCACTTTCTGTAGTTCCTGGAAACTACATTTCCCGGCCACCTTACTCACAGGTACCACTTCTATTTCAGTACTATCCTGGGCTTATTATGCCCATATGAATATGTATACCAGCAAACCAAGCTTCTTCATTCACACACTACTCATAGAGCAAGGTGATTTTTCCCCTGCACTTCACGTGCCAAACGTGATTGGCAGACTGGTGGGGCAGCCTCTTGGCACACACACAATCGCTCTATCCCCATCTAAAGCTGATATGTCAGGTCTGCGTTCAGAGGATGGGCCACTGCGCTTCTCACTTCTAAATACTTGGTCACTCTTGCTCCATGGTGCAGAAATTGAGTATCCTTTGTCTCAAGAGGCACCCGACTTTCTGATGATTACAGAATCGTGGCTCAATGAGTCCATTCCCTTGGAGGCTAATCTTGCATCCTCTACACATTACAATCTATTTCGGAATTATCGGCAGGGCAAAAAGGGTGGTGGGAGGCACTCTTTTGCAAAAAAGGATGGGGGAGGCACTCTTTTGCAACAGAATTTTGGATTGCCATCCGATTTCGGACGAGGCTCAGGATGACTGCCTCTGCCTGTTAATAAAAATCAAAATAAACGACAAAGTCTCCATTACCATACCATTACCATACTTGCGCTGTATCAACCACCTAGATTCATGGCCTACTTTGAGGAACAACTCATTGGACTTTTAAACAAACTTACTAAAGCTAGCACCACTGTCCTAGTCTTTGGTGACTTTAACCTGTGGGCAGATGACCCCTCTGACAAACGTGCCACCTCTCTATTACCAGCCTTAGGCTTCATAGAGTATTCCCAAGCGGTGAACAAACCCACACACATCGCAGGCCACACTCTGGACTGGATTCTCTCACACTGCTTGTCTGTATCTGACATCTCTGTCCAAGTGTGCCCTTGGTCCGATCACTTCCTTGTCGCCTCTCTTGTTCACCCTCCTGCCCCTCAATTGAGGACTAATGTTATTCCCAGTAATACCACGACCTGAAGAAATGTAAAAAAACTCAGTGCAGAAAATATATTGCCGATTCTTGAAGCTAATCTCATTGGGTTTGAAGAATTTGACAAGGCCTCCGAATTATCCTCCTTCCTTATGGGAACCTTGAATGAAATTGTCAATCTTCTTGCCCCTTCAGACTAGAGTAATTAAACCTGCCTCTATCAAGAATGTCTGGTTCAACTAGGATATTCCTGATCGGAAACATGCTAAAAGGGTATCAGAAAGAAATTGCCGTAAATCTCCTTTGCCATTCATGCTTGCTCTTTACAAATAAGCAGCAAAACACTTAAAAGCAGGCATTATGGCTGCTAAAACCATTAACTTCAACAATAAGGATCTCCCAGGCTAAGTCTAGCTCTAAAGAGCTTTTCACAGTCCTGAAAGAATTTGAAGGCAAGACAGTTGTGGGTCAAACGCCCAATAAGGTCTCAAAGTGGTGTCAGGAAATCCACGATGAATTCAAACAAAAAATCCTCAAACATTAAGAGTCCATCAGCATTGAGAGCAAGTCTAATCCACGCTTGAGGGGGGATATCTCGGTCCCTGGGTCTAATGTCAGGCCCACACCAGCCCTCAAGATCAATGAGTTTACATGCTCTCCCTGCTCCGAGGATGATGTATTGAAAATCATAAGTGCATTGTAACCCACTGTCTGCCACAGGGACATTTATCCCTCAAAGGTGATTAAAGAGTGATCTTTCATTTTAGTCCCTTGGGTCACTAGGTTGGTGAATCTTTCATTCTCTGAGAGCCTAGTACCTCAATTTCTGAAGGAGGCCTGGATCACGCCACTTCTTAAAAAGAGTAGTCTTGACCCTTGTAAGACTGGAAATTATCATCCCATCGCGAATGTCCCATTTTTGCTTAAAGCAGCCTTCTTACAATTTCAGAGCCACATTGAGAGAGACAAAATCCTCGGTCCACGCCCAGTCTGGCTTAAAGCCAGACATTTTTACACATATGTGACAGAAGGCTATTTCATTTACAAAATTATTCCTAACACTAGGTCCCTAATAAAAAAACTTTTTCGCCCTATGTGTAAACAATCTTGTGCCCATGGGTGCTTGGCCCTAGTGGGTGTTGATGTGCCGACTACAAGGGGATGTTGAGATCCTGACCCTATCCTCTCTAAACCACTTTCCTATTGGCTAAAAATGAGTGCACACAGTTGGGGGTCGATATCTGTATTTTAATGTTTTCGCCTCCCAGCCATGTGGCTTATCAAAACATAAAAACAATAACACAAGGTTTTATAAGAAGAGGCTTCTATGTCATTCTAGTCACTTAGAACTCTTTCACTCTGTACAGTACTAAGACCGTGGAAAGCAAATAGAGTTGTGATAACTTAGATTTCTTTTTGCAAGCCCTTTACTTAATATGTAGGGGTATTGGAGTCTGGGTTATCAACCAGATACTGCTCTAACAACAGTCAACCGGTTTCAGCGGGATTCGCAAGTGGCCGCTTTCTTCAGGACGAATATTAGTAAATTAAATATTCTCTTTGATATTCTTCAATGCTAGGAAGAATGTTGAGGATGTCTTCAGGTCTCGGAACCAGCTTAGTTGGGTCAATCCCTGAGTCCTACAGGACAAACAACAAAAAGAGACAGGTGGACTATCATCAGTCTCCGAGTACTTCTAAAACCTACTAGACAGATATTTAAGTCATCATTCAAAAGTGAGGCACATCTTACCTCTTGTTCCAACACTTGTAGTTATATCTGTTCTCTATTGGAACACAGCTATAAGTGTCATGATTCTTCCTGTCAGGTAGCCTGTGTCTCTCCAGCATTAATTCCTAAAATGGAGAACGGGGAGTTTCAGGGCATGTTATGTGTTTCAAAAGTGCACTTTGCACTATATCTCCCAGTCCATCTGGGCTCATCTCTATTCTGTACAGGTTGATTTATTTTCAACGCCTGTGCCTCTATGTATAACCACATCCGATTCACTGTGCGGTTCTGATCATTGCTACATGTGTAATCTCACAAATAGGGAATTACACCCCAGTTCATTCCTAAAGAATCCCTCAGTGTAACCTCAATCTCACTTTCTATTCCCTTTTTGACAAAAAGAAATCTAAGTTATCACAACTCTATTTGCTTTCCACGGTCTTAGTACTGTACAGAGTGAAAGAGTTCTAAGTGACTAGAATGACATAGAAGCCTCTTCTTATAAAACCTTGTGTTATTGTTTTTATGTTTTGATAAGCCACATGGCTGGGAGGCGAAAACATTAAAATACAGATATCGACCCCCAACTGTGTGCACTCATTTTTAGCCAATAGGAAAGTGGTTTAGAGGATAGGGTCAGGATCTCAACATCCCCTTGTAGTCGGCACATCAGCACCCACTAGGGCCAAGCACCCATGGGCACTAGATTGTTTACACATAGGGCGAAAAAGTTTTTTTATTAGGGACCTAGTGTTAGGAATAATTTTGTAAATGAAATAGCCTTCTGTCACATATGTGTTGAAATACTGAGGTATAGATAGGAGGCGTACACCTATCGACTCCATTTTTGTAGTTACTTTACCTTCTGGCGGCTAATACCGCGAGTCAGTGCACCAATAGGGCACTTTAAAAAGGAGTAATGAGTAACATTGAGAGACGTGGACTAGACATTTGAGTACTTTCTAACGAATACAAATCTAATCCCTACACAATGGCAGAGGCAACGTATTTGGCCTTTGCAGAGGAATTAATAGAGGGAATCCTTGCGAATCCCTCAATATTGGGCGTAGAACAACAAGCTGCGATAGCCACGAAAAGTGATGACTGGAACAAACTGGAAGTGTTACGTAAGAAGTTAATCAGAACTGAACTTCATGGGGCCATTATGACTGAATATTTACGGGCACATATTGCCCCGAATGGACTCATTATCAGGATCGAACCGAGAATCTTCCTTGAGGAATTGAAATTCAGAAAAGATTGGAGTTTTATCTCAAACAAATGCACCAGGGATTGGATCATATTAATAATAAATACGGCCAAAAGTGTATCAGAGAGGTTGATGAACGAAATCATTACCAAACAGGATGCAATAACAACAAAAATTATTGTAGGTGACTACCTTAAGAGCATGGCTACCCTAGATGCAACGATTAAAGAGTTCAAAGAACTAAATTTAAACAAAAAGGTAACTAAACTCAAAAAGGATATTGCAGCATTTTCTCACGAAAAAAAGTATCCATATACAACAGATTTGTATTATGAAGAACAAGAGAAAAATGCCACTATGCCGTATGCTTGACCCATGAGAGGTAGACCAAATCGACAAAGGAACAGACCAAGACCTGGGAACTGGAATTTCTCGAGTGGGAGCTTGGATGAAGACACGGATAGAGCGAATGGCAACGTCCGGTTTGAGGACCAACAACAGAACAGAGGCGGTAAAATTCGGGGTTTTCAGGCCCCAAGAGGCCGTGGAAAGGCCAGAGGATGGTGGCAGAATCAATCACCCATAGTCACCAGGAACAGAGGGAGAGGGTGGTACCAGCAGAACGCCCACCCACAATACAACCCTTAGAAATACGAATAACAAATGAGAAACCCGAAAAGGAATCTTTGGTAGTTAACCTTTCTACTTTTAGTCTTTCGAACATACATCTGCAAGTTCTGCAGAAAGGGCTTTCGTTTGTACCTACATCCACTCATGATCCTTTCCAGACGAGAATTGAGATATCCCAGTTAATGAGGAAGATACGTCTCAAACAATTCTTTGCTAAAAATAACCATACAGGACCTACAGACGTAACAGGATTGCACAATAAATCTACATACTACCCGCCACCACATGCAATAACTGTTGAATCTCAAACTTTCGAAAAACTGATCCTAAAGAAGCTTGAAGAAATTGAAGCAGAGAATAACTCAGGCACTTTCCAGAATATGACCAAAATGGAAAACATAGCTCTTAAAGAACTACAGACAAATGACGATATAGTCATAAAACCCGCAGATAAAGGGGGAGCCATCGTCATCATGAATAAGACTGACTAGGACGAAATGGTAAATACCCTTATAGAAGATCGCATGACATATCAAAGACTTGGGAGCGATCCAACACAATGCCTCGGAAATATGATCAGCCCCATTATTGAAGAAGCAGAGGCAGAAGGATATATAACTAACAAAGAAGCTGCGTTCTTAAACCCAAAACATCCAAGGCGACCTGCCTTCTACGCACTTCCTAAAATACATAAGGGTATCCTCCCTACACCTGGACGCCCGATTGTGTCTGGAATGGGCTCTATTTTAGAGCCACTTTCCCAGTTTACCGACTTTTTCTTAAGGGAAGAAGTGAGTAAAATGCGTTCCTACACAAAAGACACAACATCAATCCTGACGTACTTGAATAACCTAACACTTGAGAGTGAAGATATCTATATTGTGTCCATGGACATAGAGTCACTCTACTGCAAGATCCCCCAAAGGGAAACCTTGAAAGTCATTGAAAAAGTTTTACAAACAAAAACTATCGATATGCCCATCCCATTGATAATGCAACTAGCAGAAACAACTCTGACCAAGAACTATTTTCTAAATGGAGAAAACTATTATGAACAAATAGCTGGAACAGCTATGGGCGCGACTTTTGCACCGACTTTAGCAAACTTATATGTTGCAGACTTCGAAGAAAAACATATATATCCTGCAACCAACCCGTTTGTCAGTAATATAGTGAGTTGGCGACGCTACATTGACGATATTTTTTTACTGTTCAATGGAGACGCCGGAACTCTTACACGATTTATAGAGTGGATTAACGGTTTAAACCCTTTTCTCAAATTTACACATGAGGCCAGTAAAACGGAGGCCACGTTCCTTGATCTGAAAATCACAAGGAGAGGCCAGACCTTCAAGACCACTGTGTTCCAGAAACCTACGGATAGAAATTCACTATTGGATTATACCAGCTTCCACCAGAGGTCATTAAAAGAAAATCTACCCTTTGGTCAGTTTCTCCGGTTTCGGAGGAACTGTACTACACAAACTGAATACGATCAACAAGCGGAAAGACTCTCAAAGAATCTTAAGGAGAGAAATTATCCACATAAAATAATAAAACAAGCCAAAAAGAGGGCGAGAAATATACCAAGGGAAATAACCCTCAACCAACATGGCAGAAGGAAGAGAGACGATAACTCTATCACAGCAGTTTTTAGTCACTCTCCAGTTATTAACCGCTTAAAAAAAGAGATCTGAAAAGCATGGCCCCTACTAAATATTGATGAACATCAACTTACTGAGCCACTATTTGCAATAAGAAGGAGAAAAAAATCTTAGGGACTCACTAGTGCATACTTACAAAGAAATAACTACTGCTACTGACATAACAACGCTGTGGAACACACCTAAACCTGTGGGCCACACTCCATGTGGAAATTGTACTGTATGTAGATTCACTCAACGTACAACGACTGTAGACATAGGCTGGAAATACCCCTGGGAGCAGAGGCAATTTACGAATTGTAACACCAACAATGTGGTTTACTTGATTCAATGTCCATGCAAGAAAACTTACATTGGAATGACGACAAGAGTAGTCAAGATACGTATCGGGGAACATAGATCCAGCATAAGAAACAACAAGAGGACTGCCCCATTGGTTGAACATTACATTGAAATGAATCACACTGAGAATGACCTGAGTTGGACTATACTAGAAAAGGTCAGAATACCTAAAAGAGGTGGGAATTTAGCAGCTCTTCTTTTGAGAAGAGAACAACAATGGATCTATAGGACCCGGAGCCATGTCACAGGCCTTAATGAAGAAATCTGCTGGCAAGCTTTGGCAGTCCTATGATAGAATCAGAATCAGTATGAACATCCACAGTGTGAGGGCGGACAAGTACTTCCATTTAGGATTTTACTATTCATAGGTTACTGCCTCGGAATATATTGAGTGATTCCCAAGGGCAAGGATTCCGTGCCAACCACTATCATGATTGAACCTTTATGGCCAGGTATGACCAGGGCGAGTTGCATCAAAAATAACATTATATGTGCTGTTTGGTACAACCGCACACATGATGACATATGATCTATGTCAATGGCCCTGTTAATTTAAAATGTAAACAAAATGGGTACACTACATTTCCCAGATCCCGTTGGGACCGGACTGCACGCATTCACGTGACCGCACGTTTTCTCCCACAACATCGCGGAAGTTATAACAACATCCCGTTACATGATCCAGGATAATAGCCCTGTTGACCCAGACCTCAGACTAACTTTATTCCCTATTTTCCCTCGGTGACCGGAATGCACGCCACCATTTGACCAAGTTGGCTTTCCAAATAATTAACATTATGGAAATTAGACGTGGCCAAGGGGAAGAAAACTACAGTTCCCGACTGCCCTGGAGGTTGCTGTGTTACAACTTGCGAGCAATTGGTGTTTGCGCTCACATGACCGCAATGCCGCTTCCAAACTAACGTAGCGGTACCTAAGCGCGGACGAGAGACTACTACATCTCCCTAGTCACTTTGAGCTTCTTTTGTAGTTCGCAAACGATCATGTGATCAACTTGCGACTACAATTGACAAATAGAAACACAAAATGGCGCGCAATACAAACACGGACGAAAGCGGCAGCACGAAAAAGGTAAGCGGCGGCAATTACCAGCCCCCCCAAAAAAACCTTGTTATTCATTCGGGTGGGTCCACCGTATGAGTAATGATTAAAAAGGGAATGGAAAGTGAGATTGAGGTTACAATGAGGGATTGTTTAGGAATGAACTGGGGTGTAATTCCCTATTTGTGAGATTACACATGTAGCAATGATCATAACCGCACAGTGAATCGGATGTGGTTATACAGGCGTTGAAAATCAACCTCTACAGAATAGAGATGAGCCCAGATGGACTGGGAGATATAGTGCAAAGTACACTTTTGAAACACATAACATGCCCTGAAACTCCCCGTTCTCCATTTTAGGAATGAATGCTGGAGAGACACAGGCTACCTGACAGGAAGAATCATGACACTTATAGCTGTGTTCCAATAGAGAACAGATATAACTACAAGTGTTGGAACAAGAGGTAAGATGTGCCTCACTTTTGAATGATGACTTAAATATCTGTCTAGTAGGTTTTAGAAGTACTCGGAGACTGATGATAGTCCACCTGTCTCTTTTTGTTGTTTGTCCTGTAGGACTCAGGGATTGACCCAACTAAGCTGGTCCGAGACCTGAAGACATCCTCAACATTCTTCCTAGCATTGAAGAATATCAAAGAGAATATTTAATTTACTAATATTCGTCCTGAAGAAAGCGGCCACTTGCGAATCCCGCTGAAACCGTTTGACTGTTGTTAGAGCAGTATCTGGTTGATAACCCAGACTCCAATACCCCTACATATTAAGTAAAGGGCTTGCAAAAAGAAATCTAAGTTATCACAACTCTATTTGCTTTCCACGGTCTTAGTACTGTACAGAGTGAAAGAGCTTTTTAATAGAGTTCTAAGTGACTAGAATGACATAGAAGCCTCTTCTTATAAAACCTTGTGTTATTGTTTTTATGTTTTGATAAGCCACACGGCTGGGAGGCGAAAACATTAAAATACAGATATCGACCCCCAACTGTGTGCTCTCATTTTTAGCCAATGGGAAAGTGATTTAGAGAGGATAGGGTCAGGATCTCAACATCCCCTTGCAGTCGGCACATCAGCACCCACTAGGGCCAAGCACCCATTGGCACTAGATTGTTTACACATAGGGCGAAAAAGTTTTTTTATTAGGGACCTAGTGTTAGGAATAATTGTGTAAATGAAATAGCCTTCTGTCACATATGTGTTGAAATACTGAGGTATAGATAGGAGGCGTACACCTATCGACTCCATTTTTGTAGTTACTTTAAAGCCAGACATGCCACTGAGACGGCCCTTCTCAACTTGAAGTTCAACCTCTCCCTAATTGTGGATGATGGTCACCCCGCCCTATCGATGCTGCTGGACCGTTCTGCGGCCTTTGACCTTGTGAATCACTCCCTCTTGGTCAATAGGTTGTGGGAGGTAGCAGGATGCTCTGAGGCTGACATTCGGTGGGTTGCTTACTTTCTGGGACCTCACAATGCCAGAGTCGCAGTAGTGATGCTGGATACACCCCTGAGGCCATCTCTTGTGGGGTACCACAGGGGTCCTGCATCTTGCCTACGCTCTTCAACATTTACATCTTGCCTTTTCTGATACTCCTCGACAACCTGGGTGTCCAGGATGCTAATTATTCTGATGACACACAGATTGTCCTGAAACTCTCGGGTATCCACACGCAAGATACGGCAACCATTAACATGGTCTACGGTGCCATCCAGGCTTGGGTGACAGCCAATGCGTTGGTCCTGAACAAAGATAAGACTGATCTCCTGATTTTTGCCTCAGGGCCACAGTTAAAGAAATTACCTGCATATTTTCAAAGCTTTAATATTGCAGGTTCCATGATCCCAGGGGCAAAGAGTGTTAAGACCCTTGGGGTCATACTCGATGCCGAACTCACTATGGAACCCCAGGTCGTCGTCCTCCAAGCATCCAGTGGCTAGATCAACAAACTTCTCAGCCACATCCGCCCATTCTTGTCTCCTGGGAACATGTCCCTTCTGGCCTCAGCACTGGTTATCTTGCGCCTGAATAACTGCAACAGTCTGTTTCTGGGCACTTCCCAGGCAAATCTGCCAGCTCTCCAGGTGATTCAGAAAGGGGCAGTCAGGGCCACCAAATGTTTATCAAGACGTGTTCACATCTCTCATGCAAGGAGAGAGCTTCCCTGGCTCCCTGTGAAACATCAGGTCACCCACAAGGCCCTTACACTGAGTCACAAATGCCTGAATCTCTAGGCCTCCTCCTATCTCTGTGAATGTACCAAGTTCTACCTACCCTGCCGCTCGCTTCACTCAGCCGTTCGGGTCATCAACCCAAATTCAACCTATAAGGGTTTGGTGGCACCACTTTCAATGTTCAGGCCCCCCTGGTATGGAATGCACTTCCTCCCGACCCAAGAAGATAATATCTCTGCTGGATTTCAAGAAAAAAAATGAAGACTCACCTTTTCAACCTTGCTTAGCCGGACCCTCCTTTGTGCTCCTTCTGACTCCTGTTGTCTGTTTGGGTTTGTTTCTTGTTATATGTGCGCACTGACACCTATGGGTGCGTGGCTCGTTATAAAAATTAAATAAATTAAAAACATTGCGGGATCCTCAAACAGGTAGCAGAGCTGAAAGTGAGGTGCAAGCAGATGGTAGTGAGGGGATTGAGACCGAAGTGAGGAATTGATGTGCAGAAATTGCATTTTGTTGATATGTGTCCTATAAATTAACTGAACTGTATGATACCATAGGACTATAATGTATGTAAAATGCTTTTTTTTCATACTCATATATTGTTGGACTCTTTCTTTTTATTGTTTGTATTCAGTTCTGTTCTTGTCTAATACAGCTGGGAGGCTGTCCTCTGTGGTCTTTTCACCTGATGAAAAACACCCCCCTCTGATAGGCCTACTATAACTGTAATGATTCAAGACTGCAGCTGCCATGAACCAGCGACCTTTAGGAATCTTTATCATATGTATGCACACACACACACACACACACAAACTGTATTTTTTAAAGATTCTACACAACACTAAATTTGGCTTGGAGAGACCTGTTCACTGTTTCTGCATGCAGTTAAGTCAATGGACATTACTGTAGATATGTTTACAGTTCATTTAGACATTTGTGCTACATGATGTGAATACTTTCTGATGATCAGTTTAGAGGTGATGTATACATAACTTTATATTTTGCAGATCTTAGATCAGGAAACCACAATGGATCCCCAGGACTGTGAACAGGGGTGTGAACAGGGTTGCAAGCCATGTACTTGTTTACTAATTGTACAGTAAGTACATACCAGTTGGGGTCTGCAATCAGTGACTCTCCAGATGTTTTGGACTATCCCTCACCATTGACCATGTAAGCTAGTGCTGCTGGTAACTATAGTTAGAAACATCTGTAGGGCTAAAGGTTGTAGATCCCTGATTAGTATTGACATGAAAGTCCCTCTGTAATGCTAGCATAGGTTTTTGATCATGTCTGGCATGCTGCTCCATTTTGTAAATGCTACGGCTTGATAACATTGCTCAGCAGTATATTCCACTATACAGTACCGATATATTTGCCAACAGGAGAAACTGTGATAATCTTGTCTTTCAAGGCAACCTTCGATTCTGTGTACCCCAGAGCCTCTTCTTTTAATGTTGTATTGAATGTACACTATATAGGACTATAGATATGTTCAGAAAAAAACCCAGCAGTCTTTAATTGATCAACTTTTAAAGTATTGTTGTACATACACTACATGGAGATTTACCAGGTTACACACCGTAGTGACCACCTTACTCCTAGTCCATAGTCCCCTTTCCTCCATACTTGTGGGACATCTCTCCGTCCTGTGGGACGGGACCGGAGCACTTTGTAAAAAGCATCCAATGTTTTTCACAAATGTGTCCCTCCTCTCTTTCCTGCGTGGGGCCTGGCACTCGGCTGTAACCCCGCCCACCTTGGCTCCGCCCCGCGCATCGCCCTTCAGTCCTTTTCTATCGCCAGGTCAAAGACCCATTAGCAATAACAGAGGAACCTTATTAGAGGGGACGGCGGGCGGGCATATGGAGGAAAGGGGACTATGGACTAGGAGTAAGGTGGTCACTACGGTGAGTAACCTGGTAATACTCCTACGTCCCGTCCCCTTTCCTCCATACTTGTGGGAGATTCCCAAGCACTCCTTACAGGAACTACGGTTGGATGGAAATACCCCTTACTGAAACAGGTTCTTCAGCACAGCCTGACCAAACTGAGCGTCAGCTCTTGAGCTTATGTCGAGACAGTAATGCTTACAGAAAGCGGATGGGGAGGCCCAAGTAGCTGCCCTAGTGATGGACTCCCAGGGGACATACTTCTGAAAAGCAACCGCGGCTGCCTTGCCCCGCTCCAGGTGAGAATGGATACCCTTAGGAGGTTTCAGCCCTTGGACGGTAAAAGACTCCGTGATGCAGGCGGCGATCCACCTAGAAATAGCCTTAGACGCCGGCTTGCCCTGAGGGTTACCGAAGGTCACAAAAAGTTGAGAAGAACTCCTAAGCTCGGAAGTCCTGTCCAGGAAGAATTTAAGAGCTCTTCGGACATCAAGACAGTGTAGAACCCTTTCAGCCTCTGAGGCAGGGTTCAGAAAAAAGACCGGAAGGGAGATCGACTGATTCAGATGGAATTCGGTCACCACCTTCGGTAGAAAGGCCGGGTTTGTCCGAAGGACTACCTTGTCCTTGTGAAAGACCAAGAAAGGATGCTCCACCGACAATGCCTGGAGCTCGCTCACTCTCCTCGCAGACGTAATGGCGACCAAAAAGGACACTTTCAAAGACAAGTACTTGAGGTCCACCGTAGCCATTGGTTCAAAGGGTTTATGGCACAGCGCCGTCAGGACTACATTTAGGTCCCATGGCGGGTGCGGATTACGAACCGGAGGGTAGAGGCGTGTCAAGCCAGCAAAATGCCTCTTCACCACTGGGTTAGTTAGAGAATAAGAACACATGTCTGTAGAAAGGTAAGTGGAAACTGCTGAGAGATAAGTCCTGCATGACAGAACATGAACCCCTGACTCTGCTAGGGAGGACACGAAGGACAGCACCGTGTCAATCGTGGCCACCCTCGGATCCAACTTCTGAGATCTGGTTGAGGGTTTCCTGGCTGCCTGGATAATTTGCATGTTATCCGCGGACAAACACAGATGCTCTAAAGACTTGAACTCAGGCACCATGCCGCCAAGCTGAGCGATTGTGGGGAGGGGTGCCACATCTGTTGTTCCCCTTGGTGAAGAAGATCGGGAGTTACTGGTAACCTGATCGGCGGATACACCGACAGGTGTTGAAGTTCTGAGAACCAAAACCTGGCCGGCCACCACGGGGCTATGAGTAGCTGGGAACAGTTTGCCGAGTTCTTCAACTTCCAAATTGCACGGTGAACTAGAGGCAGAGGCGGGAAGGCGTAAGCTCTCATGTTGTGCCATGGAATCTCGAGAGCATCCCCCAGAGAGGAGGCTACCAGCCCCCCTCTGGAGGCATACTGAGGAAGCTTCTTGTTCACCGCCGTAGCGAAGAGGTCCACCTCCGGTGTGCCCCAAAGTGAGAAAATCCATGAGAGGACCTCTGCCTTCATTTCCCACTTGTAGCTGACCACTGTCCGCCGGCTGAGGGCATCCGCTGTGACATTCAGCTGGCCCGGGATGTGCACTGCAAGCAGCCAGACACCATGAAGCACGGCCCACTCCCAAATCTGGATGGACAGGTCCACGAGGGGGGGAGACTTCGTTCCCCCTTGCTTGTTTATGTAATACATTGACACCACATTGTCCATTCTTATGCGGACCACCTTGTTGACAATGAGCGGTCTGAATGCCCTGAGCGCTAGGAAGATCGCCAGGAGCTCCAAATGATTTATGTGCAGGAGCTTGTCCTGAAGCGACCAGAGGTCCGAGACCTGAAGGAGATCTAACGTCGCACCCCACCCTAGAAGGGAGGAGTCCGCCGTGATCGTCACCGCGGGGACCTGGTCCTGAAACCCCGCACCTCCAGACAGATTGCTGAGAGATGACCACCAATCCAAGTCCACTCTCACGGAATCCGGAATCATAATCCGCATGGAATCCGGATCCACTGCCTGACGCCATGAACTCCGAAGAGCCATCTGGGTCTGTCTCATTTTGAGACGAGCAAGAGGAAGAGCCAGTACACACGAGGCCATGAGGCCCAGAAGCCTCTGGAACCACCAGGCTGACATGCTCTCCGACTGCGCAAACATCTGACACGTGGATAACAGATATTCTGTCCCCGGTCAGATACACTCTGCAGTCAATCGTGTTCCAACGAAAACCCAGGAAGATCAGGTCCTGTGAGACCGTCATGGAGGATTTCCGCCAGTTCACTGACAACCCAAGATGGAACAGGAGCTGAAGGAGAGACTGGAGGTTGCCCGCTGCTGCCAGCGGACAAGGGGTGCGTAAGAGCCAGTCGTCCAAATAAGGATACACATGGATACCCTGGAGACGAAGATAGGCTGCAATCACCGACATCACCTTCGTGAAGACACGCAGCGCCGAGCTGAGGCCAAAAGGAAGCACCCGAAACTGGAAGTGCTCCTCTCCCAAAGAGAAGCGGAGATATCTCCTGTGTGGATTCCAAATCAGGATATGCATATACGCATCCTGAAGATCCACAACGCTGAGCCAATCGCCCATCTGCAAGGAGGAGCGTATCTGGCCGGGCGTGATCATCTTGAATTTCTCTTGGGGTAGGAAAAGATAGAACTGGGAAAGGTCTAGGATGGTGCGCAGGCCAGCCTGGTTGGGTTTGGGCACCGTAAACAGCCGGGAGTAGAAGCCCTCCCCTCGCTCCCCAAGGGGAACGGGTTCCACAGCTCTGAGGTCCAGATGTTTCTGAACTTCGGCCTTGAGGGAGGGTGAGCCTGACAGCTGAAAAGGAGGGTTGAGGGGTGGGGTAGGGGGTAAAGGTAAGCGGAAGCCCGCTCGAGTGACTGACAAGACCCATCTGTCTTCTGTGATAGTCTGCCACGCCTCCCAATGAGACGCAATGCGTCCTCCCACCGGGGTCTCGTGCGAGCGCGGAAAACCCTCATTTGGCAGGTTTATCAGTGGCGGTGCCACCTGACCCTGATGAGGAAGCTCAGGAGCGGGAGAAAAACCGCATGCGTTGTTTTCTACGGTGGTTATTCCCCGCAGGAGTATCCACTCTGCGAGGTTTGCGGTCGAGGAAGCCCCTAAAACCAGAGGAGGGACGACTTTGCGACAACGGTCTCTGGGATTTGAAAGGAGCTTTGACCAGAACAGACAATGATTTAGCCGTCTGAGTGCTATCCTTGGTCTTGGTGTGATCTACATCAGTAGAAGAATGAAAAAGCTCCTTACCATCAAAAGGAAGGTCCAACACCTTGTCTTGCACTTCCTTAGAAAATTTAGTGGCATGCAGCCACGCCTGCCGTGAGGTATCAACCCCAAGCATCAGGCCCCGAGCCGAGGTGTCTCCGTGATGAGCCGCAGCATCGGAAAGGCCTCCTTTGAAGTCTTCCAACTTCTCGACCGGGATGTGCTCCTCAAACTCCGACAGACCTTTCCACATCCGCATGTTAGCTCCCGCCAATATCAACACAGCGTTGGCCTGCCTGAGCTGCAAGGCTGAGTTGGCAAAGATTTCCCTCCCTAGGGAGTCCGGGAGCTTGTCCTCCTTTCCCAAGACCTGAGTAGCCGTTGTGGAAGAGGATGCTGCAGGTCTGGATTGCAACGAATCCGCAGCCACCACTGTGGAGGAGGGAGGCAGACAAGACAACAGGGCCACCTCTTCCAAAGAATGCAGCCTGTACCTTGCGTCAATGTTTTTATTGACAAAAAGTCCCGAATGTGGCTTTTCCCAGACTCTTCGGACCTTGGCCAGAACGTCCTTCTGCAGGAACCAGCCGGTACGCTCCAAGGGAGACAGGTTAATCGCCCCAGAAAGCACGCCCTCCTGCAGAGCCGGTGCCTCGGGCACTGTAACATCTAAGAAACTCATCATGTTCAGTACCCGGTCATGAAAGGCTCTGATAGACCGGGGAAGGTCCTTGTTGTCCTGATCGCCTTGAGGGTCATCTGACAGGTAAATCCAGCGTTTCGAGCTAGAAAAGTCCTCTTTTTTAGGGGACTGCGTGGCTGAGGACAAAATGCAAACGTAAATGAACAGGCATGCCACTAAATACAGCTACCCGCCTACACACATGCTAGGTGTGATTAGTTGCACCAAGTGTTAACAAATCATGTTGGTCTATAGATCCGAACAGGAAAGAGGGATAGAGATAAACATATTTTAATCAGTACAGAGTCAAGGACAAACAATAACAACCATTGAGGATATATGAATTGTCAATACCACACTTGTACTAACCTCACAACACTGTTTAAAAATGATGTTTGCAGTTGTTGTCTTTCTGGTTAGGATAAACGCTGATTTTCAAACCATGTTTTTATGTTTTGTGTAAATGAAATGCATTGTTGTTTTTTTAACATGTCGAGTTTTCTTATGTACTGATTAAAATATGTTTATCTCTATCCCTCTTCGGATCTATAGACCAACATGATTTGTTAACACTTGGTGCAACTAGTCACACCTAGCATGTGTGTAGGCGGGTAGCTGTATTTAGTGGCACGCCTGTTCATATACAGGGTGATCTGACAGGTCAGGATCCTGCTGAGCCGTGTCAGGCACTGCCTTGTCCACTGGGGACAATGGAGGCAAAGGCGGAAGAGCAGGGGGAGGCACCACGGGCAAGGGAGGCGCCGGCGGAACCACCGGAGGTACGGGTGGAGGTGGAGGCGCAGGTGGGCATATCTCCTTGAAAAGCCCTTTGAAATATTCCCTCATGGGGTCGGTGCGCATAAGCCTGTCCTCATCTGAGGGGAACTGCGGCACGTAAGGAAGTGAGGCAGGGGTCCCCGTCGAAGGATCAGGGGTCTTAATCTTAGCCTTAACATAAGGAACCTCGACAGAGCCGGTACTATGAGGCCTGGAATGTTTCTGTGACATACCAACCGCCAACTGAGCCTTCGAAGGAAGGACCTCGGCACTGCCGGTAAAAGAAGAACTTTTCTTCCTTGCCCCCTCAACAGATCTGGTGTCGCCGCAAGAGCGGGAACGGTGAGAAACAGTCTTCAGCGATAAGGCCTTGCCAGGCCTCTCAGAAATGTTGGTAACTTTAGCCTCTCAAAGAGGGACCTCGGACCCACGTCCGGTGACAGCCTTATCTGCGCGGGCCTCGAACATACGTTCGGTAACAGCAATCCCCACCAAGGCCTCGGGGCGCACCCCGGTCTTATTTTTGAGGGAAGCCGACAGAGAGGCCTCAGAGCGAGCTCCGGTACCCCACGACTCAGTAGAACTGGGTCTACAAACAGCCCCCACAGGAGAGGCCTCGGAGCATACTCCGGTATCCACAGGCCCCTTACGGAGACCCTCAGAGAAAACTCTGGTACAATTATTAGGCCCAACGGACACCTCAGGGCGAACCCCGGTGGCAGAGCGATCAACGCCCCTCCCGGCCCAAGAGGAACCCGGAAAGGTATCCCCCGGCCGGGGTCCTCTGAAAAGTAAAGAACATACCGGGCGTTTCTTCTTCTCGTCGATGAACGCCTGAAAATGCGAAGGAGGAGTTTGTCGGAACACCTCCTCCCACCGCTCCAACCGACGTTGAAGTGCCCGGACCGAAAGGGAGTCACAGTAAAAACAGGAGTCCCAACGGTGTTCCGGACCCAAACACTCTAAACAAAGAGGATGGGGATCCGCCCTCGCGAAGCGACGGTGACACGATGAACAATCTGGAAAGTCTAACTTGAAAGACATAGACAGACTAGTAAACGAACGCTAGCGAGAGCCAGAGAGGAAAAAAGGGAAGAAAATCTTCCGAGGATGCAAGTGCGTCCGGCCCCGATCGAGCAGAGAAAAGGACTGATGGGCGATGCGCGGGGCAGAGCCAAGGTGGGCGGGGTTATGGCTGCGTGCCGGGCCCCGCGCAGGAAAGAGAGGAGGGACACATTTATTTAAAAAATGTGGATGCTTTTTACAAAGTGCTCCGGTCCCGTCCCACAGGACAGAGAGATGTCCCACAAGTATGGAGGAAAGGGGACGGGACGTAGGAGTAATCTTAGTTGCCTCTCACCCCAAATACATCCATGGCTACTGATGCTGGCTAATGGTGCAATGGGGAGTTCATTGACAATTTCAGCAACTTCAATATCTATAAGAAGGGGGTGCACCAGTTGTAACAATATTAATGATCACTTTCATGGGACACCAAAGTGAAGGTGCTAATTTAATAGCAGCTAACACCAGAAGGGAGGGCCAAAGTCAGTAATGCCCGCTCCACAATTTTCCACTAACTGGGGTTCAGATACAAAGGTCCATTACTAAAGTTTATACCATTGGAGCTTCTTAAAGTCCACGTGATCTGTGCGTCGGTATGTGCGTCCATTGGAATGAATCCATGGTCAGGTATTTCTGAAAGAGCCATGTTTTGAGGCATTTGTGAAATTGGAGAATTGTGAGGGCATTCCTAGCTGACACCAGCATCGAGTTCCAGAGGGTGGATGCATGTCAAGAGAAGGATTGTTTGTGGGTCCTCTTTTTGCAGCCGAGTTGTGATTCAAGCCAGTTGATCGTTTTGCTGCACGAGGAGATTGTGCCACCAGAAATGTTGAGCTTAACCGCCAGGTACACTGGTGTGCTACTCAAGACTGCATTGTAGATGATACATGCAGTCTTGAATAGTAGTATACCAGCTTGGAATGGAAACCAATGTAGTTTGCATAGGATGGGGGTAATTCAGTCACCTTTCCATGCTCCCATAATAAGATATGTTGCAGCATGGTGGTCTGCTTTTAGGGGACTTAAGTGACAAGCTGGAGCCCTGTCAGGAGAGAATTTCCCCCATCGATGTGCGAGACCACAAAGGCCTGCACAACCGTCCAGAAGTCCTGAAGTGGGATGAGGGTTTGATTTTTCAAAGGGTAGAGCAGAGGTCGCCAAACAGTCGATCGCGGGCGACTAGTAGCTCGCCTGAGCCTTTTCAGTCGCCCGCGCTGAAGATACCGAAAAATAAACATTTATCCTAAGTTATATTATTAATGGTGCATTTTGCAGCTATTTTCCATGTTCAGGATCCGAACCCTGGTCGCCCCAATTGCGGGCGGGGAGCTTGGCTGCTGTGCTACATGGAGCTGCTTGTGAATCCACTGACAAATGTCAGTATCACGTTATGCTTCTGCAGGCCGCCTGTAGTACCACAGTTGGCCTTGTGCGCCCCCACGACAGTCTTGCTTAAGCAAGCTGCTCTTGTTTGCCAGAGATGTTGGAGGGGCTGGGGCAGGATCAGGATCATTGTGACCACGCAATGAAAATATCACAGTAGCCGCTCGCCTGGAAATGTTCAAAATAATATTTAGAAATGGTACAATTTCTTTTATGTGGCTTCTTTCCAAATTCCACATTGTACATTTCCACTTTAAATCACTTCCATGACACAGGTACACCCACTTTTAGTACATTAAGCGATCCATAGACACGCTGTACAGCAGAAGCCTACCAGGGTAGCTCAGCAGGTTGACAGACCGATGCTGAGATGTTATATATTCAAAACTACAGGTTAATTGTATGACTTTTTGCAAAGCCTTATAAAAAAAAGTGCTATACAATGTGTTTGGCCAGGGTATGGGTTGGGCTGGTTGCTTGCTTATATTCAGGGCTGAGGTGGGGATATTTCTGCCCCTGTAGTGAAAATCAAAAGTTGGCACCCATGAACCCACAGTTTAATTTTCTAAAAACTGCTATCAGCATAACAGAAGCATTTATTTGTGATTAACCAGTTTGACAAGCATTTAAAATCGTTATAAATATAACTTGTACTAAAACACAGAGGGGCACCCAAATAATGATAATGATGTGTTATTTATATAGCGCCTTAATCCAAAGCGCTTTACAGAGCACATATTTACATGCAATATCACCCAACTGAAATTGGTACTCATTTATCGACCTCAGAAGGATGAAAGGATGTGTTGGCCTTGCCGGGACTTTAACCTGCGACCTGCAGATCACGCTCAGATCGCAGCAGCGAGCGCTCAACCCGCTGAGCTATTGTACCGGCAAATAACGGAGTATGTGTGGTGTCTGACAAAAAAACATTTCAAAGAAAACTCGTGAATGCAAGCAGCATTTTTCAATTTGGAAATTACTTTTTTTTATGGAAGTGTGAAATGCACATTTGGAAAACAATAGTGTGCCTAGCATGTAGAAAGCCTGCATAAAACGCAAAGGAAGGGGCACAAAAATTGCAGGATATTTGTGTGGAAGTCCAACAAATATCTGTCTTTTTGAGACAGCTACTAATGAATAATAATGCAATAAAGAGGTTTTTGAAGTTCTTAATATATTCGTGAAGGCATATGCTATTCCATCTGTTTAAAGAGGGGAAATAATGGAGCCAAAAAAAATGTGGTGAAAATTCTGAGGTTTCTAAATATCCCCACCCCGATATCGCCCGCTAGTAGCTCTCCACTGTTGGCTTCCACTACAAGTAGCTCTAGCTAACGTAAAGGTTGGAGACCCCTGGGGTAGAGATTCTGAGCCAGGCTATTTGGGCCTTCTTGGCTATTTGTTTCTGGAAGGACAGATTGCTGTCAATGGTGAATCCTAAGTAATTTGCAGAGTCTAGGAGTTGTGGATCAAATAATTCTAGGTGCATATCATTGAGCCATTGTTGGACAAGTTGTTTTTTGGCAGGCAGACCAATGAGTACAAATTCAGACTTGAATTATTATATTATAATTATTATTATAGTTGTTTTTTATAACACACTTAATGCCGAAGAGGTTTCTAAGCGCGGCCCCATGATTCAAACCTGTGTTTCTCTGTGTTGTCTTGCTTCCAAGACGAGTGCTTTACCACTGAGCTATACTCCATGTGGATAGGTTTAGTTTGAGGTAGACATTTCGCATCCAGGACTGGATGATGGCTAGGTATTTGCAGTGATTAATGATGTCCTGCGCACTATTTACTCTCATGTACAACTGAGTATTATCTGTGTATTGGTGGATAGCTATATTGAGCTCTTTGAGGCGAGTGCCCGTAGGCTCCAGCTAAAGGTTAAATTGGTGAGAGGATGGAGCCTTGGGGAAGGGGACTCCACAGGTAACGTGGAGTTGGTTGGAAGGCAATGAGTTTATCTGGACAGTTTGGTGTCTGCCTGAGAGGTAGGAGGTAAACCAATTCAGGACAGTGCCATGAAATCCCATCCTGTCAGCAAGGAGGGAGAGAAGGATGCAGTGGTTGATGGTGTTGAATGCAGCCGAGAGGTCAAGGAGGACGAGGAGGCATAAGTGGCCCTTATCCATGAATTGGAGAGCATCATCCACCACCTGGATGGTGGCTGTCTAGACGCTACACTTTGGGAAGAACCCCGACTGATAGTCATTTAGGAGGTGTTTAGGAGATGACGGTATTCAATTCTGGCGAGTAGTTGTGTAGCAATTAAACGTGAGGTTCGTAATGAGCCTGTAGTTGGCCAGGTCGTCTGGATCTAGGGTTGTTTTTTTCAAAAGAGGTCATATGAGACCAGTCTTGAGGGTGTCCGGGAACGATCCTCCTGCGAGGGAGGCATTGATGATGCTGAGGAGTTCTATCGTCAGACTAAGAAGTAGCTTTGAGGGAGGCAATCATTTTTAGGAGATCTGGGGTAAAGGGAGAAGATCATTTGGTCTGGAGGGGCAGAGTGCATGCTGGGGTGTAGGGGATGCTAATGCTGTGAGTGGTGGATCTGATGGTCTCATGGATTTTGTCTATTTTTTCAATACAAAGTGTTGATTCTGTTGCATTATTCCTGAGTTGCTGGAACCACAGGGTCGGGTGCGGGTTTGGTACAATGCTTTACTACTTCAAAGAGGGCTTTGCTCCTGTTAGAAGGTGCCGCAATGGTGGTGGAATAGTAAGCAGCTTTGGCCTCGATAATCAGTATTCTATGGTTTTTCGCGCTGATATGAATGTGTTTACTGTAAGAGCAATTAGCGAGAATTTTACTGTCAGGCACCTGTGTGGCAGAAGACCGGGGGTGGGGCTGGATAACAAGAGACAAAAAGCGGGTGCTGCTATTTCAGCCATGCTTAAATTAATAAATAACTCACAAGAATGGTGATCGGGACAGTGCTGCTACTGTATTACCAATATTATAGGCACCGTTCATTTGAGATATCGGCCAATATATGATGGACCCTTTGCCTTTGTCTCAGTGGCTAATTTCTAGTTTGTTGTCAGGACCAGCTCATACAGATGGAACCTGCACTTCCCACTGGTGTACAATATCATATCATATCATATCATATCATGTGAAAGGTTTTGTCAGCACACTATAAACTAAAATACAAACTGACATGCTTGAAGCAGCAATGAGCCTTGCACAAAATGGCAGCGTCAAATGTGGTTCACACTTTTATTTTATTTTTGTGCTTTTGAAGTCTTCGAACAATTAAAACACAAAAAACAATAACAAACAAGGAAACTATGAAAAGGAATACTAATAATTAGGGAATAGAAAGACAACACATTGTTGGTGCCTTTTTCATTTCAGTATCTTTGAACTGCGAGTTTTGGTGACTGTTGGGTGCGATGTTCACATACTGAAAAGCGATCGATATTGCTTCTGGCCACTTGCGAGTTTTGCACCCAACACCTTTTCACATGAGGTGCAGTTGCTGTCAGGCATCAGCAGTTTGGTGAGGGGAGGTGACCGAGGCGAAGACAGGTTGAGTTTGAACCGAATAATGCATTTCAATAAGGTGATGGGGGGGGGTGTCATAAAGAAGTGTAGTGTAGATTATTTTTGTTTGTATTGTATGTAGTACATACCAATACAGTGCACTCGATGTATTCAATACGTACTGCAAAACAATACAAAATGATCTAGAAAGAAGTAAAACTGTACATATTTTTGACACTTATTTACACTGTTTACTTCCTAGTCCCCCCAAAAATAGAGTATATAGAAACGCAGAAAAGCAGAGGATAAACTAACAGCATAATAATAACATTCTAAAAAAAAAAGCCACAGTTGAAAAATGTAAGATTAACTGAACACGTTAGATGAAATCTTGGGATCCTGTTGAATTTGGGATCACCCAGTGGCTGAGGCTGTTGCCTAGTCGATAAGGCGCACAGCTGTTTCAAACCTTAGTACCAAGTCTATCAAGCCCAAGGCTTTCAGAACACCTAGCTCACTCTTTCTGTCCCCTCAGAGCGCAAGTGGCCAGATGGTTGTGCCCAAGCCAGCTTTGTGGATGAGGCATTCACCAAGTTCACGAAACTCACAACAATTTCGCAATCTGCGCCCTAATCTATCTGAGGTGCTCCAGCTAGGCCTTCATCCCACAGCCACTGCTGTTAAAGAGAGTGATCAGTGCATGAATGCTGATGTGCTTGTAAGGATATCTACATCACACTCTCCTCCCACTCACAGCACAACGGTGGCCTTGGTCAGAATACGAATGTGTGGGTACCACCCACCTCTATCGAATGCAAGGAGACACGAAATGGTGAAATGATGAACAGCATCTTAAAAGGCTGTGTACAATGAGTATTGAAAATGCATAGCGGTCAAACCAGTGTCAAGAGCCGTGGAAGATGTGGCCCATTTGCCTGATAAAAAATAGTGATATGCAGAAATATTCCTCCCACAATCTGTTGGCTGCTCAGCTTCTGATGCCTCAGGGCTTGGCGCGCATTACAAATGTTAAATAATTAATAAATAAAAAAATAAAGTCCCCGTACACTGACCAGTCTTTGTCACCATGCACAGTCTCTACTGACCGAACAGCAACTGTTATACTGGTTCTAGCTTCTCTAGTTTGATTAGTCTTTACTGGTAACCCTGAACACGCATTCGTTGATTGCTCTACATCTGCTCTTGACTCAGCGCAGCCTCTAAAAGCTGCCTAGCCTCCTCTGGCGAGAATGCACTACTGCTACATATATTATTAATAATGTGCATCCTTGTACGCTGCTTCATGCCTAGATTCCTCCAGGTTTTAAACGCTGTAACAGGTTGTACTGTTGGCACATACAATTTATTTACCACAGAAAGATGAAAGGCTATGTTCGCCCTGCACTGGGATTCGAGAGCGCAGGCTGTCCCCATGTGCGTGGTGGGCACTTCACTCTTGTGCTATCCACTCTGTATCTACAGGGAAGGCAGGGACCTAGCACATCCACTATGAGCCGGTCAGCCTCTGCTGGTGACCATATACTATTTTGGCCAGAATAGCCACAGTCTTGGCAGGTTGGTGACCTTTTTCTGGTGACTCCGCACAGCCGCTGTAGGCCAGTTAGCTTCTCCTGTGACTCTGCAACTTGGAAGGCCAGTTGTCTGATCTTATTTATGGTGACGATGCACACCCTCTGGGGCCAGTCACTCCCTGCTGATGACACCCTCCAGACTCTGGTATCCAGGGCTGTTTCTTGGGGTGGGTGAAATGGGCGAGTGCCGAGGGTGTATGGGGCTTTTCAAGTAGAAAGAAAGAAACTGGGGTTCTCCTTATTAACAGCAGAGCATTTAAAACAGCACTTAGCATTAGATGGCTGCAGACAATGCAATGAATGGGTAATTGAGGGTGATTTTTGTTAGTTGGTCTCCATGCATTGAGGAGGCTCTGAAAAGGAAGGCGGGTTAGCTAGTAGGATGGAGAGGGATAGCGCAAGAGGGCTTTTGCTGAGCTATTGGTAGTTTCAGTTCATAGAAAACGGTTACTGTGTGTTGGGATTTCTTCTAGATGGTATGAGTTTGGTGTTCTGGTGTGTGGGTCTGTGTGGGATTGTTTTGTGTGTCTGGGGCATAGTGCGAGAGATTTAGTGTGTTGGGGCTCACTTAGATTTTTGAGGGGTGTGCAGTTTGCTGTGTAATTTCAGGTTTTTGCTATGGTAGGAGTATGTGAGTGTTGTATTTGGTAGTTGAGTGGTGAGTTTGGAAGAAAATTGAAAGTTTTAGTTTAGGTTGCATTGTTTTGATTAGGCTGAATCCCCTATATGGTGGTTGGTGATCGTATTCTTTCCTTTCATTGGACCAGCCCAGTTCGTTTGGCTCGATTTTGATTTTCCAATGGTTTTTGGTGTCTCTCCCTGTGTCGTTGTTGGTTGTTACTCTTCCTTAGTGCTTCCAGTGTAGATGGCTGAGTTAAAGAGCTAGGTGTTAAGCAGTTGTCTGAATTTCAGGTGTTCATCTGTTGCTCGTAGTTCCTTGGGGAGTAAGTGCCAAGGTTTTGATGAGAAGCAAGTGAACGTTGACACAACATATTTCAGTTTTGAGTATTGCTTTCTTACGAGGCGTATGTCATTGCTAGATCTGAGGGTTTGTTTTGGTTTGTATATAGAGATATTGTCCTGTATCCATTCCATTACTTGGAAATGTATTCCTCTGTGCGCTATGCAAAGGGTTTTGAAGTACATTCTTTTTTTTGACTGGTAGCGAGTGTAGGGTTCTTAGTACTTGTGTGCTGTGTTCTGTCTTCTTGAGTCTGAGGAGTAGTTTTAACACCATACTCTGTATTCGCTGTAGTTCTTAGGTGAGGTAATCTGGCATTCCAAGGTAGATGCTGTTGGCGTAGTCTACTCTTGACATGATGAGGGAACTAACACTGAGTGTTCTGTGTGGGAAGGTGCGTTAAGGTAATATCCTTTTGATTGTGTCTTGCTGGAAGAAGCATTTCTTTATGACTGCATTGACTTTTGCTTCAAGCTCTAGGTCATTGTCCATTAATATTCTGAGATTTCTTACTACTACGGTTGATTTCCCATTTCGTTGTAGGCCTTGGAATGTGATGTTGGTTCGATGGATTGTGGGGCATGATCATGATTTCTGTGTTGTCCAGGTTGAGTTTAATGCTGTTGGTGCTTATCCATTAATTTATTTCTGCGAGGCAGTTTATAAGGGTTTTGTCCAATACTCCAGTGGTGTTGATTTTAATAGATGAACTGTGTGTCATCTCAGTAGTTATAGCAGATTAGTCTATGTCTTTTCATGAGGTTGATGAGTGGGGTAATGTAGATGTTGAATAGTAGTGGTGAAAGGGATGAGCCAAGTGAGACCGCACAGGTTGGTGTGCGCGGAGCTGAATTGAAGGGGGTTAGCTAGGTTGTATCCACTTTGCCTGTTAGAAAAGGACTTTACCCTTAGCAAGTCTGTGTTGTTTATCCCTATTTCTTCCAGTCTTTTGATGAGAGTTTCAAGGTGGACTGTGTCGAAGGCTCCTGAACGGTTTAGTAGTATTAACACTGAGGTGCTATTGGAGTTGGTGTCTGTTTTTTGGCCATCCAAGATGGATAATAGTGCTGTTTCTGTTCCTCTCGTGGGCCTAAAACTGACTTGGGCTTGGTCATGTAACTGATTGCTTTGAACATGTTCCAAGATTTGTTCATATACAAAGATTTCTAGGAATGTTGCCCGGTAAGTGATGTTTGAGATAGGCCCGTAGTTGCTTACGTCTTCTGTGTTTCCTGAGGGGTCTTTGAGGAATAGTTTAATATATGCCACTTTGAAGCTTCACGGTACAGCTCCTGTTGCCAGAGAATGGTTCATAAGGTTCCAGAAGTATTCTGCAGATATCTCTTGGGTGAGGATGATCTTGTAGATGTCTGGTGGGCAAGGGTCTGCTGGAGTACCTGCTTTATTGCTTTGATTCACTAGATCAGCAAACTCTTCTTTTGAAGAAGTAGTTTAGTCGTGTAGTTAGTTCCACAGTTGGCTGGTTGGTCTTTGTATTCTTGAGCATACTTTGACTTGGTGGCTGTTTCAGATTTAGTTTTTGAAGTGGTTTTCAAGGTAGTTGCACAGATCTGGGTGGGAGTGGGTGTTTTTTTGCAGGCTGTCGGGTTTCTTAGCTTGTTGATGATGCTGAACTTCTATTTCTGGGTGTTGCTTGCTTTTGCAATACGTTCATTGTAGTATATTTTTTTTGTTTTGAGGGTTTTGGTTTAATATATAGCTGTATCTGTCTCTGGTATTCATGTTTCTCTATTGGTCGTAGTTTTTCCTCCACCCTTGTTCCAGCTTCCTGTTTGTTTTCTCTGTGGCTCTGAGGTGGGGTGTTAACCTTCTCTCTGTTATTTTCTTTTGTGAAGAGGTGAAAGGCTTTTCCCGTGTGATACCATCTAGTGTTGCTGTGATCCATTTTTGGAGCGTCTCAGTTCCTTCTTCTAAGTAAAGTGTCTCTAGGATGGTGCTTGGTGGTTTTGTGGATTGTAGTCTGGTGTTACAGTACATGGTATTTAAGGATTTACAGTTCCTTTTTTGAACTGTAGGAGTTTTTAGAAGGTCAGATTGTATTTGTGTTGGCAGGTAAATCATCAAGCGTATTATAAGATGGTCACTCCAGAGAATGCGCATTGGGGGTGCAGTTGTGACCAGGTTTCTTTTGCATAAAAATGTATCTATGGTGTGCCCTGCTGAATGTGTTGCTTCCTTCACAATTAGTTGAAGATGCAATGTTGATAGTTGAGATGATAGTGCTTTTGCTGAGTTCATATTTAATTCTTCACCATATATTGAAATCTCCTAATATGATCACTGTCATATTTGATGGCAATGTTTGTTAAGGCATCTACAAATGTGTCCATGAAAGATAGGTTGTATGGAACAAGTTACTTACCTGTAACTGTTGTTCTCCAGCATGGGTCTGGCATGGATTCACATGCTCATGAATATTCCCCGTCGTCAGGCTGGGAATCCTCGGTAAAGAAAAAACCAGTATCAGTTTCGTTTCTGATCTGTCTTTCGTAGTAATAACCAATCACTGGTCTCTGCGTCATACTGACCACAGCCAATGACTGCCCTCTACCTAAGCACCGCCTCTGGCAGCCATCTTCAGATTTGGAAGCACGTGAAGTGGCAGTATGACCAAGTGAAGAGCCGCAGAGGGGTAGGCGGGAGGGTTCGCATGTGAATCCATGCCAGACCCATGCTGGAGAACAACAGTTACAGGTAAGTAACTTGTTCCTTCTCCAGCATGGGGTCTGGCATGGATTCACATGCTCATGAATAAAGAATACATAGCAGTACACACATGCACAACCACGGGAGGTGGCAAAGGCTCAACATTAAGCATCACATCAACTCAACATTAAGCATCTTACCTCCTCACCAGGCTCACCTCAGGCGAACAGGTTGCGCAGCACTGCTTGGCCGACCCTGGACTCCTCCCTGGAATCCCGGTCGACGCAGTAGAATTTCGTGAAGGTGTGCGTCGACCTCCACGTAGCAGCCCTGCATATGTCCAGCAGGGGCACACCAGATAGGAACGCCGTGGTAGCTGCGATCGCTCTGGTGGAATGGGCTCTCGGACGGCCAGGCAGCGGTCGGTTTGCCAACCGGTGACAGCACATGATACAGCCGGAGAGCCATCTGGAGATGGAAGCCTTCGAGAGAGCCTTCCCCTGATTGACAGGTCCAAAGTTCACAAAGAGTTGTGACGTCTTCCGAAAACCCTTCGTGCGGTCCACGTAGAACTTCAGCGCTCTAGCTACATCCAGCGAGTGCAAAGTCCTCTCAGCCGGCGATGAAGGCGACGGGAAGAACACAGGTAACACCAAGGGTTCGTTGAGATGGAAGTCCGACGGTACCTTGGGCATGAAGGAGGGGTGCGTCCTGAGCACTACCCTCGTGTCGTGGAAAGTCAAGTACGGGGCCTTGCAGGAAAGGGCCTGGATCTCTCCCACTCGTCGTGCGGAGGTGATGGCCACAAGAAAAGCTGTTTTCCACGATAGAAACTTCAACGGGGCCGAGTGCAGAGGCTCGAACGGAGGTCCCATGAGCTTGGTCAGCACCACGTTGAGCTCCCACGCCGGGGCCGGAGCCTTCACCGGCGGGAACGATCTGAACAGTCCCTTCATGAACTCTTTCACCAGACGATGAGACCACAAGGACGTCCGCCCCGTGGTTCTGGTGTATCGGGAGATCGCAGCAAGATGAATCTTGATGGACGCGTCTGCCAGACCAGCTTTGGCCAGCGTCAGCAGGTACGGCAGTACTTGGGGAGCCGTAATCCGTAGAGGGTTAATCTTCTGTGCGTGGCACCAGACAGAGAACCTCTTCCATTTGTGTCCGTAGCATTTAAGAGTCGAGGACGCCCTGGCCTTTGCAAGAACCTCTCTGCAATCGGCCGGTATGTCGTATCCTCCAAACTCTAGCGCTGCAGGAGCCAGGCCTGCAAGTTCAGCGACTTCGGGTCGTGGTGGAGGATGGCGCCTCCTTCCCTGGAGAGTAGATCCGCGTCCGCCGGCAGCTTGATCGGCGGGGACGCTGACAAGTCCAGAAGGTCCGGGAACCATATCTGCCTCGGCCACGCAGGTGCGACGAGGATCATCCTGCACCGTGACCTCTTGAGCTGGTTGACGAGCCGGATTAGCAGAGGCAAGGGAGGGAACGCGTAGAGGAACAGGCCCTCCCAGGGGAACGAGAAAGCATCGCCCATGCTCCTCGTCTGGGGAAACCTGCTGGCGAACCTCCGGCACTTGGTGTTCGTCGCCGTCGCGAACAGGTCGATCTGGGGTGTGCCCCACCGTCGGAAGAGGCGATCCACCAGATCCTGCCGTAGTTCCCACTCGTGGCACGAGCGCAGCTCCCTGCTGAGTGAGTCGGCGATGGTGTTTTTTATCCCTGCCAGATGAAACGGCACCAGAAAAATCCCTTGGGCGACGGCCCAATGCCACAGGTCCTGCGCCTCCTTGGACAGCGCTGGGGACCTGGTCCCGCCCTGTTTCCTGATGTAAAACATGGTGGTGGTGTTGTCGGTGAAGATCCTCACCAACCTTGCCCTTGAGGGACGGAAGGAAGGACCTGAGGGCCCAAAACACTGCACGGAGCTCCAGGACGTTGATATGCAGGGACTTCTCCGTCGGGAGCCAGAGTCCCCTTGCGTGCAGATTTTCGGTGTGCGCTCCCCACCCTTCCAGGGAGGCATCCGTGGTCACAGTCTCCTGGTGGGCTGGGGTCTGGAAGTCCATGCCCGCCGTCAGATGCGCGCGGGTGCCCCACCACCGTATCGCTCGTCGGAAACTCTCGTCGAGCTTGATCCTTTCCTCGAAGCTGCCCGTCGTCTGGATCCAGCGCGCATCCAGGAATTCTTGCAACGGGCGCATCCGGAGCCTGCACATGGGAATGAGGTAGATGCAGGAAGACATCATCCCGAGGAGGGACTTGATGGACCTCACTTTGGCCGCGTCGGCCACCAACATCCGTTGCACCTTGCCCAAGATGGTCCTGGTCCTCTCCTCCGACGGGGAGGCCAGAAGGGACACTGTGTCGAGCCTCGCTCCCAGAAACAGTGCGACTTGCGCGGGCACCAGGTGGGATTTGGCGTAGTTCACGGAGAATCCCAGGTCCGTGAGGAGTTGGACGGTCCTTGCCGTGTGGACCACGGCGAGCTCCCTCGTCTTGGCGCGGATGAGCCAGTCGTCCAGGTAGGGGTAGACGTGAATCCCCTCGCGGCGCAGCTGCGCCGCCACCGGTGCGAGGCACTTGGTGAATACCCTGGGTGCCGACCGTAGTCCGAAGGGAAGGGCTTTGAACTGGTAATGACGCCCTTGGACCACGAATCTGAGGAATTTTCGGTGCCCCTTTAGGATGGGAATGTGGAAGTAGGCATCCTCCAAATCCAACGACGATAGGAAGTCTCCTTCCTCCAGCTGACCCAGGACGTGCTGGAGGGTGACCATCCGGAACTTCTGCGCCTTGATGAACTTGTTCAGACGTCGCAGGTCTAGGATGGGGCGCCATCCTCCCGTCTTCTTCTTCACGAGGAAGTATCTCGAGTAGACTCCGGAGCCCCGAAGCCTCTTTGGGACGAGTTCGATGGCGCCCTTTCTGAGCATCGCCTTTACCTCCAGGAGAAGTTGAGGGACGTGAAGTTCTTTCCTGGCCACGGGGGGGACGCGCGGGCACCTTCTTTGAAACTCGAGCGCGTGGCCCCGGGCCAGGGCGTCCAGCACCCAACGGTCGGTGGAGATGGACTCCCACACGCTGACGAAGCCCGCCAGCCGGCCTCCCACCGGGGTGCTTCGGTGGGGGCCCGACCCCACGGCCGGTCCAATCCTGCTTGGACGCGGCCTTGCCGCCTTGACCTCCTTGGCGACGACGGCGGGGTCCGCTAGACTTGCCTCGTCCTCTGTAGGCCTCTTGCGACGACGAGCGGGCCGCTTGACGGTAGGAAGCGAAACCGCCGCCGGAACCTTTGGAGGCGCCCTTGCCTCCGCCGCTCCGAAAGGGCGTCCGTCGTTGCAGGACTCCAAGGGCCCGGGCCGTCTCAGTATCCGCCTTGATGGCCTGAAGGGAATCGTCCACTGTCTTCCCAAACAGGTTGTTCCCGTCGAAGGGCATGTCCAGGACTCTGGTCTGGACGTCCTGCCGGAAGTCTGTAGCTTTGAGCCATCCACGACGTCGAAGGCAAACGCCGTTGCCCAGCTGGCGGAACCCAGTGTCGGCGATGTCCGTCGCCACGGTGATGGCGTGGTCCGAGGCCACCTCACCTTCCTGCAGGATCTCAAGGGCATCCGCCCTCTTGTCGTCCGGCAGAAAATCCAGCAGGGGAGCTATCTTGTACCAGAGCTCCCTGTCGTAGCGGGCCACGATAGCCAAGGCGTTGGCCGCTTTAATCGTCGTCGCTGCCGACGAGATGACTCTACGTCCCATAGCATCCAATTTCTTTCCCTCGCCGTCCGGCGGGGAAGTCGATGTGGAGGCCGCACCCCCCCCCGCTTTCTTCCTGGCTGCCGCGGAGACGACGGAGTCCGGGGTAGGCTGCGCCCGGAGGCATAGGGGGGCCGTGTCCGGGACCCGGTACTTTTTCTCGTACCGGTCTCTTCTAGCTGGCGTCGTGGAAGGGTTCTTGAGGAGGGAAAGGCCCTCATCCCAAATGTCGTCCAACAGAGGCACTGCGAGGACCGTCTTCCTCTTGGCCTCGCGCCGCTGATAAAGGAAGCCTTCCTTTTTCTTCTCCTCAGGGCAGAGTTGGAAAAGCTCGGAAGCCCTGGAGATCATGGAGTGGAAAGATCCGATCTCGTCGGGCGGAGAAGCCCTGGTGGGAGGCGACGACGGAAAATCCTCGTCGTATGCCTCGTCGTCCGTACCCGTCGCTGCCGTGTCAGTCCCCGTATCATCCCCTCGGGTGGACGGGGAGGAGGGCTGGAAGGGGCGCGACGGTTGAAAAGGAGGTGGTGGATGGATCCTTCTTTTCTTGGTAGGGGGAACACCAGAAGGTCCCGGTTCTGGATCCCCCGACGGGAGAGGTTCCTCCGTCGGTAACGGTAGCCTCGTCCTTATCTCGGAGCATAAGGACTGTATGGCCAACAAAATGGCCGCCGAGTTGTCTTGCGGCGCTGGCAGAGGGGAATCCGACGGGCGAGCAGGGGCCCCGTCGGTATCCTCGACGATGTCGTCGTCGTCACCTGCGTCGGGGTCCATTCCGACGGGCTGGCCTTCTTCCACGCCTAGGCCGTGGCTTAAGACCTCGATCAGCTCCTCTTCTGAGGTTGAGGCCGAATCTACGACGACGCCCTGCCCCCCCTTCTTCTTCCCCACGGAGGGTTTCACGGGGGTCCTATCGATGGGCACAAAGGAAGACTCCCTCCGAGGAGGCAGGGAGATTCTGGGCCCTGAGGTCGCCACCACTGGTGCAGCCACCACAGGCTGAGCCAGGGCCGCCGCGACCGTTTCGATAGAGGGCTTGGTCGGATGGATCAAGGCCTTCACCACCTTAGGTGCGCTCACCGCCTTATCCTTGAGGGAGGGGGCACTGCCACGCTCCTCCTCTGCCTTAGAGCTCGACCGGGGCCTCTCCAGGAGCTTCGCCGGGTGCTCGGCCTTCCTCTTACCCGACCCAGAGCGTTGGCTCGTGGTTGATGGTGCCGGGGAGGGTGCGCCCTGCCTGGCGCCCGTAGAGCCCGACCGTTCGGCGCTCCCGGTGCCAGCGGACTCGCGGTGCTTGGCCTTATGTTGGGCCCCCGTCGCCGGGGCGCCCTCAAAGGTCTTAGAAGACCGCTCGGATTTCTTCTTCTTCTCGCCAGACGGGCTCTTACCCTCCAGCCAGTTGGCGAGACGTTGATGGCGGTCCTTCATGGTCCGTTCCGACATGTTGCCGCAAAACGCACAGTCCTTCTCCACGTGCGTCTTGTCCTCATGAAGGCAGTAAAGGCAGAAAGAGTGTTCGTCCTCCTTGAAGACGTTCTGCAGCTGGCATCCAGGGCAGACCCTGAACAGCTTTCCGGGCGTCGAGCTTCCCTTCTCCTGGGCCATCTCCGAGACCGGGCCTGAGAAGCTTCTGGAGTCCTCCGAAGTGTAGCTCGACGAAATCTTCACCCTTGAGGGGCACAGATGAATCCGACACGGGTCCCCGTTGATCGGATGTAGGATCGGTGGAGCTTGAGGCTCTTTTGACCGAAAGAATCGAAGTTTTTTGTGAAAAGCGCGAAAAATAGCACTAACGCTCGAGAGCAATAGCACGAGGATCCCAACACATGAACGTGCGGTAAAAATCTGAAGATGGCTGCCAGAGGCGGTGCTTAGGTAGAGGGCAGTCATTGGCTGTGGTCAGTATGACGCAGAGACCAGTGATTGGTTATTACTACGAAAGACAGATCAGAAACGAAACTGATACTGGTTTTTTCTTTACCGAGGATTCCCAGCCTGACGACGGGGAATATTCATGAGCATGTGAATCCATGCCAGACCCCATGCTGGAGAAGTGGGTGTTCTGTAGATAAGTAGGAATGACATATTGATTTGGAGGTCATTGGCTGGGTGGAAGAGGAGTGATTCACAGTTTGGGATATTTAGTGATATGCTGTTGTGATATTTAGGTGTCTTTGTGGTATCCTGTTGTTTCCATGAAGTCAATTAATTCGATGTATTTTACTTTGTGGAAATTACTTCAAAATACTTCTAATTTTATATGTATTGCTGGGGTAGAGGTAAAAGGGAGTGGGGAGGGGTCTGCGGTTGGGGTTGAAGCAAAAAAATAATTTGAAGTATATTTATTCGAAGTAATTTAAACTAAGTAAATTACATCAAAGTAATTTAATTCATTAAAATGACAAGGAATGCCTTTGTGTGAAACGGCGGACCCTCCTCCACCTTTGCCTTTTCTGTTTGCTTGTTTCAGTTTGAAGTTGTTGGGTAGGGATGCATGTGCAACTACCTTCAATTCTTCAGTTAGCCAGGTTTCATAGAGGAGATCATAAAGCTCTTTCTGAGTTTTGACATCGATCTGGCATGTACTATGTTGAAGTGAATCGTTTTGTATCCTGAGGTTAGTTTGTGTTTTGGGGGCAGTGTTGGTGATTTGACATAGGTTTGTCTTTTCTTTTGATTCTGTATTAGGTTTTAGTTTGTGAGTTGTTTGAGAGACTTTTGTTGCTTGCATTTCTTTGTTGAGCAGTTGAAGAAGGTTCTGTTTTGGGCTGATGTGGTCTTCAGGGCTGTCTGTAGATTTGTGTAGATCAAACTTGTTCTCTCTCCAGTTTTTAGTGATGAACGGTATGTTGCAGTCACTTGGTTCAATTGTATTTCTTCTGTTCATTTCAGGCCTGTCCCGTGTCTTTCCAGTTTCCCTCCTTGTGTGGTCGGAGTGTTTATGGATGGGTAGTTGGTGAGGTGTGTTAAAGGTTGAAAGGTAGCGCATTAAATAGAGTGATTTTGACTGTGTTTTCATGAAAGGGCTTTCTCCAAGGAAGTGGGTTAATGCTGTGTCTTGGTTTTGATTGGTTCCTTGGTCGGGTAGGTTGAGATTATTGGTCTCCTTCTGTCTGGTGTGTTCTTTATGGCATTTTGTTGAGGTTTTTATAGTTTTTATAGTTGGGTCAATGGCTTGCTGGTTGGTTGGTAGTTAGTTGTCTGGATCTCAACAAATTTAGTTGCATGTTGTTCAGTCACAGAGTTTATGGACACTAGGTTTGGTACTGCTGAGTAGGCTACCAGAGGGAAAAAGGATACCGTAGGGAAGGGTACAAAAGGGACGTAGCATCACAGGGTTAGAAATTCATTGGGGGTGTGGTACTGCCGGGGCTGGATATCGCAGGGCAAGATGCAGCAGGGGCTGGGTGCCACAGTTCAGGATACCGGAGCGGTAGGAATGTGTACGGATGGATACCGCAGTGAGGGGTATCGCAGGTTACAGTAATGCCGGGGAACAGTGTGGGAAGGGGCAGTATGGCAGGGACACATATGGTAGGTGCGTGATATGGCAGGGGTGCAATATGGCAGGAGTGAGGAAAGTCAGGGGCGCCGTGTTGCAGGCTCTCAGTGCCACATGGGTACAGTGTCACACAGGCACAAGAACAAGTGAGCACAATTGTGGCTGGTAGTGTGTGGACGTGGAAGGCAGGCCAAAATGGGGAAAGCTGTGTGGGAGTCTGGTAATAACAGACCCTGTGAGGTGTGCGTTGTGTATGCAGTCTGGGTCTCCCCTCTGGCAATAACAGGTAGGCTACCCAAGAAAGTGGGAACAAAAAAGAAGGGAACAGCGTCTTTGCAGAAATCAGGAAACAGATTTATTACAGACAGGAAAGTAGGCTAATTGCCAGCATAGTAAATTAGGCACACTAGACATGGATGATTGCTAGGGGCACAATGAGGGGCATTTTCATTTATTTTATATTTATTTGAATTTATAAAGTGCGCAGCGGCCCTGAGGCATCGTGGTGCTGTTACAGAGGCTTCACTTGGTTACAGAAATACATAAGAACATGAAGAACGATAGAGACTTATATAATTACATACTTCATTGCAATGTTACAGTGGGTACAGTAAAGTACGGTCTAGATAAAGAGTTTTGTTTTCAGGGCTCTTCTGAACACGGTGAAGGAGGTTTCCTTTCTGTGCATGAGTGCAGTGCGTTCAGGTCTTTTGGTGCCAGCACCAAGAAACTAGCCCCTCCAGCTTTGGCTCTTTTAAAGGCCGGGAATGTAGCTGGTGTGAGTATTGGGCCCGTTTAGGTCTGATTGCGTTTGCGTGGTGAATTCTTTCTGCCAGATACAAGGGTACCAATTAAGAGAGACATTTGTGGGTAATAGCAAGGGTCTTGAAGAGTATCCGCTCTTTGACTTGGAGCCAGTGGGCATCTCGTCCGGCCGGTGAGATATGTTCCCGCCTAGGAATGCTTAGTGCAGCTCTAAGGTCGTTATTTTGTGCGGTTTGAAGTTTGTTGAGGTTTTTAGTTGAGGTGCCTAGGAACAGGACATTGCAATAGTCCAGTTTGGCCCCAATGCTGGCCCTGGCTATATTCAGTTTTTGGCTGAGAGGTACGGTTTTACTGCATTAATGATTTTCGTAGTAAGTGCCGCTGACGATGAGATGGCACTGACTTGTCGCTTCATTGAGAGGGTGGAATCGAGGCATACACCCAAGGTTTTGACTGCAGCAGTGACAGTGATCACTGCATTTTCAATGAGAAAGTACTGTATTGACTGTCTAGCTTGTTCAGTATTTCCTTGGGACCCACCAGTAGGATTTCTGTTTTGTCCCTGTTGAGACATAGACTGTTATCCGCCATCCAAGCCTCTCTAAGCATCCTTCCGTTCTGCATACTCATCCGCACAAGACACCCATCTGCTTAACGCATTCATCCGCTCAATGCACTCAACCGCTCTACTCACACCTTCGCTCTACGCACCCATCCGCTCCATGCACCCATCCGCTCCAGTCCTCCATCCGCTCCACGCACCCATCCGCTCCACGCACCCATCTGCTCCACGCACCCATCTGCTCCACGCACCCATCCGCTCCACGCAGCAATCCGCTCCACGCACCCATCCACTCTACGCACCCATCCGCTCTACGCACCCATCCACTCCACGGATCCCTCTGCTCCACGCATCCGTCCGCTCGAAGCACTCATCCGCTCTATGCACTCGTCCTTTCCGCGCACTCATCTGCTATATGCACTCACCTGCTCTACATAGTTCTTCGCTCTTGCGCACTCATCCGCTCTATACACTCATCCGCTCTATACATATATCCGCTCTATGCATTCATCCGCTCTATGCACTCATCCGCTCTACACGTTCATCTGTTCTATGCACTCCTGCAGGTCTACACACTCCTCCGCACTTACACAATCATCCGCTCTACACGCTCATCCGCTTTATACAGTCATCTGCTTTACGCACTCGTCCGCTCTACGCAATCGTCCGCTCTATGCAATCATCGGCTCTATGTATTCATCCGCTCTAAGCACCCTTCCACTATCCATCCGCTTTACACACTCATCTGCCCTACATATTCATCCGCTCTACAGACTCATCCAATCTACACACTCATCCGCTCTACTCTGTATTTTCCATTTATGCCATGCATTCATACATTCCATGTCATTTGTCTGTGTTCTCATCAGTCTCACGTATTCATCTTTCCATCGTCTTCTCTTTAAACATTTTGTTCATTTTGTTCATTTGTCCATTTGCAATCATCACATCCATTTTTCTAATTTAAACCGCAATTACTGTTTTCGTATGATTTATTCTATTTTTTTTTTGTCATTTTGTTGCATTCTATTCTGTTTGTCCTTTTGGTTTACATTAGCGGTTATTAGTTGTGGATTTCTCGCTTGGATCTTGGTGTTGTATTGTTATTTGTCTTATTGTTATTCAAGATCTAGTAATTTGTTGAGTTGGTGTCATTGCGATGCTGTTATTCAGTTTGAGTACAGGGTTGGTTTTAGGGGAAGAGCCAAGTTTTCAGTAATTTGCGGAAAGACATTAGATCTTCAGTTAGGCGGATGTGGGGTGGGAGTGCGTTCCGCAGCGTAGGGGCCAAGGCTGAGAATGATGATCGCCTAACCTGACAGAGTTTGTTTTAGGTATGACTAGGAGGCCAGCTGAGCTATGTCTTAGAGTACGTGGAGGGTGGTAGGGTTTTAGCTTGTCTTGAAGATATTGGGGTCCGGTTTTATGCAGTGCTTGGTGAGAAATGCATAAGGTTTTGAAAGTCACCCTTCGGGCCACCGGAAGCCAGTGCAGAGTTTTGAGGGCTGGGGAGATGTAGTCTCTCGGGCCGAGTGCTAGTAGCAGTTTGGCTGCAGCGTTTTGTGCTCTTTGTAGTTTATTCAGTTGGTAAGCATGGACTCTGAGGTAGAGTGGGTTAGCGTAGTCCAGTCTTGATATAACAATTGATTGGACAGCGGAGAGTCTGTTGGTAAAGGAGAGGTATGGAAAGATGCGCCTAAGAGTTTTAAGGTGGTAGTGGCAGGATTTTGAGACGTTGTTGACTTGGCGTGAGAGTGTTAGGTCAGAGTCAAGGGTGCAACCAAGGTTTTTTACTGACTTAGAGGGAGTCGATGAATTGCCCATGGCCATGGCAGATGGCCAGGGTAGAGGGTGTGGAAGAAGTTCAGAGTTGCCACATACCATCTGTTTGGTTTTGGAGGGATTTAGCAAGAGGTGGTTTGTGGTCATCCAGAGCTCTATGTCCAGGTGGTAGGAAGCGAGGTCATGTCGGCAGTTGGGTTTTGAGTTCAGGAGTTTTAGAATTAGTTGAGTGTCGGCAGCGTAGTTGTAACACAGGATGTTGTGTGAGCGAATTATTGGTCGGAGGGTGATCAAGTAGAGATTGAACAGGAGGGCAGATAGGCATGCTCCTTGTGGAACTCTTGTGTCGACTGGTCGGGCTTGGGAGGAATAGGTGGAGAGAAGTGTTATTTGGTACATATCTTTGAGGAACAAAGCTATCCATTTGAGAGCGGTTCCACAAATTCCTAGGGAGTGGAGGCGATCAAGGAGGATTGAGTGATTGATTGTGTCGAAGGCGGAGGATAGGTCAAGAAGGATTAACACGGCGCATCCCGCGGAGCCTGCCGTGTTTTTAAGGTCATCCCAGATTGAGGTTAGGGTGGTTTCAGTTCCGTGTCGGGCTCTGAAACCTGATTGTGTTTGAGTCTTGCTCATACAAGCCAGAGAGGGGAGGGGAATTTGGGTGTCATCAGCCTAGTTTGTAAAAGCTATGCCGTGCTCCTCTAAGTCATTCAAGAGGTGTAGGCTGAAGATATTGTAGAGAGCGGGGGAAGTGCATGATCCTTGTGGGACTCCACAGTGGATGGGAGAAGGGGTAGCAGAGTCAAGATCAGAGAAGACCGTCATGGCATGTCCATCTAGGAAGGAGGTAATCCAGGCTGTAGCTTCCTGGGAGAAATGGGCAGCCTCCTCGAGGTGTCTACATAGGATCTTGTGGTCGACAAGATCGAAGGCGCCAGACAGGTCCAGGAGAAGGAGCATAGCGGGTTTGCCTCTATCCATTGTTCCAGTAACAGTTTCTTTATGTCAAGCAATGCCAGCTCAGTGCCATGGCGTGGACGGAAGCCGGATTGCCTTATCCCCAGGATGTTGTTTGTTTCTAGATAAGTCTGCGGTTATGCAGCTTTATCTAGGATTTTTAACAAGAAAGGCACGGTCGTAATTGGCCTGTAATTGTTGGGGGAATCAGGATCCAGGGATGTTTTTTTAGCAATGTTCGGACCCATGATTCCTTGAGTGAAGGGGGGACGATACCAGAGGAGAATGAAGCATTGATAAATGCTGTGAGAAATGAAGCTAGTTCATCCGCACAATCTTTAAACGAGATTAGCTGGGCAAATGTCGCCCTTGCAGAGAGATGGCTTGATCTGTTTCATGATCAATAGGACTTCTGCCTCGGTAATATCTCTTAAAGCAAAGGTTTTGGGTCTTTATTCTTATTCCCCAGGGTGTTGACTGGCACTGGGGGCACAGTGACATTGGGCAGGCATTAAGATTAGCTTTAATATTGTTTGAATACTGTTGCACCATTCTTCGTCTTCCACTGTTTGCTGAGTGTTGGTTGGAGGTGTGACAAGTTAATTGAAAATTGTAAAGAACTCTTTCGACTCAGATTTAGCATTGGTTATTCTGAGATTGTAGGAAAAAGATTTAGCTAGCACAATGGCCTTTTTGTATTGTTTAGCAGTGGTTCTGTAGGCATCTAGCGTGGAATCTGTAGGGAGGTAATGCCATTTGGTAAGCGCTGTGCGTTTAAGGGCTCTTAAATCAAGTAGCTCTTGGGTGAACCATGAATTGCAGTGTTTAGTGGTTTTTGCTCTCTTTCTCTGCAATGGGGTGATGGTATCTATTGCTACTCTGAGAGTGGAGTTATAAAGATCTACAAGCTCCGAAGGGTTGTTGGCAAACGTAGGTTTTAGAGCTGAGGCTTCTAGGTAAGGTAGGATCCTGTCTTTAGTGAGGAGTCGAGCAGATCTAGCCATGGTTGCCGGCACTGGTTGTGCTGGGCTTAGGTGCGACCCTAGCTCGTAGATGGAAGTGTAGGAGGGGATGATCGGTCCAAGGTCGTGGTGTATTAGAGCTGATGTCAGCTGCACAGTTGTGGTCAGCTATCCAATCTAGTATACGCCCTTTGGTATGGGTTGGGTTAGTGACCCTTTGGATAAAACACATGTCTAAGAGGGCTTTGGCACATGATTTGGCTTTCTTATCTTTTGGGTCATTGAAGCCCAGGTTTAGATCTCCTAGAAGTATTGCCCTAGTGTTATTTTTTAGATGGTCTCCTAAGAGGTGTAGGAGATTGCTTTGAAAGTCAAGTAGCAGTCCTGGGGGGCGATAGATGATGTGGAGAGTTGTGTGTCGTTGGGTGAGAGGGATATTATGACTGACAGGGCATCAAAATTCTCTGCTGCTGCGGATTTTATTTGTCTGGACTCAGATTCCTTGACAAAGAGGACGACACCCCCTCCCTTATTGGAAGTTCTGTCTTGCCGGAATATGGTGTACACCAGTGGAAGGGCTTGACAGATGGCTGGTCTGGATGCTTCATGTAGCCACGTTTCCGTGATGGCAAGAACATGGATGGCAATAATACTGGCTAGGCACACCCAGATGAAGAGAAGAGAGGAAGAGAGAGGGGCAGAGGGAGGGAGAGAGAGGGTGGGGAGAGAGGGGGATAGAGGGCGCACAAAGTGAGTGGCACAGAGAAAGGGGCACAGTGAGAGAGCGGGGTAGAGAGATTCAGGGGCAGAGAGAGGGGGAGAGAGAGTGACAGAGAGAAACAGACAGATAAACAGAGAGAGAGAGAGAGAGGCAGTTGAGCAGAGAGACACAGCTGCCACCCCCTACTCCCTCAAGAGGGGAGGAGAAAAGTTTCTCAGGAGGTCATAATAGTTCCCAGGGTCCAAGTGACAGGACAATGGTGGAGATGTATAGGGTGTTGGATGCACACCCCCCTCCTTCACAGCTGTCCCAGGAAGGAGGGACCAACGAAGAAGGGGGCAGGGACATGACAGGTGGGCAAACATCCTACAATGGCCACACCGGTTTCCATACAACTGTTCCAGGGTGCAGAGGGACTGGTGACAGGAAAAAGATGCAGGTGAGCACACATAGGCAGGCCCCCTCGGGAGGGGAGGAAGCGGTTCCCAGGACGTCAAGGAAGCTTAGCACAGGAAGGGGGCAGGCCGACTCCCAGGCTGAAGATTCTAAACTGGCTGTAAAACTGGCAGCTGTTAGCTGTGCCTGGGGTGGGAACAATTTTAATGTGATACATTGAAATGCAACAATCTCCTGTGTTTGGGCAAGTGCCGTCAGAAACAGTGAAATACATTTGTGGAAATGAAAGAAATCATCCAATACATTAAAATACATCACAATGCAACAAAAGACCTGTATGAGAAACACAGGTATCCACCCATGGAGACTCATTTCCACAACTGGTGTTGTCTGGATTAGACATTCGAGTGTAATCTCAGGAGCGCAGTAAGATCTCACAGTGGCAATGTTTCCAATGGTAAAGGTTCACAGTTGCACAATCTCATAACATTTGAGTGGTAGAGTTGTAAGTGGCAGAGCCTCACAGTGACAGATGAGCAGCAAAAACCCCACAATACCAAAGTCATAAACTGGCAAAGCCTCACAGGAGGTCCTATATAGGGGCCCAACCTCAAACCTCAAAGGGCAAAGACTTATGGTGATATGGCCTCACATTGGCACAGTCTCTTTGTGTCACAGCCCTATGATAGCAAAACCTCACGGTTGTGAAAGCTTCCCAGGGGCAAAAACTCCCACTGGTAGAATCTCCCAATGGCAAAGACACACAGTGGGGGAGATTCACTCCCATTGGCAAAAACTCACAATGACCAAGACTCACAGTCGCAAAGACTCACAATGACAAAGCCTCACAGTGGTATGGCCAAACTGTAGCAGACTTTTGCAGTGCCCGGCTTTCAAAGTGGTAGAGTTTTCACAGTGGCAGGGTTTCGCAGTGTCAAAGTCCTACAATGGCAGAGCTCAGCGGTGGCAGAATCTCAATGTCGAACATCTGACAGTGGCCAAAGTTCGATGGTGGCAAACTCACTGTGTTTATTTATTTATTTATTGTTCATTTTTTAGGCGCTTATACAGCAAGTAAAATACTGTTTCAAAGCACCCACAGGGCAAAGGGAGGGAGCAAGGGAGTGAAACACACTAAAAAACACAATAGTTAAAAGCAGTGAAGGGAAGGAAAAAGGACAAACCTACCATGCCTTGTGAGTATTCAGAACGTGCAAGTACAACAAGGAAGAGTGTAGAAGGGGTAAGTGCTGGGGTTCTGGACTCATGGGTGAGCCACAGATGAAGTGCGTGGTATGATGAGTGCTACACGGCCGGAACCGCATTTGGTGCAAGAGCGAAAGTCGATGGCAGAGGGTGTGCCGAGGCGAGTACTGAGGGAAGACAAGAACTGGGGTGATTGAGTGTGGGAGGTCAGCGGCCCGAGGATGCATAAGGGCCCAGGACACCAATCACAGCAACTGTGAGATTAACAGAGGAGACAAGAAGGGAAGGAGGAAGTAAAGAGGAAAGTCTTGAGGAGCTTCCAGAATTGAAGAAATTCCTGCTCAAGGTGCAGAGGGAGGAGGAGGCTGTTCCATAGGAGGGAGCCAGCTGAGGAAAGCGATCAACCACCTACTCTCTGTTTAGCAAAAGGCTTTACACACAAAGAGTTAGTGCTAGTGGAATGTAGGGGTCTCGAGGGAAAGTATTTAGAAAGATAAAGTTTAAGATAGTGTGGTCCCCGGGCCCAGACAGTATTGTAGATGATGCAGAGGGATTTCGATTTAATCCGTGTGACAATCTGGAGCAAGTGAAGAATTGTTACGGCAGGACAGATGCGGTCCTGGGCTTAAGGCCAAGCATAAGTCTTGCTGTGGAAGGATTCAGGAGGAGGCTATTGTAATAGTCAAGCCTAGAGAGAACCAGGGATCGGGTAACATTGAGCCTCTGGGGGAAGATGAGAAAAGGGCAAATTCCTTTGAGAAGGAAGGGCTGAAAGTGTGACTTCTTGGCAATTTCCTGAGTGTGAGGGAGGAAGGAGAGAGAGGAGTCAAAGATAACTCCAATGTTTCTGGCTTCGGAATAAGGAGCAGGGGGAGAGCCGAAGGAGGAAGGCCAGAGTGAAGGGAAGAAGGACGGAGCAGGGGTTCTGATGGGAAGAATCTCAGTTTTACAGGCATTGAGGCAGAGATCGTTGGATGTGCACCAGGACTGGATGACACATAGGCAGCCAGGGATGATGGAAGGTACAAGAGGGTCAGCAGGAAGTTTGAAAAAGCGTTGTGTATCATCTGCATAACGCTGGAAGTTGGAGTAAAAGGAGGAAATGAGATGGGCAAGCATTCTGTAAGGAAGCATGTCAGCCAGTCCAGGGCCGTTCCGAGATATCAAGGGTATTATGGAGCATTTGTATGAGGATGGAATGGTTGACCGTGCCAAAGGCAGAATAGAGGTCAAGATGGATGAGGACAGCTGGGCCGTTGGAGTCCACAGATGCAAGCAGTTCTTCACGGGTGTTCAGAAGAGCAGTTTCCATGCCTCTGGATGCTCGGAATCCCGATTGATGGTTGTGCAGACCACCAAGTTCGGTGTGTGAGTTGAGTGGGGGTAATGCCAGCTTCTCCAGCAGCTTCCCCAGTAAGAGGGTGATGGAAATAGGGCAGTAGTTAGCAGGACAGGTAGGGTCTGCTGAAGGTTTTTTCAGAAGGGGGCGCACAAGAAGTGCTTAAGGGAGGACGGGAAAGATCCAGTGTCAAAAGAATGATTGCAGAAATCAGCGGGGGCAAGAGAGCCAATGTTATCCTTGATGGTTCTGGATGAGCAATGGGAAGCCTGTTTAGAAGAGACCTTGATGGAGCGGACAACTCTGGTAACTTCTTCAGGTGTGATAGATGAGAAGGAGGAGAGGGAGGAAGTAGGAGGTTGAGGAGCCAATGGAGGCAAAGGGGTATGGGATGGTTTAGGAGGGTGAGTAAGAAGGGTGTTCAGCCCTTGCACTGGGAAGATAATGATAATGATAATAATAATGATAATGATAATGATTACACTGTGGTTAAACCTGGCAGTGGTAGAACCTCACAGCGGAACACCCCACAGTGGAGAAACCTTATGGTGGCAAAATCTCACATTACGACAATCTCAGTGGCAGACTCTGATATTAGCAGAATCTGATGGTGGCAGAATCGGATGGTGGCAGAATCTGATGGTGGCAACATCTGATAGTGGCACAATCTGATCGTTGCAAACTTTCACTTTAGCATAATCTCACACTAGCACAAAATCAGTGGCAAAATCTGATCATGGCAAAGTCTAATATTAGCACAATCTCAGTGGGAAAAGCTACACAAAAGATATACACTCTGTTTCTGTTCTAGTTTGTCTATATTTTGAGACCAGCTTCTGCCATAACCTCCTTGCCTAAGCAAGAACATCCGGCTGGAGCAGAATGCCTGTTCTGCCCAACTTCCTGCTCAGTAAATCAGCCAACAACCCGGTCTCCGTTATGGGAGTCTCTACTATTTGCAGTACCAGGTATTCCATAAGATCCATTATTCTGTCATGGTGTTTTCATGCCTCTCTTCAACCTCATTTGCCCCAATGGGTCTTGCTGGCGCCACTGTTTTGGATGAAGATGGCCCTCGGTTTGTCGCAGGCTCCCCTTGATTGGAGGGGGAGCAGGCTGTGGTTGTCTACTTTCTAATCGGTTTGGTGTGTCTGCAGGTGGCTATGTGTCCCTAATGAGGCCCTCAAAAAAGGGCCTCCTATTAGGGCCTGTTAGAAATTGTTTGTATCTGACCAAAAAAGGTTATTCAGCAGGCCCAGCTGAAGCCTTTTGTACACTTTCTGTCGAGCTGATAGGCCTTTTGGGGTAATGCCAGCATATGGCTAACTGTTGTGCTGCTCACTGGCAGCCAAGAAGAAGTCTCACGGTAGGGCTCTCGGCTTTGTGATCCCCACTTGACACCAGGGGTGGACTGGCCTATAGGGAACTCTGGAGATTTCCCCGGTAGGCCTCTGCACCCTGATCCTCTATTGTGTGATATTTCCTAATGTTCCCATAGGAAAATAATTGGACTTGCTGAAAATGTGTAATATGGGGCCATTTTGAACATTATTTCCAGGGCCTTTTTTGGTTCCCAGTCCATCCCTGATTGACACTTGGTTCGTACACATGAGTAAAGTACCAAACGCACAGCTGCTGTTAAGGTGTATTACCAAAATCAACCCTGGGGGTGGATTTTGAGAGGCCAACCTATTATGATGAACAGGGAGATACTGTGATCTATCCATATCCACTCAAGGTAAGGTAGCAGAACAGCAAGGCTAAGACGGAGACTGGCCTAGGGCTACAATGAGTCCACATTGTAAACAGTTGCATTATCAAAGTGAAACACCTCGTCGAACAAACAACTCGGTGGAGAAGTGACCCTATATATATATTTGTATTTTATTGCAACTTATAAAGCACTTTCCCCGAAACGGTGAACATATCAAATTGGCAAAAAAAGACATGTATTAAGTGGTAGGGAATGTAAGGGGTGGAAATGATTGCAGGAATGGGCACAAGAGTCAAAAGGGGAGTGTAATCGTAATCCCCTCAGAAGGTGCACATTCTATATTAAGAATAATTAAGAGTTATGGTTAATTAAACACAGCATACCATTTACACACACATAGAGCTCACAGAGAAAAAGGGAGACTCCACCATACGTGTGTAGGGGGGCGACGTGAAATCCCAGATACAAGGCACTATGTCCGAGGAAGCCCGCATGCCCAAGCTAGAATGTCAAATCCTCATGCAAAGTACAGTGACTTAAGCCAGTTGGCAGATATCTCTATTTAGGTTGACCAAACTTCTCGGGATTGGGGGCTCTGTCCTCCAACCCGTTTGCAGAAAGGGAGGTTGACAACTTTACCTCATTGCCAACAATTGTAAAGAAACTCCATGATGCTCTCAGAACTTTCGAGCAGGTTGGGCTCTAACCCCCAAACTTTCAGGTATCAGCCACATGTGTTAGCTGATTGTGACACAGAGACCTGTTAGGAAATGAATAAACAACAAGGTCTGTGATATCCATCAGAGAAAAAGATCCTTTTTTATTCACATGCTTACATCCACAGTCAAATCTGACATTTTATGAACAAAAGCAGTGCTAGAAATAGTGGGGAATCCGGAGGGGTGAGGAGTGTGTGTGCGCGGGGGTTCTGAGGGCAATGCTGGGGGGGGGAGTAGAGGAGAGTCAGGCTGTGAGGGGCAATCCCTCTTTTATGTTTTAGGCCGTCGCCATATTTTCTTGAAAATCTGCTCGCCCTATCCCTATTCAGGATGGCATTGTGAAATAATGGGTTCATTAGTGAGTGTCTACTCTTGACCCAAGAGACATTGTCTCAAGCCCCAGGGCACTCTTACCCTAGAAGCAATCCAGGGGTCCATGTCAAGGCTAAGGTGAAAGAGGCCTTCTGAGGCAGTGGTCTTTCGTAGCATGGAGTTTGGAAGCCTCACTGATCACTCTGTGTGAGCATTTTGCACTTATTGCACCTGCTCGTGTGATGGGAGGGAGGATCCAGCAACACAACACACATATAATGCATTTATTCAGACATTACCTGAACAGCGAATGCGATTTTCAGCCGATGGAACTCAGGCCATTGGTGCACTTCCTCTCCCATTTTAATCTTTTGCAGCACGTTTGGCAATCGTAATTGATCAGGATAATGATACTGCTGTGTAATGCACGAGTCCATCTTCAATTAGTGAATGCATCAGCGCTGGGAGCTATTGCTGATGGACAGACGATTGCTTTGCACAAACCCTGTAGCATGCTACATTTATTTATCTTCCATTCCCTTGCTATTTATCCGCATATTGATAAACGCTTGAATATCAATATGTGTTGCTGTGCAGTATTGGTCTTTTATACATGTGTTCTAGATAGCTTTAGATCCAAAAGATGTCCGACAGTTCAGAGTAGAAAAGAATGTCAGATTTGAAGCGCATGATCTGATTTCACGCAGCAATACAAATGCTTTAGTGAGTCAATGCTTACAATCATCTATCTAAGATGGAGGCCATTGCCCTGTTCTCCAGCCCCGGCATTCGCAGTTGATACATATTAGTGCATGTAAGCGAGCATGCCCGCTGAGCTTTAACTGTTCCAGGTGGACTCTTAATGAGTGAAAGACAGTATTTATAAGCACTTAAGATTTCTGCCAAAGCTACTTGCAGCAGCATCATTTCAACACAAATATAATGCATTTATTTTACTAATGAGCTTGACAGATACTATCAAAGTAATTAATGGTGCACTTCTTCTCCTAACCTCACAGCCTGGTATCCTGATTAGTAAGCCATATTGGAACTGATGAGTGAACTTTGAAGTTCCTAAAATGAACATTTATCAGCCTTGAAGAGGGCGGGCAGACTGAAAGAAAACTATCTCACTTGCGGGCACATTTTCTCATGAATCAATACTTCAGGATCTAATGTGGCCATGGCCCATTTGCACCCAGGGAAAAACACCAAACTTAATCTTTGAGTGTATTTGCATACTACCACAGTCACAGAAGCTTTCTTATTTCCCAAGTAAAGATGGCGTCTCCTAGAGTTTGCAGCAGATTTCCATGACGCATTCAGAAAGAGAGAGCGAACAAGAGAATACATTAGCTCTTCAATTTCAGGTCAGGTGCACATAACAGCACTTTGTGAGCGCCTGGAAGTCAAGCACCACTTTCAGTGTATATATCCCGCGCTCCACTGTACCTATATATTAACAAACAAAGGCGCCCTTGTCTACCACTTTTGTCGAAATTATCAGTGTTTCACTAAAGCATACAGAAAACAGTGAGCCTTTGAAAGAAACAGCCACTTAAAGTAGCATGATTCAGCTTTTGGATGACATTCCTTTCCTTTTGGCATAACTTGTTAACTAGTTGAAACGTTAAAAAATACTTAAGTATGGTGTGCCTATAAGAGAGCGTGCCTCACCTTTGTTTGTTTCAGGATTTAGTGAATAGTAATGTTTAATGTAATTTCAATGGTTTCAAATGGATAATGTACAATCTTGGAAAAGCTTTGAGGTGGAACTCAGCATATTTTTATTTTCTATATTGATTTATTTAGCTGTACATGGTACAAATATTACAAAGTGCAAGGAATTATATTAAGTTAAATACATGTTAAGTTCAATACAAATACATCATATGCTGGTAGATGTTAAAACGGGGTAAAGGAGAGATTTTTGGGCATTTTTTTGCTGTAAGGAGGCAAGAACGAATATCCAGAGCAAAGGCATTCCACAGTTCAGGGGCGAGTAATTGAAATGAGCGAAACCTTGTAGATGTACAAAGGGGACAGTAGAAAAGAAAAAATGGGATGAAGAGCGTATTTACCGAGATGGCTGATGCAGAACCACCATCTCCAAAATGTAAGGACCAGGAGTATTAACATTTTCAAAAATACTTCAAAGGAAATGGAACTTGAAATGTTGACTAATGAGTAACCAGGGAAGATAAACAGAAATCTGAGGAGAAGAATCCAAACTATAGAGCGTCAATAGATTGAAAAAAGAGTACTGTATACATTTTTGAAAGACTTTCATATAGAAAATGTCAATAATGAAGACAACAAAGAACTACGGCCTGAAGAAAAAGGTAAGCAGACGAAAATTAATGATGTATTTTATGGATATTGTAAATCTGATAGAGGCATATACAATCTATTGACAAAACTTGAACTTGACAAGAAAAAAAGTATTAAAAGTATACTCGAGGTTACGAGTAGAAGCAACAATAGGCATCTGAAGAGGAGGAACAGAGGGACTAAGATTTTCTGCTTTTAGCATATTTAAGCTTATACAAGTAGACAAACGTTGATCAAGTAAATCAGAAGAGACAGGGGGCAAAGGGGTCATCGCCAGCATAAACAATGAACCTAAAAACCGAGTTTTAGGTGCAAAACCTTCAGGGACAATTTTATAAACATAATGGACCAGCAAGGAGCACTCTTGCCAAAGGATATAATATGATATGACATTTGTTACGCACCTATACACAAGTGTTTGAAGGTGCGACGAAGCAAGGAAGGGGAAACAGAGGGAGGACAGAGACAACAATCTTACTAGGCCAAGTGACATTGAGATCGCACAAGTGCAGGAGAGGGTGGAATGGAAAAGTGCCAGGGGAAAGGGGAGGTGGGTAGTGCTGTACATGGGATCAAAACAATAATGAGAAGTGTGGCCAGCAGGCGGTAGGTGCAAGGGTAAGTGCAGACAGCAGGTATTCGAAACTGCAGGTAGGGAGACTGTAGAGTTACAGATACAGACCCAAGTGCATGGGTTGCCGGGAAGCAGTGCGGGTGTGCATCTGAGCGAGCAGGGACCTGGGCCGGAAATCCGAGGGTAGCCAGGTGACCAGTGCAGTATCAAAAAGGAAATCAGCAGGGGGGAGGAAGAGAGAAGGCAGAAGCAAAGAAGAAGGTCTTGAGGTGCTTCCGGAACTGGAGATGGTTCTCAAGTATCAGAGAGGCAGGGAGGCTGTTACAGAGGGAGGCTCCAGCCGAGGAAAGAGATCTACCACCAACTCGTTGCTTGGAGAAGCAACTGACCCTGATGGAGTTTGAGGTGGAGGAGTGAAGAGCCCGAGTAGGAAGGTATTTGCGAAGACAGAGTTGGAGGCATAAGCTCCAGAAGGCCTAGTGGACAATCCAGAAGGCTTTGAACTTAATCCTTGCAGCCACTGGGAGCTAATGCAGAGGTTTAAGTGCTGGAGAGATACGATCAATGGGCTTGAGGCCAAGGACAAGTCTCACAGTCCTGTTCTGGATGAGTTGCAGAGGGCGGAGAGTAGAAGCAGCTAGATTTAGAAAGAGGCTGTTGCAGAAGTCCGGCCTAGAGAGAACTAGAGCTCTAGAGACAGTGAACTTCTGAGGGAAGGAGAGGAAAGGAAGAGTACCTCTGAGGAGGTGCAGTTGGTAGTTTGACTTCTTAGAGATGTTGGAGATGTGAGGAGAAAAGGAGAGTGTGGCGTCAAAGATGACCCCAAGGTTCTTAGCCTCAGAGGTGGGAGCAGGAAGAGGGCTAAGGGAGGCCGGCCAGAGAGTGACAGGAAATGAAGGTGCAGCTGTACCGATGAGGAGAATCTCCATCTTACTGGCATTAAAGCAGATATTGTTGGCAGGACACCACTCCTGGATAGCAGACACACAGTCAGAGATGAGAGAAGGAGAATAGGTGGGAGAGTGGAGCCTGAAACTAGCTGACTGTCATCCGCATAGAACTGAAAGTTGGAGCAGAGAGAGATTAGGAAGGTGCGCTGAAAACCACAGAAGAACACAACCTGAAATGCCAAGTCAAGAAAGAAAATTAAGAAATGGTGAGCCATCAACAGTGTCAAAAGTAGCAACAATACCTAATAAGAAAATTGAAGAAAACTTGTGATGATGTCACAACATCATCAAAAGCTTCTGAACGGTTTCTGTGGAATGTCCCAGACAAAAATGAATGACATAGAAACAATAAATTATGAAAAATGAGAGTCAGATAGGTGAGTGTGTGCAATTATTTCAAGTAGCTAAGAAAGATGAGGTAAAAGTGATATGGGACAGATATGAGAAGGCTTAGAAACAACAAGATCGGGGGTTATAAGCATAGGAGAACGGGAGCTTGTTTAAATCTGCCTAGAAACCATCATGGTTGTAGTGAAACGTTAAACAAAATTACTAGATATAGTGAAAGAAGAATCACAGTGTGTTTAATTAAAGATACAGGCTAAGATCCAGGGGGCTGGCACTATATTTTGTACGATCAATTAAATGTACAAAGTCCTGTTCTGATACACCCAAAACAGGTAAAAATTAAGTGAACAAATGGAAATCAGAGTAATGTTCAAATGAATGAATAAGCAGAAGTAGAATTATCAACCGGGGTAAAAGAAGATCAAATGTCTTCTAATATAAATACAAAACATGAAGCAAAATAATCAGCACAAAGCACTGACGATAAAGAAGGATCAGAAGAAGGAGAAAGTAATAGCTTATTAAGAAAAGAGAGGAGATGCTCTGAAGAAGAGGCCTGTGTAGAAATATGGGACTGAAAGTCACCGGCCTTAGCTTCCCTAAGATTGAAGAATAGGAAATATGTAATGATGATTGAAGAGAAAAAAAATGCAGTACTTCCATTATTGTGCCAGAGTCATCCTGCCTGTCGAAGACGTAACCTAGGAGCTTTCAAAGAATTTGAAAAGAAAAGGTAGGTGACCATTGTCTAGGATTAAAAGTAATAGAAGGACACGGACAGTCCAATAATGCTTCAATACCAAAATGAAAGATTTTTGTGATTGAATCAGCATCAAGTGTTGATAATTGCTCAAACCATGGTCACATAGCTGAAACAGAGTCAGCTAGGACTGTTCTAGACACCTCTCGAAGGTTAGGATAAAAGTAAGAAGATGCAGATTTAGTACTAACAAGTTTAAGAGAGAAGTAATAATGAAGAAAGAAAAATATGCTCAGCGGGAGATGCACCTTTAAGTGTTGAGGAAGACGGAAAAAGAGTTTTCTTTTACACTGAACTAGCTGCCCACAGCACAGCATACCTCACTATAACAATGTGTGGTCTTTGATGGAGCCTGGCCTGGCTCAGTGTCACTTTCCATCTCCTGGGCTTTGGCGGCTGTGCAGAGGGTTCTATGTGCAGTGGTTGCTTGGACAAGGCCTTAAGTGTTGGGGCTGAGAGGTGTGCGTGCGAGTGCCCCATGGTCCTCCCTTTCTCTTCCAGCTGCCTATCTCCATGTCCTGCTTCGGGTTCCATTATTTTCTTTTCCTTCTCACCATGCACTACATTACTCTTTCTCCTCCTCCATACTCCATGGTGGGCACTGATATCTTCTGCCCTCTTCATCCCCACTTTCTCTGTGCACCACTCTAGGTTCCCTCTTACTTCTCCTCTTTGTGCCCCATGTTCCCCCCTCCTATTGCACCTCATCTGTCACCACTCTTCCACATTATTTTCTCAATGCCTGTGCAGAGTTCCCTCCTTTTCTCCTCATCCTCTATGTGCCCCATATTCCTCCCCTCGGCTCGGCTCCACACCACACACTGCGCATGCCTTCTTCTCGCCTGACCCACATTTCTCCTCCTCCTGTCCATGTTACACACTCCTGGAAAGGAGGAGGAGGTGCCCCTGTGGTGCAATGGGCATGGGGTGTGGAGCTTGCACAGACTTTCTAAGACTTTTATGCACATAGATTAGGGAGTCATCTGAGGTGGTGAGTTTTGCATGTAGGTGAGGATGGGAACACACCTCTTTCCTGAGTGCATTGATGTTAGCATACTGTTCCCCACCAAAGGTATCAGAGAACTAAATCACATGTTTCTAAGTGTGGTCATCGAAAGCACCAATCAGATAGGACATTCAGGATAACTGCTGACTAACAGAGCCATTTTACATATGAGCTTAATTTCACATAGTTACACAGCTGCAAACACTTGCGTCCTCATTGCAGCATCGATTGTGTTTTGGGAGAGGTGTTAAAAGGGATGGGAATCTGAGTGGTCCCAAGTTCCAGTACCTTTATGCTCCCCTCAGAAAAAACAAGGAGTAATAATAACATTTATATAGCGCTTTTACCCAATGCACTTTACATAGAACATTTTATATACAATTGTTACCCAATTGAAATTGGTACTCATGTCTATAGTTAAATGTCATACTGTATTCATTATTATTTTTGTATTTACAAAGCTCATATAGCGCTTTTATCCAAAGCGCTGTATGAAGTTCCAATAGTACAAACAAAGGTGGAAAATGGCAAGGTAACCCATGGAGGCGTGCTCACAATGTAAGAGAGGAAGGTTTAAGAAGATAAAGACTGAAGAAAGTGTAATTTTAAGCATTTCTTAAAGGCATGGATTGAAGGGCAAGAGTGAATATCTAGAGAGAGGGCATTTTTAGAAGCTAAAAGTTGGAATGAACGGAACCGTGAGGGTCCATAACGAGGACGAGGAACATACAGGAGAAATTGGGAAGCAGAACAAAGGTCCAGAGAACAGTGGTACAGAGGGATCACACAACAGAGCTAGGGAGGCTAGTGCATGAATGACCTTGAAGACAAGACATAAGAGCTGGAATTCACAGCATTGTTTCACAGGGAGCCAACAAAGGTGCAACAGATAATGAGAAATATTAGAAACTGGGGAACAACGGAAGAGATTCCTGAACGCGGAATGAAGAATTGAGCCTAATGGAACAATATCATAGTTGGGGAGGCCAATGAATAAGTAGCAGCAGTAGTTGAGGTGAGAAAGGACAATTGTTTGCAAGAGTGTCCTTGCTGAGGCAAAAGTCAAGAGGTTACCAGTTGGTATGTAACTTGTTCTTCGAGTAGATTGTGTCCTCCAACGTGTTCCTCATCTTAGATGTATTCCATCCAGCTTTGCTGCTATTCGGAAATTTTTTCGGCAGAGGGGGCCGTGCGTCGATGTCGTCGAGTCGATGGTCCCTCGAAGGCCTCCGTCGAGGGTGACGTCATCGGGTGTATAAGTAGCACGCGCGCCGCCGGTTGGCTTCAGTTCTGTTTTTCCCCCTTTTTTGCCTGTGATCTTGTACTGTGTAGATTGTGCCAGCAGACAGGTATTAGCCTTGAGAGATTTGAGATGGCAATAACCCGGAAAAATCTACAGAGGGGTAGGTTGGGGGGGCGATGAGGAATACGTTGGAGGAACATCCAATCGAAAGAACGTTACCAGTTGGTAAGTAACTTGTTCTTCGAGTGGATTGTGTCCTCCAACGTAATCCTCATCTTAGATAGACTCCCAAAGCAGTATTTTGCATACTTTCTCTGGAGGAGGGGTCAGATTTTTTCCCCCCAATGCCTTTAGATGGCGGAATAAAGCACTGCTTTTCCAAAAGTCAACTCCCTAGACTGGGAAGCATCCAGGCTATAGAATTTTGAGAAGGTGTGTAGTGAAGACCAAGTTGCTGCTTCGCAAATGGACCTTATTGGAACACCTCTTTGAAGGGCAGTGGAAGAGGCAATGCCTCTGGTGGAATGAGCCCTTAACCCTTCTGGTGGGTCTTTTTATACTAGTCTGTAGCATTCTGAAATGCAACGTACGATCCAGCGTGAAATTGTCTGTTTTGTTACCGATTAACCCAGTTTCCTTCCTGTGTAGCCTATAAACAACTGGTTGTCCACTTTAAGTCTGGAAAGTCTAGAGATGTAAAAGCTTAAAGCTCTTTTTGGATCCAGTCTGTGTAATCTTTCTTCCTCCTTAGAAGGATGGGGTGGAGGATAGAATGTGGGTAAAACCATTTTCTGACTTAAATGAAAATCAGATATTACTTTTGGTAAAAATGATGGTTTAACCCTCAATACAACTCTGTCCTTATGGAACACAGTATAGGGTGGCCCAGAAGACAGTGCCTGCAATTTGCTCACTCTTCTTGCTGATGTTATAGCAACTAAGAAGGCTGTTTTCCACGTTAGTAATCTTAATGGACACGTGTGCATAGGCTCAAAAGGAGCACCCATTAAGAATTTTAGGACTAAATTGAGATCCCAAATTGGTACTTGAAATGGGTGAGGAGGAAACTCATTAGTGAGACCTTTTAAGAATTGTGTTATCAAAGGAATTTTGAAGTAGGAGCATTCTTCCGATGAGCGCTTGAAAATGGAAAGCACCGCAAGGTAACCTTTTATTGTTCCGATATTTAGACCTCTATGTGCTAGGGTCAGAAGGAAAGATGGTACTTCCGGAATAGAACATAGAAAAGGATCGACATTCTTTTCTCTGCACCAGTTGCAAAACTTTGTCCAACGGCAACGGTATAGAGACTTTGTTGCTGGCCTTCTTGCCGAAAGCAACACCTCCATAACATCATCTGGAAGGTTCCGATCCCTGTATCTCAGCCTTTCAGATACCAAGCATGAAGGTTGAGTGTTTTGACCTATGGATGGAGAACCTGACCTTCCATTTGAGAGAGAAGGTGCTCTCTATGAGGAAGACGTACTGGAGGACAGATGGACATATCTAGAGGGTCTGGGTACCACGTTCTCCTGGCCCAATCTGGGGCAATTAGGATCATGCGGTTCCCGAAGCGTCTCAGCCTCCTGATGAGCTGAGGAATGACGGGAATCGGAGGGAACGCGTACAATAATGGGAAATTCCACTCCACCACGAACGCGTCCCCCAGGGCTCCTCTCGGGGGAAATTCCCTTGAGCAATACCTTTCGCATTTTCGGTTGGTAGTGGTTGCGAACAGGTCTACCTGAGGGGTTCCCCAAAGGGCGAAGATCTCTTGAATGACTTCCTGAGCCAGTTCCCATTCGTGGGACATCGTGCTCTGCCTGCTAAGAGCATCTGGCGTCATATTCTCTTCCCCGGCTAGATGAATTGCTGTTAAAGACATTCCCTTTGAATCGCCCAATACCAGAGCTGCATTGCCTCTCTGCACAGAGGTAGTGACCCCACACCCCCTCTTTTGTTTAGGTAATGCATGGCCACTGTGTTGTCCGTCATTATCAGGACATTCTTTCCCCTGACAGATGGCAGGAAGGCCTTTAGCACTAGTCTGATTGCCCTCAGCTCTAAAAGGTTGATGTGCAATTTGGACTCTGATGGAGACCAACGACTGTTGATTGTCAAATCATTGGCATGAGCGCCCCACCCCAGGAGTGAGGCGCCCGTCACTACTGTGATCTCCGGCCATGGTTGCCAAAAAGGTTCTCCTTTTAGGATGTTCTCTGTACAGGTCCACCATAGAAGCTCTCATCTGACCTTGTTCGGAATCTGAAGAAGATCCGTCATTTGACCCGAGAACTGGGACCACTGAGTCTTTAGAGCCCATTAAAGGGATCTCATCATCAAGCGTGCCTCTGACACCAGGAAGATGCAGGATGCCATGAGGCCGAGCAACCTTAAGAAGTCGTAGGCCTGGAGATTTCGGGCATTTTGGAATTTGGAAACCATCTGAAGAATGTCTTGAGCCCTCGCCTTGGGAGGCGAGCTCTTTGCCAAGGATGTGTCTAGTACAGCTCCTATATACTGAAGCTGTTGGGAAGGTGTCATCTGTGACTTTTTGAAATTGAGGGAGAAGCCCAGTTTGTGGAGGAAGTGGCAGGTGACTTTCAGATGATCCAGTGCTTGCTCGGCAGAACGTGGTCTGATCAACCAATCGTCCAGGTAGGGGTAGACATGAATCCCCCCTCTCCTGAGGTGCGCTGCCACCATTACCATTAACTTGATGAAGACCCTCGGGGCGGAGGTCAACCCGAATGGCAGGACTCGAAACTGATAGTGTGAGTCGCCAACTACGAACCTCAGGTATTTTCTGTGTTTGAGATGAATCGGCACATGAAAATAAGCATCCTGGATGTCCAATGACACCAACCAGTCCTGAAGTTGAAGGGCCTGAAGGATCTGAGAAAGGGTAACCATCTTGAACTTGTCCTTCCTGAGGAACTTGTTCAAGTTTCTTAAGTCCAAGATGGGTCTCAGTCCTCCGTCCTTTTTGGGAATCAAAAAATACGGGGAGTACCATCCCATGTTCCTCTCCGCTGCAGGTACCGGTTCTATAGCACCTTTCTCCAGCAGGGTTAAAACTTCCTGCTGTAGGAGCGGGTTTGAAGACTTCAACGGGTGTCTCCCTGGTGGTTTGCTTTGAGGTTGCTTTAGAAAGGGAAGGCAGTAGCCTTGGGCTATTATTTCTAGAGCCCAAACATCTGAAGTAATGGCTCGCCATTCTTGCAGATGCTGTGACAGCCTGCCTCCTACAGGAGTTTTGTGATGCAAGTCCTCAAAGTGGTTTTGTGACGGATGGTACAACCGCTGATGGCAGAGAGGCTGCAGCTGGAGCTGGCTTAGCACGTTTTCCTCGTCCACCACGAGTGGCCTTTTTCTGGCCCCTTTGACTGTCCATTCCTCTCGCCTTTCCATATGAGGTGTAATAACGATAGGATCGTCCCCTCCATGACTGCCCTTGCGAACGAAAATGCTGAGGTTGCCTAATAGCAGCTCCTAAAGATTTGGTAGCTGCCTTTGAGGTCTGCAACCTCTCAAGGCTCTCGTCATCCTTGTTGCCAAATAGGTGAGACCCGTCCAAAGGCATGTTCAGAAGGTGGTTCTGTACGTCCGGTGCAAAACCCGACTTCCGTAACCATGCAAATCTGTGCATTACCGTGCTAGTGCCCATGGGCCTGCTTACACTATCCGCAGTGTCCAATCCAGATTGAAGGGATTCCTGCATGGCTTCCTTTCCATCTCTAACGATGGCTAGGAAACCTTCCCTTTCTTCTCCTTCTGGTATGTGCTCCGCCGCCATTGCGATGCACTCCCACAGAGTGTACAAAAATCTTGCCAAGGCACATGTGGAGTTGGCAGATTTTAATGACAT